>NC_073638.1:44260000-44563030 GCF_029407905.1 Bubalus kerabau
AAATAGAATTAGGAAGCAGAACACTATTGGGTCTGTGTCTGTCACTGCCTCTGCTTGTCTCTTCTTGCTGGGTTAGTCTTTGTCTCTCCACAGAGCAGCTTTATCTACATGGCAGAGAATATGTCTTGACTTTTACAGCTTATAGTTTCAGCCAGAAGAGAAGGACTAACTCAACTTTCTTGGTCCCAAGTCCAAATCTCCTCGCAGAAGACACTCATCAGTCTAGCTTGGATCAGGTGCCCACTTTCAGGGTCCATCAGGTCATGGGGCTGGGATTATGTAAGAGCTGAATACCTTTCACAGCAGACATATGAATGGAATGATGAGTAGGAGGTTACGCTGAGCAGACATCTCATAGTTGTCTACCACAATGACCATGAACCTTGGTGCCCAGCATGGGGCCCAAATACAGGAGGCACAAGACATTGTTGGCTACAAGTCGACAAGGGCCGTGCATGTGTGCATAAGTTGCTCAGTCACATCTGACTCTTTGTGACCTTATGGACTATAGCCCACCAAGATCCTTGTCCATGATATGTCTCCATGGAATGAGTTGCCATGTTCTCCTCCAGGCAATTTTCCCAACCCAGGTATCAAACCCACATCTCCTGCAGCTCCTGCATTGCAGGCAGATTCTTTACCACTGAGCCACTGGGGAAGCCTGTAAACAAGTGGAGCATGAAGAAAGATGAGAGGCTTTCATTCCAGATTTACCAGGTAGAAGTCTCAGGCCCACCTCCACTCCTTAGCATTATTCTGTTGGCCTTAGCAGATCTAGGCTTATGTTAAGTAATTCCATCTAGATCAGTAGCTTCCAGATCCTAAGCTCCGGCTGGGATAACCTCCAGGCAAATGCTCAAGGTCAGGTTGGAGTAGATTGGACAAGAGGACTGTCCTTTGGGGCACGTTTTGTGTGCTATCGCTGTGCTCTAAGAGTTGATGAGCAAACTTGCTGGGGCCCTTGGGCAAGGCATGAAGTAGGAGAATGCCACCTTAACCAGGGACCCATTGGGGTCCTATGAAATTAAATATGAAATGGATTTTTATGAAGGCAGCTCCCTGTCCCTGTTGTATTCACAGACCCAGGTCACGTCTTCAGGGTCAAAGCATCTGCCCTACAACCAGCAGAAAGGGTGAATGAGGGGGAGGGCCTAGCCAGAGGCCCCACAGTTAGAGCCATTGGGCTAAAATAGCCAAGGTTAGGGTCAAGATGAATACCTAACTGGGCTCAAACCAGGGAGGGCTAGGCAGCCTAAGACTGAGACCAATCCTTCAGCCTTGACTCCTGCTCCATCTGTGCCCTCAGCTAAAAAGAAAAGGTCTTAGATGTTTCTGCATATTCTTTCCCCCATCTCTTCCAGGGTCAGGCCTTTATGTGACCCTCAGGGAACCTCTTGAAGGAAGGAGGAATCAGAGGGTATAGCAAGGATTGGCTCCAGGCCAAGGGACAAAGTTTCCCATTCTGGGCAGTTTCCAAGAGACCAAGTGCCTGGGAGAGCAAAACCTGGTATTGGAAACTTGAAGAAATCATAGAAACTATTTTATTGCTGGAAAATCAGGCTCAGTCTTTTCATTAGGGGAAAGACTTAGCTGCTGTAACAGACTCCAATCTACAATGGCTTGAGGAAAATGAAGCTTTATTTTTGTCTCGCATTACAGGAGATAACCTGGGTGGCTTGGTGGTAAAGAACCTGAATGCCAATGCAGGAGACTCAGGAAACACCGGTTTGATCCAGTGGGTCAGGAAGATCCCCTGGAGGAGGAAATGACAATTCACTCCAGTACTCTTTTCTGGGAAATTCCATGGACAAAGGAGCCTGGTGGGCTATGGTCCATGGGGTCACAAAGAGTCGGACATGACTGAGCAACTAAGCATGATAAGCAAGCCAGGAGAAAGCCCAGGTTAGCAGGGCTGCTCCACAAGTTCACTCAGGGACCCATCTTCCTTCCACTGTGTTTCCTCTCATCCCTTCTGGTGGTGGCACGCAGAGTCAAATCTGGGTGTTCAAATGTCTGTCTTCTAGCTTGTGGAAAGGTAAAGCCAGGAAGCCCTGGATAAGCAACATCCTTGTACGCAGGAGAGGTGAAAGTAGCTCATACCTGTCCTGCCTACAGGTGAGAACAGTGTCTATACCTATTTGCAGGGAAGCTGCAAAAGATAGTTGGGCAGCTGTGTGCCTGGAGGGAGGAGACAAAAAGGCTGGGAGACCACCAGAAGTTGGCCAGGCTCAGGAAGGGGAACTTGCCTAAGATCTGCATGGAGTAGATCTTTGAACCTGAATCAGGATCCAGGCCTGAGCAGCCACCATCAAGTCCGAGAGGCCTCAGGGCAGCGCTGCAGCTCTGAGGGTCTGAATTAGCAGCCAGTCTCCAGCCTGAAGTCCCTCGGGCTGGGGATGACCTAGTCTACTGGGCTTGGGCACATCTAGTACGAGCTCTGAGAGGTGGCTGACTGTGACCACCAGCCCCGACATGACTCAGACATGTTTACGACTTAACATAGGAGGGGCTGAGAGGGGCTCAATGCCTTGGAGAAACCCAGGCAGGTCCTGGGGAGCAGCAGCCATGGAGGACTATGTGCTCCAGGGGGCTGGGTTTTCCTCCAAACTTGCATCGTTTGGGAGCTGGTGGGCCACATGGAAGAACCTTTCGATCTTGGGGTAGGGATGGGACAGAAGGATCCCACTAGCTAGAACCTGGAGGAAGCAGACCTGGAATGCTCCCCCACCAGCGCCACACGCCTCGGCCCCTGCCTGCAGCATGAGGACGGCTTCTGTGAGGTGTGTGCTGTTGGGACATGCAGTTGTAGCTCCAAGGGGACCACCTGCGTGTGGGTGTGTGCACTCTGTGAGCTTGTCGGGAGACGGTCTGTTCTCTGGGAGTGAGTCACCGTGCCCAGCCCTATGGGCCAGTCGCTTGGGAGTCCACAAAGCTCTAGAACCAGCATCAGCCCCCGGAGCATGTGGGAACACCCAGCCTGCGAGACCCAGCCCAGGACCACTCCAGGACTCCAGACTTCGGTGGGCAGGTGATTAGGAGGGTGGGAGAGGCAGAGAGGACCCTAATCACGCAGGGTGAGCACTGGGGATTCTGATTGGGACTGAGGTTGGGATCCTGACCTCCAGCTGCAGGTCAGGCTGGAGTTTGGTTATTGGTGTGGCTGTGACCCCAGAAGGGACATCGGGGTTCCAAGAGCCCCCATGGTGAGGGTCTCTCAGGGGTGGGAGGTGCAGAAGAAAGCCATTCGGCCATTAGGAGAGACCCACCCTCCAGGGGTGCCTCATTCTAACTGCTGAGAAAGGCTGCAAACTCCCCAGCAATACAGAGGCTCTGTCATCACCAATTCTCAGAACAAGCCAGATGGCTAGATAAATAAGAGAGTGGAGGGAAATATTTGAGCAGACAAATTCTCCCAACTGGGCATTGGGTGGTGAGTGTGCAGAGGACTAGGGCAAGTTCAGAATCTCAGAGTTGGGTTAGACCCCCAAGGCCTTCTTGTCTGACCCATTTCTCACCCAAAGCAGGGAGCTGGAAGAGACGATGCAAACACTTACAGCTTACTAGTTTTTCTTTTATCCCCATCACACAAATCACTATACAAATAGCTATGTAATTAACTAGATGGTTGTGATAAGAGCTATGGAGGAAAAGCAGAGAGGGCCCTGCCAGACTGTAACAGGGAGATCTAACCTAGTCTGGAGGGGAGAGGCCACCCTGATGAAGGGAGGGGCATTAAATCCCAGACTCACAGTGTGAGCCAGAGGTGGTCCAAATGAAGAACATTCCATGGAGAAGAAAGAGCAAGTCCAAGGGCCCTGTGGCAGGCAGTGGTTCAGGCGGTGACAAGGGCAATGGGTGTTGGCGGGGGCCAGCGGTGGATGTCCGTGATGGGAGATGCTCCAGGAGAGCCTGCTTGTGTAGAGTCAAGGGACGGGCAGAGATGGGGGCTTTCTGCAGAGAGTAATGGGGAGCCATTACAGCTTTGAAGGTTGGTTGACAAAATCTGATTTGCATTTTTATAGTATGTCCCGTCTGCCTATGGAGTATGGAGGCTGGATTAGCGGGCCTCAGGGTGGATGCAGGTATTCTAACAGGATGCTCTTGGAGCTTTTGTTATTCAGTTGCTCAGCCATGTAGGACTCTTTGCAACTCCATGGACTGCAGCAGGCTAGGCTTCCCTGTCCTTCACTATCTCCCTGAGTTTGCTCAGACTCATGTCCATTGAGTCGGCGATGCCATCCAACTGTTTCATCCTCTGTCATTCCCTTCTCCTCCTGCCCTCAATCTTTTCCAGCACCAGGGTCTTTTCCAATGAGTCAGTTCTTCGCATCAGGTAGCCAAAATATTGGAGCTTCAGCATCAATCCTTCCAATTAATATTCAGGGTTGATTTCCTTTAGGATTGACTGGTTTGATCTCCTTACTGTCCAAGGGACTCTCAAGAATCTTCTCCAGCACCACAGTTTGAAAGCATCTTCTTCAGCACTCAGCCTTCTTTATGGTCCAACTCTCACATCCGTACATGACTACTGGGAAAACCAGAGCTTTGACTATATGTACCTTTGTTGGCAAAGTGATGTTTCTGCTTTTTAATACACTGTCTAGATTTGTCATAGCTTTTCTTCCAAGGGGCAAGTGTCTTAATTTCATGGCTGTAGTCACCATCCGAAGTGACTTTAGAGACCAAGAAAATAAAGTCTGTCACTGTTTCCATTGTTTCCCCATTTGTCATGAAGTGATGGGACCAGATGCCAAGATCTTAGTTTTTTGAATGTTGAGATTTCATGCTGCTCTTGGAGTAGCAGCAAGAAAAGATAATGGTCACTTGGACTAGGACGGTAGTGGTGACTATGTGATTGGAGAGAGTGTTAAATATGACTCCAATTTATTTCTAAATTTTTAAAATTACAAATGACTTATTCATTATAAATAATCAAAAGATTCTAAAAGTAAATAATGAAGAAAGGTAATACTTTCCCCTTAACGCTCATCTTCCGCTCTTACCTGCTAAGGCCACCCTGCTGACAGCTGGAACAAGAGCAGCCTTGAACATCTTTCCTTTGTGTTCATCTAAGGGGAGAGAGGTTTTCTTTTAAATGGGATATTACTTGCTACTTACTCTGCAACCTACTTTTCTCGCTTAACAGTACATCACAGATATCCTTTGCAATTCTGTAGCTGTAGGTCTAACTCGTACTTTAACAGCTTAATGGTGTTCTACAGCTTCATGGTGTTCTACAGCGGGGCTGTACGACAGTTTTTTTGATCACTGAGTGACATTGATATTCGAATAGTTTCCTGCCACCACAAACAATGCTGAAATTATTAGGTTATCCTTAAATACGGGTGATTTCCCTCCATAAGATACTTTCCCGGAAGGAGAATTTCTAGGTTAAAAGGCATGTGCATTTCTAATTTTAATCAATAGCACCAGGTTACTTGCCCCAAATTGTAATAGATAGTGCCAGATTACTTGCTCAGCAACAAATGAGAGCACCATTTCCTCAGATTTTTAGCAGACCTGAACATTTTACTCTTACTTTTTTTTCCAATCTGACGAATTAAAGCAATGAAAACTTATTTCACTTTAATTTGCATTTTCCCAGCTAATAATCAGGGTAAGCATTTTATTGGCTATCTAGGTCTTGTCTCATAATGACTAGTTCATACCCTATTTCCATTTCTCTTTTGGGCATTTGTCTTTTTCTTTACAATTTATAGAAACTCTTTGTATATATGACATAATTTCCCTTTTACTGTTTTATATTTTGTAGATTTCATTTGTCTTTTTCTTTGTTTATGGTAGCTTCTACCATCAAAGTTTTAAAAATCAACTGTAGTATAATACCTATCTTTTTCTGTTACTCCTACAGGTGTATCCCACTAAATTTATTCATAATTTCATTATCCAAATCTATTCTATTTTCCTTTAAGTTTTTGTAATATTTTCACTGGTTCATTTGTATATTAAAATCTCTAACCCATTTGGAACATAATCTCTATGGGGGTGCATAGGGATATCATTTTTTTCTTTCAGATGGATAACCAATTATGACAGCACCATTTTTTTGTAAATTAATTTATTTATTTTAATTGGAGGCTAATTACTTTATAATATTGTAGTGGTTTTTGGCATACATTGACAATCAACCAATGGTGTGTACATGTGTCCCCGATCCTGAACACCCCTCCCACCTCCCTCCCCATCCATCCTTCACGGTCATCCCAGTGCACCAGCCCTGAGCATACTGTCTCATGCATCAAACCTGCACTGGCAATCTATTTCACATATGGTAATATACATGTTTCAATGCTATCTCTCAAATCATCCCACCCTCGCCTTCTCCCTGCTAAGTCACTTCAGTCGTGTCCAACTCAGTGCGACCCCATAGACGCAGCCCACCAGGCTCCCCCGTCCCTGGGATTCTCCAGGCAAGAACACTGGAGTGGGTTGCCATTTCCTTCTCCAATGCATGAAAGTGAAAAGTGAAAGTGAAGTCGCTCAGTCATGTCTGACTCTTAGCGACCCCATGGATTGTAGCCTACCAGGCTCCTCCGTCCATGGGATTCTCCAGGCAAGAGTATTGCAGTGGGGTGCCATTGCTTTCTCCCACAGAGTCCAAAAGTCTGTTCTATACATCTGTGTCTCTTTTGCTGTCTCACATATAGGGTCATCATTTCCATCTTTCTAAATTTCATATATATGTGTTAGTATACTGTATTGGTGTTTTTCTTTCTGACTTACTTCACTCTGTATAATAGGCTCCAGTTTCATCCACCTCATTAGAACTGATTCAAATGCATTCTTTTAATAGCTGAGTAGTATTCCATTGTGTATATACCACAGCTTTCTTATCCATTCATCTGCCAATGGACATCTAGGTTGCTTCCATGTCCTAGCTATTGTAAACAGTGCTGCAATGAACATTGGGGTACACGTGTCTCTTTCAATTCTGGTTTCCTCAGTGTGTATGCCCAGCAGTGGGTTTGTTGGGTTGTATGGCAGTTCTATTTCCAGTTTTTTAAGGCATCTCCACACTGTTCTCCATAGTGACTCTTCTAGTTTGCATTCCCACCAACAGTGTAAGAGGGTTCCCTTTTTGCCGCACCCTCTCCAGCATTTATTGTTTGTGGACTTTTTGGCATGAAATGGTACCTCATTGTGGTTTTGATTTGCATTTCTCTGATAATGAATGATGTTGAG
Organism: Bubalus kerabau; assembly: GCF_029407905.1. Classification (NCBI taxonomy): domain Eukaryota; kingdom Metazoa; phylum Chordata; class Mammalia; order Artiodactyla; family Bovidae; genus Bubalus; species Bubalus kerabau. The sequence continues at coordinate 44,267,204 of NC_073638.1, forward strand.
CATCTTTTCATGTGTTTGTTAGCCATCTGTATGTCTTCTTTAGAGAAATGTCTATTTAGTTCTTTGACCCATTTATGACAGCACCATTTTAAAAAATAACTTTCAGTTCAGTTCAGTTCAGTCGCTCAGTTGTGTCCGACTCTTTGCGACCCCATGAACTGCAGCACGCCAGGCCTCCCTGTTCATCACCAACTCCCGGAGTCCACTCAAACCCATGTCCATTGAGTCAGTGATGCCATCCAACCATCTCATCCTCTGTCGTCCCCTTCTCCTCCTGCCCTCAATCTTTCCCAGCATCAGGGTCTTTTCAAATGAGTCAGCTTGTCGCATCAGGTGGCCAAAGTATTGGAGTTTCAGCTTCAACATCAGTCCCTCCAATGAACACCCAGGACTGATTTCCTTTAGAATTGACTGGTTGGATCTCCTTGCAGTCCAAGGGACTCTCAAGAGTCTTCTCCAACACCACAGTTCAAAAGCATCAATTCTTCGGCACTCAGCCTTCTTTATAGTCCAACTCTCACATCCATACATGACCACAGGAAAAACCATAGCCTTGACTAGATGGACCTTTGTTGGCAAAGTAATGTCTCTGCTTTTTATTATGCTGTCTAGGTTGGTCCTAACTTTCCTTCCAAGGAGTAAGCATCTTTTAATTTCATGGCTGCAATCACCATCTGCAATGATTTTGGAGCCCAGAAAAATAAAGTCAGCCACTGTGTCCACTGTTTCCCCATCTATTTGCCATGAAGTGATGGGACCGGATGCCATGATCTTAGTTTTCTGAATGTTGAGCTTTAAGCCAACTTTATCACTCTCCTCCTTCACTTTCATCAAGAGGCTCTTTAGTTCTTCCTCACTTTCTGCCATAAGGGTGGTGTCATCTGCGTATCTGAGGTTATTAATATTTCTCCCAGCAATCTTGATTCCAGCTTGTGCTTCCTCCAGTCCAGCATTACTCATGATGTACTCTGCATGTAAGTTAAATAAGCAGGGTGACAATATACAGCCTTGACGTACTCCTTTATTGAGATATAATTCACATACATACAATTTACCCATTTAAAGCATAGAATTTAATGTATTTTAATATATTCTTAGATAGGCAAATCACCATAGTCAATTTTAGAACCTTTCCTTATCTCAAAAAGAAAGCTTGTACACTTTAGGTAGAGGATGAGATGGTTCGAAAGCATCATCTACTCAGTGGACATGAATTTGAGCAAATTCTGGGAGATAGTGAAGGATGGGGAGCCTGGAGGGCTACAGTCCATGGGGTTGCAAAGAGTCAGACACAACTCAGCATATGAACAACAGCAACAACAACCTTTTAGGTGCTAGCTTGTTGCTACCCCTGCAACCACTGTTTTCTGTCTATAAACTTGCCTACTCTTGACATTTCTATAAATGGAATCACATAATATGTAGACTTTTGTAACTGCCTTTTTTCACACAGCATAACATTCTGAGGCTTATTCACTTTGTGGCATGTATCAGTATTTCATTCCTTTTTGTGGCCCAATAATATCCCTTGTCAGTTGATGGCCATTTGTTTTTTTCCCACGTTTTGGCTATTATAAATAACGCCACTTTCAACATCAGTGTACAAATTTTTTGTGCGGATATGTTTTCAGTTCTCTTGTCTACATACCTAGATGTAGAATTAATGGGTCATATGGTGATTCTATGTTTACCTTTTGAGGGATTACCAGGCTGTTTTCCAAAGTGGCTGCACCATTTCACATTCCCACCAGCAGTTAGGGGTTCCAGTTTCTCCACATCTTCACCAACATTTGTTATTATCTGACTTTTTGATTTTAGCTTCCTAGTGGATGTGAACAGAGAAGGCAATGGCACCCCACTCCAGTACTCTTGCCTGGAAAATCCCATGGATGGAGGTGCCTGGTAGACTGCAGTCCATGGGGTCGCTAGGAGTTGGACACGACTGTATAACTTTCAAGTAGACAACCTGAGCGACTTCACTTTCAATTTTCACTTTCCACTTTCATGCATTGGAGAAGGAAATGGCAACCCACTCCAGTGTTCTTGCCTGGGGAATCCCAGGGACAGGGGAGCCTGGTGGGCTGCCGTCTCCAGGGTCGCACAGAGTCGGACACGACTGAAGCGACTTAGCAGCAGCAGCAGCAGCAGTGGATGTGAAGTGGTATATTATTGTGGTTTGATGTGCATTTCCAATAGTGATGAACATCTTTTCAGGTGGCTTATTGGCTTGTTTATCTTCTTCAGAGAACTATCTATTCAGTTCGATTTATTCATTGTTTTCTCTGATGAACTGAAATGAAATTTTATCATCTATTAAATTATTTTCTAATTTGGATCTATATATTGCTTCTTTGTTCCTCTGTTCTACTTACCATTTCCTAGCTTATCCCATACTGTTCAGATCATGGTGGCTTTGTAATATCTTTTATTATCTAATAATGCAAGTTCTTGTTAACTAGTCTTTCTTCTCATGTTTTCTCAACTAGACTCAGACACTTATTTTTCAAATATAATTCAAATTAATTTTTTACATTTCTACAATACTTTTTAATTTGAGATTCTAATAGAAATTGCATTGAAAGTGAAGTGAAATGAAAGTCTCTCAGTCATGTCCGACTCTGCAACCCCATGGACTATACAGTCCATGGAATTCTCCAGACCAGAATACTGGAGTGGATAGCCTTTCCCTTCTCCAGGGGATCTTCCCAACCCAGGGATCGAACCCAGGTCTCCCACATTGCAGGCAGATTCTTTACCAGCTGAGCCACAAGGGAATTCCAAAAGGCTGGCTTGTCAGGAGTGGGAAATGAATTATTTTTATGAGAATAAGTCTTTTCTTTGAAACATGGCTACCTTTCTATACGTTTAGATCTTGTTATATGTCCTTCAATAAGATTTCATAACTTTATCCAAAGAACTTTACCTTTGTGATTGTTGTTTTAAAATTATCCCTTAGTATTTTACTGTTTTGTCACTATTGCAAATTAATCTTTTTGTCATTTACATTTCTAATATGTCATTGCATTGAAAAAAAAACTATAGATTTTCCTTTACCTTGTATTTAGCCACCTAGTAACTTCTAAACTAAACTTTGTTGGAATTTCTTGAAATGCAATCATATCATTTGTTAAAAAAAAAAATGTCATTTTAAAAAATCAGCTATTTATTCCAATTAGTTTACTTTTGTCTTATTGAATTAGTTAAAATCTTCAAAAAATGTTGAATATTAGTGATGGTAATGAGCATCTTGGCAAGAGATGCTCTTGCCAATTTCTGGCAAGAGCTTCTGAATGTCATATATTTGTTATTGAGTTTTGATAGATAGTCTTTATCAAATTAAAATATTTTTCTTCTTTTTTTTGCTTTGCTTTGTATTTTATTAGCAATATTTGCTGAATGTTATGAAATGGTTTTTGGCATCTATTACTATAGTCATATTTTGATCCTTTTCATTAGTTGATGTACTGGACTTATATTGATAAATTTCTTGATGCAGAATCATGTTTTGATGATAAACTCTCCTATGTATGGTGTAAATTTGTGATACTTTTCCCATATCTAGTAGCTAATATCCTTATTTTAGATTTTGCACTCATTGAAACTGATCTGTAATTTTTTCTTTCTCTTTTAATTCAATCTTTATAAGTTTGGGGAATTAAGAAGATGCTAGTGAATAAAATAAACCAGTAATATTTCCAAATTATTCTCTTGTCTGGAAATAATTTAGATAACATTAAAAATCATCTGTTTTTAAAGGTTATATAAAACTCATTTTTGCTATAATCTGTGGCTTGTAATATTTTTATTTTATTCTTAATTATGGTAAAATACACATGACATAAAAGTCACCATCTCATCCATTTTTAAGTGTACATGTCATTAAGGGTAAGTACATTTACATTGTTATGCAGCCAATCCCCAGAACTCTTTTTATTTTGCAAAACTCAAACTCTATCTCCAGAACTCATTTTATCTTGCAAAACTGAAACTCTATACCCATTAAACAAAAACTCCCTGTTCTCCCCATCCCTCAGCCTCTGACAGCCACAATTCTATTTTCTGTCTCTATGAATCTGAGTGGTCTAGGTATCTCTTTGGAGAAGGAAATGGCAACCACTCTAGCATTCTTGCCTAGAGAATCCTGTGGACAGAGGAGCCTGGTGGGCTGCTGTACATAAGATCACACAGAGTCGGACACGACTGAAGTGACTTGGCATCCATGCATTGGAGAAGGAAATGGCAACCCACTCCAGTATTCTTGCTTGGAGAATCCCAGGGACAGAGGAGCCTGGTAGGCTGCCGTCTATGGGGTCGTACAGAGTTGGACACAACTGAAGTGACTTAGCAGCAGCAGCAGGTACCTCTTATGAGTGAAATCATGCAGTATTGGTCTTCCTGTAATGGTCTTTTTTTACTTAGCATAATGTCCTCAAGTTTTATCCAAGTTGTAGCATGTATCAGAATTTCCTTCCTTTTTAAGGCCAAATAATATTCCATCATATATATATATGTATATGTTTACATATATATACTGCATTTAGTATACCTATTCATCCACTGATGAACACGTGAGTTGCTTCCCCCTTTGGGCTATTGTGAATAATGATTCTACAAACAGGGGTTTACAAATACCTCTTTAAGACCTTGCTTTCAATTCTTTGGGGTATATTCCCAGGAGAGGAGTTGCTGGATCATACAGTATCTTGTGGGCTTCCCAGGTAACTCAGTGGGTAAAGAATCTGCCTGCAATGCAGCAGATGCAAGCAGACGCGAGTTTGTTCCCCAGCTTGGGAAGATGCTCTGGAGGAAGACAAGGTAACCCACTCCAATATTCTTGCCTGGTGCCGGAAACATCAGTTCACTTCCTGGGTTGGGAAAATTCCCCTGGAGAAGGGACAGACTACCCACTTCAGTATTCTTGGACTTGCCTGGTGGCTCAGACAGTAAAGAATCTGCCTGCAATGTCTGGATTCAATCCCTGGGTTGGGAAGATCCCCTGGAGGAGGGCAAGGCAACCCACTCCAGTATTCTTGCCTGGAGACTCCCCATGTACAGAGGAGCCTGGTGGGGTACAGTCCATAGAATTGCAAAGAGCTGGACATGACTGAAGCAACTGAGCATGCGTGCACATGGTATCTTGTAATATTTTAATAGCAGAGTTTTCATTAAAAAAACAACAACAGCTTCTGTTTATTGGCCTATTCAAGATTTCAACTTCTGTGCTCAATTTTGATAATTTTCTACATTGCCTGGAAAACATCTCTTTCCTCTAGGTTTTCACATTTGTTTTCATAAGCTTATGTACATTATTGTTACAATTCTTTAACCTTTTCTGTACCTGTGATATGCCTCTTTTCTTATATCTAATATGGTATGTTTTTGCTTTCTTGTTTTTCTTAACTAAGGTTGCCTGGAAAAGTTTATCAATTTTGTTGGTTTTTTCAAAGAACCAGGGTTGGGTTTTCGGTTAATTATTTTTCTATTATTTTGTTGCGTTAATTTCTGATTTTTATAACTTTGTTAATTTCATTTATTTTCTTTGGGCTTAGTTTGTTCTCTTTCTAATTTCTTAAATTCTTAGTTAAAATTTTTTTAGTCTTTGTTTCATTGTTAAAAGCACTTATAATCCAACTATTTTTTTTAATTTTCTTATATCTATAGTAAATATATTAAAAAAACAAAAAAAAGTTTATGGCTATATTTTTTCCTCTGAATACAGCTGTGTCTTATAAATTCTTCATGGTATGCTATTCTCTTTTTCATTACTAGGTGGTTTGTAATTTCAGTTTTGACTTTATTTTTGATCCAGTAGTAATTTAAAAGAGTGTTTCTTAATTGCCAAGCAGTATATACATTTGGCCTTGAAATTAGTCTTATTTATATTAATATTGCTGTTCCTACTCCTTCTCTGATTGCATTTACTTGGTGTATCTTTGCTCATTGCTTTATTTTCAGTCTTCTTTGTCACCTTGTTTTGAGAATATTTCTTGTAAACAGCATGTGGCTATATTTTATGCTTTAAATTACTCAGACAATCTGTTTTTTGATAGGGAAATTCAGCCTCTTCACATGTAGTGTAATATACCGATATACTTAGCTTTACTTGTTCCATCTTATTCCGTATACTTGTTGTTCCTTCCCCTCTCACACACACACACACACACACACACACCTTTGTTGTTGTTGCTTTTGCTGGCTTGGTTGAAATTCTGCTTTACTTCTAGATTTCTGGTATTAAGAATTGAGTGGTTGGTTTACTGAAAAAAGATGAAGAAAATTTTGGGAAGAAAATCATGGGCTCAATTTGGATTTTAAATTTTAAGGTACATCCAATGGGATGAAACATTCTACGGGAGATGTCAAGGGGATATGTGGAAATACCAGAGCAGAACTCAAAGGGAGAATTCTGAGTAAGGGCTACACACCAACAACCCCAGATGGCACCTCAAGGTGGGGAAGGTGTTCAGAGACACCTGGGACCCAGTCCTGAGGGATGCCATAGTTAACAGCTGATGAAAGAAGAAAAACTGGCAATCCATGAAGACTAGAAGGAATGTCCACAGGGTAGAAGGAAACCTCAGAGAATGTGTCTGTCTGAGGAAGAAACATGTTCAAGACAGAAGGGATTATATGCATTAAATTCTGAGAGGTATGGTGAGCCCTAAACATAGTCTTTTAGTGACATAAAAGTCACTGGTGACCTTGGCAAGCCTTACGGAGGCTGAAGCCAGATGGTTGTGGAGGAGGAGAGAGTAGGTGGTGAGGAAGTGTGACAACAAAGGGAATAGATGGCAAAAGGTCTCAAGGCAGATGTGAGGTCCAAGCAACTCATTTGTTGACTTGTTTCAGGTGAGACACCAGAGTTTGCCTGCCTGCTGTGGTGGAAGGTCCAGAAGAACCAGGAGGTCAAAGGGAAGGGGAAGAATCAATTGGACCCTTTGACCAGTGGTAGCTGGTGGACCAGAGCACATGCTGAGAGATAGGGCCCAGCAGGAAGAAGGTCATGTTCTCCAGGAGGGAAGGTATGCATGACCAGGTGCCTGTTGCAGATGTGGAAAATGACGGTAGAAGCACAGACCTGGGGCAGGAGGACCTGGGCCTTTCTGTCTGACACATCCCATCTCTTAAAGTAGGAAGTGACATCACCTACTGACCCTGCGGTGGAGCAGGGGAGTAGATCAGACAGCTGGGGAGACAAGAAGAGAAAGAGGACAGGAAGAGAAAGAGAGTGTGGGAGAACACGTGTGGCTTCTGGGCAGCAAGGGGCAGTGGGAGCAAAGCCTTTGGTTGGCCTGATGTTGATGACATTGATGACGCCCTTTGCATCTCTGGCTGAGCTTCACTGCCCCCCAGGCAAGGCTGGCTATGGGTGCTATTCTGGCCCATTCTCACTCCCACAGCCTCTCCCTTCATGCCAGTCACATAGCTAAAACAGGTTGGAATGTGGGGGCCATATATATGTCAGGTACCAGATCTCACACATTTATAACAATCAGCTCCAAATTCTGATTCCTCTCTTCTGGGTCCTCCTCTCCAAAAAGGTGTAAGACCTTCTAGGAATGCTTATACATGTAATCCAGGTGCCCTCTGGACACCATCAGATTTTGAGTTCTGGATAAAGCCATTTTCTCTCTAACATTCCCAGGGTTGGGAGGTAGGGTTGATAGGCTAGGGATACAGATGCCTCCCGTAATATTAGGGTTGCTCCCTGATACTCTTGCCATCTTGTCATCCACTGCATGCACACGCTTCCACCCATGCCACTGAGCTGCTGACGCAGGTACTCTTGTCCCTCTCTGCAGTTACCCGTCATTTCTAGTGACCAGCTGTTTTAGAGGAGGCTTTGATAGTAGAGCTATAGGACTCTTAGTGACCTGCTTCCTCATCTGCATCATTGCCCTCTTCTCATTGGAGTGCTGGGCAGAAGTGGGCCAGGCCCAGCTTTGCACCATACCTGGAACTGTTGCCCTTCCAAACTCCAGGCCTTACTACTCAATCTAGACCCCCATGGGGATCTCCTCTCAGGACCCTCATTGTCTCTCCTCCAGCGTGGTCCCCACTGGGGACCTTGATCCTTATAGTATGTCTATCCATGTCCGAATCTCAGGGATAGACTAAGTTTAGTGTCCTTCACTAGTGCCTGAGGCTCCTATACATTCAGAGATGGGGCTGGGCATCTGTTTCAGTATCCCTGACCACCCATCATGGTGAAGCTCTAATTTTCTCTTCCACTATGAAAACCACGAGGCTGGTCTTCAAAGAGCTCACACAGGCCCTCCGTGTAAGTGAGGGTGGGACAATGAAGCTGGGCTGGACTCAAGTGTCAGATCCTGCCAAGCAGATAACCCAATTGCAAGGCCATGCTCGTCCATATAGTGCTTTTCTGAAAATTAGCAGAAAGTACTCTCTTTTGGCAGGTGCAGCCTATGTCAGGCACATGGCTTGGAGAGCAGAGAGAGGGCAGAATTTCAGCCCCCTTTTGTCCTCTTGGCCAGAAGCCCTAGTGCCAGGAACAGCCAGCACCAGTCTAGACAGTGACCGTGCCTAGCAACAACAGAGAACTAAACAGCATGGAGATCAAAATATTGGATTCATAGGAAGCATGCACCTGGGTTCTGGTCCCTTTCCATCTGAAGTCCTGGAGGGAACAAAAAGATGGTGCCTAAGGTTCTCTCCTTCTGAGCCTCCATTTTTATATCTGAATTCCTCCCCTGCCTCTATGGCTCCCATTTTCTCCAGTGACCCAGTGTAGACTCTTCATATGGTATCTGTCCTTCTACTCTAGGGGAGAGCTGAAACTGTGCCCTCAGGGACTGACCTTATTCTCCAGGTTTCAGTGGACCAATGCACGCAGCACTCAGAAGTCCAGACTTCACACGGAGACACTCACTTAGAGGAACACAGGGGAGATGTTTCCTTAGAGGATTTTGAGAGGTGGGCAAGGGCTTTCTAAGCAGAGGGATGCCATGAGAAGAATCACTAGAGCGAGAACCTGCAGGGTGTGTTCAATTACAGCAAAGCAATCCAGAGGGGCAGGAGTGTGAGGCTGTTGTTGGAGGTCAATAGATAGCAATTAAATTGAAGTGAAGGGCAGTGGTGGTTACAAAGGCTTCCCCAGATCTGGGGAAGGGCCTAAAATGATCTGATAAGCAGTTAGGGCTTGGTCTTGTGGACAAAGGGGAAGCATGGAAACTTTTTGAGCAGGAGAGTAGTAGGGTCAGGTCTTGGCACCAGGAAGATGACTCTAGCAGCTTGTGCTGGATGGTGAGGAGGAGTTGCCAAACTCGGTCACTGCATGGCTATGTCCGGTGTTTGTGGAAGATGAGAACAGCAGATTTGGGAGGTTATTCTGAAGAACACCTCTGAACAGCCCCCTTTTCTTCACTGAATTGAGTATAATTAATTCCCTCATTTCACAAACTTTGCCCCATATGAACTATGTGGGTCAATGTGCAAGGATGGAGGAGGGCAGGAGGAATCAGGATGAGCCTTCCCTTCCCCTCCCCTAGCCCTCTCTCCACCCCTCAATCAGAATGTGTTTTGATAAGTGGGGGCTTGGGAGACAGCATAAGGGTGACAAACTGTGCCTCCTCCACCAATTAAATTTTTTAAAAAGCTGCTATGGAAGGAGCGAATATTAGTTTCCTGATTTATAAAGCCAAATGGATTAAGCTCATTCATTGCCCGAGGAAACAAAAAGGAAATCTTCAATACCTCTGTGCACATTGAGAACAGGAACAATACTGGTCTTTAGAAAGCAGAAACCTAATTTGGGGGAATCAATTACCCTCTGTGTCCCTGCCTCTGTGGGCTCTCTCACTGGCTTTCTCTCAATAGAGATTTTCTGGGAGGTAGAATGTGGAGAAGTTGGTCAACCATAGGCACACCCTCCGTTTAGCCTTACAAACAGGAGGCAAAGAACTAGGGTTTGTGGAGTGGGAGTTGGGGGTGCACCTGGATATCAGACACTTGTGGAAATGGGAGGAGGCAAGCTGTGGCTGGGGAGGGCTTTGGGATAAAACCTGGAGAATGGGGGAGGGGGCGGGTATAGGGATGTGCAGTGAGAGGGCAAGAGAAGGGGATGATGGGAACCCGGAGTTTATAACTGGGGAGAAGGGGAGCATCCTCCAGTCCGTGATGGAGTGAGGAGGACACTCTCTCAGCCTGGCTCCACAGACCCCAACCGCCTCCTGATTCGTCTCTTCTGTGGTCTGCACTTGCCCTTGTGGGTTTGAGCCTGCAGTGTGCAATGGCCAGAAAATTAGACAAAATGAAAGGGGATGGGGCGCCGGCCACAGTAGCCACGGAGTCACATTCACAGCCACACACAGAAGTGCGTGCACAATTTCACACATTCCCGTGCTGTGTCTCAGACACTGGCCCACGGTCCCCAGCCCCAGGGCCGCACTCACCCCGACGCACTCACAGTCACACATGGGGAAGCCCACACTCACAAGGACAGGGTCACAGGCTCAAAACGACACCCCACATACTCCCACCCGAAATCGCACACATTCCGCCTCCCCCAAGTCCGAGCTGAAGCTCCCACAGTGTCTCACCACCCCACACAGCCCTCACTCTGGCATGTGGTCACACACACACACACACACACACAGTCCCTCACACGCACACACTCTGGCTGTGCTTTTGTGTTTTGTCAGAATTAATGAGAAAAGTTCCCGTGCCCTGCGGGTAATTAGTGTCCTTGGAGTTAAATAAGCTAATGGCGGGCACCTCTGGCCCAAGCAATTATGTTTGTGTATTGAATAATTGATTCAAAGGGGGGGAAGGGCCGCTAATCAGATCTGAACATAATGAATTGATTTAATTAACAGGGGAATCTGAGGGGCCCTGGGAAACGCAGGCTTCTTCACTCGGCTGAGCGAGCGCTGCCCGCGCGGAGAGAAGAGCGCGCGGCAGCGGCGGCTGCGGCCCGGCCGGGGCAGCTGCTGCCGGCTCGGCTTGTCCATCGAGGCCGGGCGGACTCGCCCCAGCCCCAGCCCCGCCCCAGCCCCGCCCCGTCCCGCCCCGCCCCCGGGTCTGGCCGGGCCGCCCGCCCGCCGGAGCTCCTCGCCCGTAGGGCTCAGCTTCGGGCGCCGGTCTATCCGCCCCAGTCCGCGGCCGCGCTCCCCGGGCGCGGAGCCCGCGCGGGGCCGGCGGGAGCAAAGCAGACGAGCGACGGCGGAGTCCGAGCCGCCCCCCCCTCCGCGTCCTCGGCCCGGGCCGGGCTGGAGCCGCCGGGGACCATGGTGTTGGACCAAGAGGACGGTAGGTGCCCGGGGACCCGCGGGGCGCAGGGCGAGGGCGGCGGCAGCGTCCCCCGCGCCCGGCCCCGGCCGCCTTTGGCCCGCTCCCCGGAAGCCCGGCGGTGGAGGTGCGCGCGGGTGCGTGTCGGAGTGCCGGGCTCAGCCCGAGGCTCCTCAGCCGGATTAGGAAGTCACCCGGGCCAGCCAAGCCCGGCAGCCCTGCACGCTCGGGCAGGGAACTTTCTCACTGGCTCTTGCCGCCTCGCGGGCAAAGGAGCGCCTCTCCGATCCGCGCCGTGGGCTTCCCCCGCAGTGCCCACTGACCCCAGTCTCTCTGCCTCCCCACTGGATATCTGCATGTTCCCGCTTCTGCACCGCTGCGGAAAGGCTCCCCCAGGAGGATGCCCAGAGAACCCCGGGGTGAGGGTGCCGTCCAACCAGCACCGCCCTGGGGTCCCTCAGGTCTGGAACTTCATAGCTGCGGGATGGGTGACACGGCTTCACACCTGGCCGGGCTGGGGAGGACTCTCGGCGATCAGTGCCCCCAGCCCAGAGTGTTGGGAGGTGCACTGCCGGTTAGGGCATGTGGACGGGCTGTATATCCAAGATAGCAGAGGCGGATTCACCTTGAAGGAATGAGTTTTTAAGCTTCAGAGCCCTTCCGTTGTAATTTTGTTTAGTAAATCTCCTATTCTTTTTCTTAAAGACCCTTTACTTACCCACCCCAACCCTAGTTGCATAAGGAAGCTTGACTCTCAGAAAATCTAACCACCCCTGGGTCCAGCTCACACCCTTCCCATTGTAACTGCCAGTCTCTTAGGAGAACTCACAGCTCTGCTGGTCCATGGAGCATCCCCAGTTGCTAGGGCAGTTCTCTGGTGCCCGGGAGATGAAGCCCTGAGGCAGGAGGCTGGGAAATTGGGGGTTGGGAGGCAGCTGCTGGTCTGCAGGGAGGGGTCTGGGTGCCTGGCCTTTCTCTCTGGCCCCGCTAGTCCCTTGTCCCACCATGCCACCTCCCAGGAGGGTGATTAACTATCCTGGTTTGCCCAGGACCATCCCTGTTTTATCACTGACAGTCCCAGGTCCTGGAAGCCCCTCAGTCCAGAGAACTGGGGCAAACTAGGACATCTGGTTGACAGCCTATATCCACAACCTTCTCTGGGCTGTTGTGCAGGGGTGGGTTGGCCTTCATTGAAGGGGCGGGGAGACTTGTTTTCTGGAGTGTAGATTCTGCATAGGCCCTCACAAAACCCAACAAGTTATAACGGCAGCTTCCTGGAAGGCCTGTCCTGGGCTTCCAGAAACCGAAAGAGGAAAAGTTTGCCAACTGTGTACTTTGCCACTCTAGTTGGTTGCAAATCCCTATGCATGGGCTGCTTTGTGGGAGTCGGGGGCTGGGCAGGGCAGGGCGCCTGAACTTGGCCAGCAGCCATCCTGATGGTACGCAAAGTCTGTAGAGTCACTCTGTCCCCTCAACTGTGGCGGCCACTGGGAACGGGCCTTTGTCACTCCAGACACCCCATTTGAGTGTCACCTGTGAGGCCAGCTTGTAACTCCATCTTGGAGCTGGAAGCAGGCCCTCAGGCCAAGGCACATGTGACAAGCCCCACTGAGGAGTTCTGGAATATCTGGTCTGCTGGGCCCCCCGGGCATCAAGTCTTCAGCCCCCTCCCCCACAACCCCAGTGCAGGAATCCTTCATCGGGACTTTACTGCCAGATGCAATGACAAACTGCTAGGACCTGCCCAAAACTTTGTAAAGCAGCCAGGCTCACCCCCTTTCTGCTCACAGTAACCTAAGGGGCTGAGCAACTGGCCTCCCTCTGCTGTCCCCAGAGGCATTTCAAGGGCATTTTGAAGCACTCTTGGCAGTATCACAGTGAGAGTACATGCTCATCACCTGTGGAATGTGTCAGGTGCAGACCCCCGCCCCCAGCCCCAGGGGATACGAGAATTCCACCTCCGTGTTGTGGGCGTGCCCCTGGACCTGAAGGCAGCTTGGGTGGGAGTGAGCATGGGCACAGGAGTTACCTCCCTGCCCAACAATTACCCATAAGCTGAGAGGGAGGCTGCTGGAGGAGCCAGGCTCCTGCCTGGGTTTGTCAGCCCAGCAGGCCCCTTCCTGGGTGGGAGCTCAAGTCACCCAAAGCGTCCAAAGGTTGCTGGGTAGCTCTGTCCACCAGAAGGCCTCTGTGGAGGCCCTTCTCCAGATGAGTGTGGCAGCTCAGTGTTCATCACTGGGGCTGCAGAGGGAGCTGCCTGTGGGCAAAGGCAGCTAGCCCTTCACACACAGCACCAACTCCCTGCTCACACCCCAGCCTCTTCTACAGTCCATTGTTCTGTAACCCAGGCCTGCCCCAGTCCCTGGGTTGGGCTGCAAGGCCCCTGACTCCCGAAAGAGATGCTGCTAACTGTGTGGCTGCTAATTGGGCACCTTGGGAGCTGGGGAGAGCTGATGTTGGGACAGAGTCCCAAGCACACACCTGAGAGTGAGAAAGTGGCCCCAGCTAATCAAGTTCGGGTTTGTGGGTCAGGGCCAGACCCTGAGAGTGAGGAGAGGCAGTCCCAGAGGCCAGGAGTAAGGCCACAGCCCTTGTAGAGTGAACACCTCCAGGTAGCAAAGAGCTGTCTACAGAAAGAAGCTCCCCCTTGCCAGCCTGCCGGGTCCAGTGCTTGCTGCGCTGTCAGGCCCCCAGTCAGGCTGGGGTGAGGGGCTGGCACTAAATGTGCCGGCAGCGGCAGTGCCAAAGCCTCCCTCAGACCCTCAGGGTACAGTTGAGCTGCAGTGGCAGGGGAGAGATCAAGCTCGCAGTCCTGAGGGATGGTGAGTCTGAGCAAAATGATATATTTAACATCAAATATACTCAAGGACTATTAGGATTAAGTATTCAAGATGAAGGGGAAAGCGAAACTCTCTGAGCTGCGGATGAAGCATCTCATTAGAAGCAGCCTCTCTTCTGTTTTCTCAAAGCTTGACTTTCCTGCCTAGGGTAGAGGAGGATGGGCTGCAGCACCATCCCTTCTCCCCTTCCCCCTCCCATCAAGCACCCCACATTGGGGCCCCATAGGGCTTAAGGGGCATGACCTGGCCTTCAAATCTCCTTTGTACCCACTGCCTCCCCCCTCTGCCATTGTCCGGGGTGCCACAGTTTACAAAGCACATTTATACACATTGTCTCATCTGATCCCCAGAGCAAATTTGGAGATAGCAGAGCCTTCTTCTGCTTCACAGACAGGGAAACTGAGGCCCTAGGGAGAGAAAATGACTTGCAAAAGTCCCCTATTGGTAATAGGCAGAGACGAGATGAAGTCGTGATGGCCCTTTGCCCCTCCAAGGACTCCAGTTTCCTTCTCCTTGCCTGGATCTAATCCTTGGAAGTGACTGTGGGGGATGAGCCTCTGGCACATGTGTCTGGAGAAGAGCTGTTAAGATTTCCATCCCATCCTGGAACTCTGTTCTGTCAAGAGAAAAAAAAAAGCCCTTGATATTGAAGAGTGGCCTTCCTGGAGAAGGCAGCCTGGGCACCAGCCCCAGGGTGCTCAGAGAGAAGCAGGGTTCAGAAGGAGAGGAGATGAACACTGTATCCCTTCCTGCCTCCTGCGTTACTAAGTAAGAATCATCAACTCTGTAATAGTAGGAATCTGTTTTCACTGCTGTATCCCCAGTGCCTTAGAATAGAGCTTGGTACATAATATGTGCTCAATAAATAGTTGTGGAATGAAAATAATAACCTTCAAGGCTATGCTGTGCTTGCTCAGATAGAAGCTGAGACAGGATCTCATTCTCTGTGAAATCAAGATGCTCTTCTGAGGGGCTCCTGGGGTAAGGGTGGTGATGGAAGACTCAACAGTGGGAAAATCTGTGCCCTGCAGAGGGTTAACTTTGCCAAACAATCCAGGAAGCAACCAGGAACCCCGGAGAGAGGAGGTAGCAAGGGAGGGTACGTGGTCAGAGAAAGAGTGCCCCCGTGGAAGGGGGCCAAAATCAAGGCTGAGGGGACTGACAGACAGGAGTGTCCTACCAGACAGTGTTTGGGAATGAGGACCCTGGGTCCTGAGCAGAGCCACGCGCCGAGTTGAGGCCTAGAGGCCTCCAGGTGGCGCTGCGGAGCCGGGCAGCCGCGCGTCTCCACTCCCCATTAACTCGGGAGGGAGGGGGGCCTCGGGAAATGTGTGCATTTATTCAGTAGCAGGAGTGCAAACCTCATACATTGAGGGAGAAAGGCAGCGGGAGACGGCCGCCGAGATTCCCCCATCTCTTTGAATATAATTTTAGATTGAGATTCAGATTAAATCCGAGGGGAAAACACTTTATGAGGCTGAAAGCTGTGTCGTTGCCAGAGCCAGGGTTATGAGCTATCAAATGCAATTACATTAAGACAGATTATACTGGGCAAATTGAGCCATTTAGAAGGTGAGAATCAAAGAAACGGCTCTGATCCTCTCTTCCCCCTTCTCGCTCCCTCTCCCTCTCCAAATTGCAGTTCGTAGTTCCTTGCAATTCTGAGGCACAAAAGTAGGTGAGACTGCTTTTGTATCTGCGAAGTGCTTCACTCCTGAATGTAATTCTAGCTGAGTGCAATCTAGGTTAAGAGCCGGACAAGCGGGTAATTAGAGTCCGCTCGCTGCCCGAGGACCGGCCGCCCCGCCGAAGCGCGCCCGGAATCGGCGCCCTTCTCCCGGCCGAGTCGAGCTGCGGCTGGACACGGAGCGCCCGAGATGATGGTGCTGGACAAGGAGGACGGTAGGTGGCGGGCGGGGGTCCCAACGCCCTGCGCCCCCGCCGCGGCGCGCGGGAACACACACGCCGGGACACGGGCGCGCACACGCCGGGCTGTGCTGGGCTGGCGGTCCCCAGGGGGCTTGGGACTGGGGTGGGGAGGCAAGGGACCTCTGGGCTGCGCGCCCCCGGGGCCGGGCCAGGCCGAACCGGACCGCGGGCGGGCGAGCTGTGCTCCGGCCGTGTGATGCTCTGCGGGGCCGCGTGGAGGCTCCGGCTGCCCTCGGATCTCGGCGCAGCGGCAGTTCGCGTAGAACGTTTCGTCTTTGCGGCTGCTCCTCTCACCGCAGCCATCACCCTCGCGCCGCACGCGTAACCCGAGAGTCGCAGAGCGCCGAGCAAATCAGTGGCTTCGGGAAATCGGACTCCAGAGCTTGCGGCCCGCTGGCGCGCAGAAAGAAGGTGATCACCGGGGTGCCCGGCAGGCCAGGGGGAAAGCCGGCCGGACCCTCGGGGACACGACTGCCCGAAAGCTCGGTGAGATGAAGGGACGCCTCCTGTGCTGCCCACTGTCTCCCTGAGGGCTCTTGAGCTCGGAGGCAGGAGTTTGGCCCAGAGGAAGAAAGTGTCCCGCTCCCGGCCAGTAGCACGCGTGCCGGAGGCGCCAGGACCTACCTTGATCAAGAGCTTCACTGCGCCTGAGAGGTCAGAAGAGCGGGGTCCGCGGTGGCTAGAAGCCACTAGTAGGGGGTCTCACACACCCAAAGCCTTCCTGACTGCGACTGTCCCGCAGTAATTGTCCTGGTATGTGCAGGAGAGGTCGGAGAACCCAGCCCCCTTAAGGGTAAAACCAGTGGGTGTCTTGTGACCCAGGGGCAGCCCTCGGGGTCGGGAGAGTGGCCCTTCCGTGGCCCCGGCCCAGTCCCTTCTCCTCTGGAGGTGAGGGTTACCTGGTGGGTTAGTGTTGTCGGGAGACATGAATGTAATTGTTAGCACCCAAGCCCCACCTGCATTGTACTGCTGGTGAGGACCTGAGAAGAGGGGTTTTCTGTGAGTCAGCGGGAGTCCTCTTAGAGTGACATCAGCTGACCTCTCCCAGTGAGTATGGAGGTCTGTGCCCTCTGCCCTCCAGGTCGGTGGTGTTCCTGACATGGTCACTTGGTGGAAATCTGAAGTTAAGTGACTTAAGGTCACACAGGATGTTCGCTTTGCTGCCACTGTGTGCCGATGCCCCTAGCCTCCCTTCCACCCACTGAGACCTCAGGCAGGAAGGGCCATTTAAAATATCTGGCCCAGGGGTGGCATGTGGGGGATCTCTGTGGCCGGTCAGCCCATTTCTGGGCATGTGGGTAGAAAGAGAGGGAGGAGGACTAAATGCTCTGGCCAAAAGAATCCGTTTGGCTAGGGTGAGACACCCACTTCCTGTGTGCTGTTCTTTTTTATGGGCCCTCCCCTGGAGCCCCAGGTGGGCCATTAGAGGGCTGGGCTGGTGCAGGTGTGCACTGATTGGAAAGGAGAAGAGGTCTGGGGTGAGGCCAGACAAGGAGGAAAGAGTCCTTGCTTTAGCTCCTTTCTCATCAACTCCCGGTGTTATCTTGGACCAGTCATGCCCATCTCGAGACCTCACTTTTCCTCTTGGTAAAGTGAGGAGCCAGTGCAGCCAGGTCCTTCCTTGGTGTTTGGAGGTGCTCCCACCATGGGGAGCATGTGGAAATTGGGGTATGTCTTCAACCCAGATTGTTTGGCATTGACTCCCTAGGCCCAAGCCAGAAATCCAGAAGACCCAGGCCCTGTACACAGGTGGCCTCAGGCAGGAAGACGGGCCTCCAGCTGACAAGATAACACAGCCACCAGCACCTCGGGTCTTGTACTCTGCAGGCACCCCAGAATGCCTTGGCTCTGTGTACTAAAGGTTTCTAGATGAGCCCTAAATGGAAATGGTTCTCTGGAGGACATTTCAGCCAGTCTCCTGCCTACCCCCGTGGTATATGTGTTTCCCTTAGTGTTCCCCAGACCTGTAAAGAAGAGCTGACTCTGCCCTAAGGTCCCCCAGCCTGTCCAGTCTTAACGATGTGGTGCCCAGTAGTGCTGAGATCACTGAGCTCTGGGACCCCTCACAGCACAAGGAAGAAGACTGGCTTAAGTCCTGAGGAGTCATTTGATTCATGTCCTGCTCAGCCTAGATCTGTCTTTCAAAAGCAGCCTTTTTGCTCATAAATCCACCCTCCATTCCCTGTTGGAGTCTAGCATCTCCTGGTTCCAGGAAACCCTGAAGGTGGTACCTTCAGCTAGGTGGAGGGAGAAAGGCTCTAGACCCATTCACATCCTCACCCCCACCCCCAAACCTGCTGCCTAATTCCTTCCTCACACTTAATGCTCTCCCAGCAGGTGGCTGTCTGGGCTGGGTGGCAGCACTGCTCCCCAGGGCCCCCAAGGAGCGTGTTCCTCCGGCTGTGGACTGCACCCTTTGTCTGGCTGCAGCGGGGAACTCGGGCTCCTATTAACCACCCCCAATGCCTTTTCTCCACCTGACAGCATCTTGTGGGAAGAGGCCCAGGCTTCTCTGGTTGAAGTCAGGTCCGCCAGCTGCCGAGGACCAAAGCTCTTGCTCTGCTGGGCTGCAGGGCTTTCATGTTGCACTTCTGAAAGATAATAAAATATCAATCGCTTTGCCGTAGCAACGGGTTTAAGAGACTTTCTGAAGTATTGAATCGTCAGAAAAAATTTTTTTTTTTTTTTTGCTTTTAAGCACAGTGCATTATTAATAAAGTAATCCATTAGGTCGAGCAGTGAAGGGCCACCACAGAGAGGAAAGATCTGTTTTGCAAACGGTTAAACTTCGGGTTTCAAGATTAATTGCTTTCATTTGGATGCTTGCTCTTGGCCTAGCCAGCTCCACTTTACTGGAACTCAGGGTCCTGCCTTTCTACGTGCCATGGGGCCTGCCTGTCAGCAAAGGGAGCCCAGCTCCAACTTTCCTGGAGAAACCACCCTTCTCCCCCTGGCACATGTGCTTGGACTGGCACAGGCAGTGGGCTTTCCGGGGAGGTTTGTGGTCCAAGGGGAGCTATAGCCCTGAACCCTGAAGAGTCAGATTAGCTCTCAGCCTGTTGGAGAAATGGCCCTAGAGCAGGAGCAGGCAGCAGAGGGTCCAGGCAGCCCCCAAAACAGGGAGAGCCTCAGGTTGTGAAGGAATGGGAAGGAGAGCATGCTGAAGTCACCCCCGAGGGGTGGCCCCACATGTGTGCTGCAGAAGGGCAAGTCTGGGTGTAAGCTGCCTCTGCATAGGCCCAGCAGGAGGGCCGGGGCGACTGCAGGAAACACAGGCAGGGAGTGGAACTGATTTAATTCCTAGGGCATTTTTAATAAGTTAAAAAGACCTAAGGAGATTGGAGCTGGGCTGAGGAGGACCAGACAGTGCATCTTCAATTGTTAATGACCACTATGAGCACAGCCTCCACAGCAGACTTGGTTGATCCATGGGGGCAAGCTCTCAGCTACACTTGGCTACTGACCGGCAGGACCTCCTAGAATATCCCATCATGCTCTGGACCACAGAGTGTCCTAGGGGCCTCTCCCAGCAGAGTGTGGCCAGGACCTCCCTGGTCCTGGAGGAAAGGCGGGGAGGGAGTGGGCCCTGATGCTGTTCTGTAGTGCAGACCCCAACCCATCAGCAGGAGGGTGGAACCCACTGGACACTGCTCTCTGTTGAGGGCTGGTAAAGGTCTTGTGAGGCTGGCACGGTGGGGACCAGGCCTGGCACCTGCCGTGTGCCTGGAAGAGAAGGGTCTCCATCTGCACCCACCAGTCTGGCCTGGGCTGCAGCCATTGCCTCATGCAGGAGAATGAAGCATCACAAAATCTGAGCACGTATAGCTATGTCCCCTTCCTACCCAAACGCAGCGAGGCAGGGAGCCTATAAGTATGGCTTTCCCCAACCCCCTCCCAGAGCCCAGGGTAAAAAGCAGGTGCTTCTGTCTATTCCCTGCTCTTCCATTCATCTGCCCATGTGGAGAACTTGGGACGGGGGGGCAGGGTGGAGGGACAGGGAAACAACATAAATTGGTCTGTCGTCTGGAATCCATGTCTCGCTAATGTACCCAGATTAACTCAACTGTAAATTGTCTCCTTGGATGGCAGTGTCTTGCTAAAAGTTTCCCATATGATTCATGATTTGGATTGCTTTTAACGGCTATTGGCTAAGCAAGCCGGTGACTGTACAAGGTGATGCAATTGGCATTAGTGAGGGAGGCACGGGAGCGTGTAATGCAGTCAATACTGCATTAACTACTGATGCCCAATTACAGGGAGTGGGAGAGAGCCTTTCAGGAGCATTAGGACTGGGGGAAGCTGAGATCACTGGCCGCTGCTTGCCTAAAAGCTTCACCCTTTGCGTGCCGGGGCTCGGCCCTGGCCTGGCCAGTCACTTGGCCTCTGTGGTGGTAGGAACTGCCTCTCTCGCTCTTTCATGTCCCACAACGATGCTTTTAGCACATGGAAATGTGCATTTTCCTAGAGCTGGGGCCTGCTTCTCATCCCTCCTGAGAATTGATTTCCCACCCAGCTCCAAGTCCCAGAGTCAGATGGGGTGGCTGCCCCACCTGCTTCCATTTAAGGAACCACTCAAAAAGCCCCATCTGAGAGTAGGACCAAGAGGAGGTCTATTTTGGTCCCTCCCCCTTGGAACAGACGGATGATTGCCAGCGAGCATTGGCGGCCGACCCTCTATGATCGGAAGAGACGTGAGGTTTAGCCTCAGCACAGCTGGACTGCTGGCACAGGCAAGGCTGCTGAAGCTGAAGAGTGGTCTTGGCTGGGCCTTCTCTGAACAGAAGACAGAGCTGGTTGGCTGATGAAAGTGACCCAAGCCAGCTTGGGGTCCTTAGCCAATGTGGACCCCCTCCGGAGCTACATCCCACAAAGGGCACAGCTGTCCCCGTGTAGCCAGGAGGCCAAAACTGTTGTTCAGGTCTAGTTCCAGGGGCCAGACGACCTCCCAGGAGCCCCTGATCAGGCATATTATGAAGTTTGGAAGAAGCTAGGGATGAAGGTAGAAAAAAGGACCTGATACCCCAGTGTGGCAGGTACTATGGGACTGGCTGCCATATCTACTATTGTGCTGAGCTATGTAGGTCCAATATGTCCACTGTAGTTCTGTTTCTGTGCCAACCCAGCGTTGAGGTGGTTTTGTCTCTATACCTTCTCATCTCTATGGTAAGAACAAGCACATCTAACTGGCAGGATTGTTATCAGGATTAGCTCAGATAATGTCCACGTACACACATTATAAACCAGGAAGCTTCATGCATTGTGAAGTAACAGTGCTATCTGCAAAACCACAGGCTGATCCGAAATAGTCCTGTGCCCAGATCAGTGCTTTGTTTGCTGCCCAGTGCTGGGCCCTCATCCTCCCTTTTCTCTAGTTTACCCATCATGGCCATCCCTCACCACTGTCTAGGAGGCAGGGTGAACTCACTACTCACCACTGTTCAGGTCCTTACAGTCGGGTAGCACCATGGGAAGAAGCCTCCAAAATCACTCTTTGTAAGCCCTTCCATTTATAGTGGCAGAGTTGAGACTCAACATTGCCCAGAATTACATAGGGAGTTAGAGCCCAGAGCTTTAGCATCTTTCTGTGTTCCATCTTGGCTTCCATGCCTGTGCCTGTACCCAAAGTGTGACAAGGCTGGATGGTAGAAGTCTCTGATAAGGAGGAATATGAGCTTAACCAAGACCGTGTGTCTGGGCATCCTACTCATGGCCTCACTGACAGGCAGGGCATGTGTTCTCAGATGTAGGTAGGTCCTCCTGGTAGGTGCTGATGGGCGCTAACCTGACCTGGGCCTTCACAGGCTGGAGAAGCCCCAGAAGTACATGTGGCCTGTAGCCCATGCTGCCTGCCTGCCCTGCCTGGAGCTGCAGGACACTGAGGCACACAGGCCATCCTCGCAGCCTCAGCTGAACTTTTCGTGGTGCTGCTGGCCTGCGTTTTCCTGGTAGGTCTGTACTCTAGATAGGGCTGCACCAGTGGAGTCTTGTGCTGACTTGCAAAAGCTGATTTTGCACATCCCTTCCCAACTCTGGGTTCAGGGACATCACATTGGTAACTTGTTACAAGCCATAGTGGAAATATTAACACCACAGAAATTGGCAAACACTGGAAATCAAGGGTTTTTTTTCCTGGAGAATCAGTTGTGAGATATTCATCAGCACACCACCGGATTGCATTCATCTGGAACTCTGGACCTAATTCTTTCACCACCATTCTCCCAACCCATCTACCACCTTTCTTTTGGTACCAGAGGACCCAGCCTTTGCCACCCTGACATTCTACCAGATACCTGCTGCCACACTAGGCTGGGCAGGACTGATATGTCCACTCTGGCTTTATCTCCCATGCCGACCTGGCATTTCCCTCTGTACCCTTGCTCATGCTGTCCCCGTTGCCTGGTGCATCCTCTCTACCCTTTGGTTGGCCTTGAGGGAGCCTACAGGCAGCCTAGGCTTCTTACAGACCATTCCAGGTCCTGTTCAGAGTCACATCCACCCAACTAGCTACAAGCTCATCTCTCATTGGTTGGAGGATGTTTATTTTGTGTTCTGGCTAAGGCAGGAGCCTATTGTGGCTGACATAACAGGGGTGGGGGTGGAGGAAGGGGAGGGGGGGAGAGGGGCTGGCCCAGGTGCAGGGACAGATGCCTCAGAGTGCAGGCCTACCGGGTCAGACTGGATCCCCAACTCCACCTCCTACCCCTTCCTATGTGGGCTTTCTTGAGTGGCCTACTGCTTCAGGTGCAGCCTGCTAGCATAAGTCAGGAGACCCAGCTGACTGCTGTGTGACTTCAGACAACTTCCTGGGCCTCGGTTTTCACAAGTCTACAGTGGGGGCAACACTTAACTGGCACCTAATGTTCATGTACACACTTGATAATCCTGGAAGCCTCGTGTCCATGTGAAGTGAGAGTGCTCTCTACACAGATGCAGGATGATCTCTTTGGCTTTGGCCTCTTGGTCTTTACACAGCAGCTCTTGTTTCACTGAACCCTTAATTAAAAGCAAGCATTGTACTGTGCCTGTGTATCAGTTAGTTACTGCTGCATAACCAACCACCCCAAAACTCAGAGGCTCAAAACAACAAACATCTATTTAGCTTTTGAATCTGTGGGTCAGTAATGAAGGTTGGGCTTGGCTAAGGGGTTTTCTGGGCCTTGGCTAGACTCACTCATGCCTGGGGGATGGCTGATCAGCTGGATGCTGGGGATAACAAGACTATGTCCCTCATCATCCAGCAGACTTTTCTGGATTGTTCCCAGGCTGGAGGCAGGTCCAGAATGAATGTGCACAAGGCTTCTTGAGGCCTAGGCTTGGCTCTGGTATATTGTCACTTTGTATTCTGTTGGCTAAAATAAATCACAAGGCCAGCCCCAGTTCAAAAGATGGGGAAACAGTTCTATCCTTGAAGGAAGGAGATGAAAAGTCACATTCCAAAGAGTGTGAATATGGGGAGGGGCAGAGACTTAGAGCCACGTACAGGTTGCACAACTCACAAGACCAGAGCTGGGCTCTGAGCCCAGGCCATCTGCACTCCTTCTCTGTGCTCTGCTGGCTCCCAGCTCCCCGTTGCAGCTGGCAGACTTGAGGATGGGAGAGAAGGACATTTGTGACCCTGAGTAGGATCAGGAATGGTCTGTAATGGGGCTGCAGGGGGAGCTCATGGGCGAGGGATGGAGCCAGCAAGAGGATGACTTGGGGTTGGGGGTGTGGGAGGCTTCCTGTGGGGGCCATTGTTGGGGGCCGACATCAGAGCCTGGCCAGTTCCTCCATGGGGAAGCCTGGAGGGGGACCACAGTGAGGTCAGGCCCCACTGCCTTCTCTGGCTTTTCGTCTGCCCTACAAAGCCACCCATCAGTTGGAAGGGGCGTGAAGTTCTATGGTTCCCAGAGCGGACTGAAACCTGGACATCCATGCAGATGCAGCCAGGCGGGAATCAATTCATTGGTTAGCCCCTCGCCTCAAAACAGGGCAGTAAGTGGGCTGGTGAGAGGCCCGTGTACATTCATAAACCAGCTGATTGAAAAGCAATATTTCAGATAAATACAAGCCAGCGATCTATCAGTGGTTGTAATAAAACCCAGGCTTCAGGCTGTGATTTTATTTTGAAATAATAAGAATTGCTTGATTCTTTTTACTTGAGTTACCATGGTAATTCCAGCGTGGAGCAGTGTTATATTGATTTAGAAAGTGGACAGTAATATTTCTTTTGTGTTATTCTGTTTCTAGGCCTTGATTTCTAATTTCCACTTGGAGATTACTTTTATAAATTTCTTAAGTCCTTCCACTTTTTTTCCTCTCACAGTATAATTTTCCTCTCATACGCCGCTATGTTCTGAGCTTATTGGTTTGCTCTTATTTTAAATTAAACTTGCTGGTTTCAAATATTGAAATGACATCTTTGTCTGTGTCTGTACTTTGGTTTAGCAAAATATTACAGTCTGACGCTTTCTGCTTAATAATTTAAGGGAGGCATTCTGTCGGCCCTCACTGGGTGCTGATAACTTATGACTCAACCAACGCAGACCTTAAACTCCTGACATTTTAATATTGTGTGGCGGGAGCGGCCGCCCCTCTGCTTGGAATCTCAGTGGAGAAAAATCCATGTGGTACCCCAGAAGGGAGTTTTAATAATTCACCTTTGCTGCTTGGCACAATGACTTGATAGAGAGGGGGAGGGGAGGCTGGTTCTTCTTGGATAAGTGGGAGCAGCCCTGGTCTGGGCTCCGATGGCCCCCACGGGCACCCACTCCATCCAGACTTTCCTGTCCCCTGAATCTTTAAAAACTCGAATTCCTGATCCCTTGGTGATAGACTGTCCAGCCTGGATTGTGGGGGGCTGCCTATGGGGGCTGCCTATGGATTGTGGGGGGCTACATCATGAATGCTTGAACTCTCCGTTTCTTAGTTTCCCAAGTGAAACTAGCTTGGGCTTAGTCAGACAGACTGAGTTCAAATCCCACTTTGGTCACTAGGTAATTCTAGATAGTAAACTGAAAAGTAATTCTAACTGGTGAAACGGGTATGATCATGACCATCTTCACACAGCTCTTGATGGTCTTAAAGGTGATTGATGTGGTTTCCCTCACATTCCTAGGATTTTGGGAGGAGCAGGGGAGAAAGTGGAAATGGGTGTGCTTTGGAAAGTTTACTCCGTTCCAGATGTGCCTGGGTTCAGAACTCTGGCAGGAGTGTTTTTTGGAGAGGACCCGGGGCAATGACTCCACAAGGAAATGGGTCAGCCCCACCCACTTTCCTGGTCTGCCCAGCGGAGAACAGGGAATCTGCTGCAGCAAGCTAGAGGGTGTTCTCTGTCCTCCGAACTCTCCATACTACACAAGAATGGGGCTCCATGAAGCTCACAACAACAAAGGTTGTAGGGCAGAGATCTGTACACAGGCCCCCTCTCTCTGGCCTGAGGAAAGGTCCTTCCTGTCCTGTGTGTATCCACCAGTGTGGTGGTGTATTAGTTATCTGTTACTGTGTAACAAATTATTTCACAATTTAGCAGCTTAAAAAAGCACCCACTTTTTAATCTCACAGTGTCTGTAGGTCAGGAGTCCAGGTACTTAGCTGGGTCTTCTGCTCAGGGTCTGTCATAATAATCAAGGCACTGGCTGGGACTGTGGTCTCATCTGAAGATTCATCCAGGGGAATGAGCTTTCAAGTTCATTCATGTGGTTGTTGCTGCTGCTGCTACTGCTAAGTCGCTTCAGTTGTGTCCAACTCTGTGCAACCCCATTGACGGCAGCCCACCAGGCTCCCCCGTCCCTGGGATTCTCCAGGCAAGAACACTGGAGTGGGTTGCCATGTCCTTCTCCAATGCATGAAAGTGAAAAGTGAAAGTGAAGTTGCTCAGTCGTGTCCGACTCCTAGCGACCCCTTGGACTGCAGCCCACCAGGCTCCTCTGTCCATGGGATTTTCCAGGCAAGAGTACTGAAGTGGGTTGCCATTGCCTTCTCCGCATGTGGTTGTTGGTGGGATTCAATTCCTTGTGGGCTGCTGGACTGAGGGCCTCCGTTCTCCACTGCAGGATGGCCAAAGGCTGCCTTCAGTTCCATGCCTCATGGCTTTCTCCACTAGAGCAGATTGCTTCCTTGAAGCCACCAAGGGAGAATGTCTGCTAGCAAGCAGGAAGTCACAGTCTTTTATAAAATGTGACACATCTAATCACAGATGTGACATTCCATCACTTTTGCTGTATTTTCTTCCTTGGGAGCAAGTCTCTAGGTCCAGCTCATACTCAAGGAAGTGGGTGGGTGGGGCTACACAGGGTGCAGAGGATCACTGCGCACCTGTGTGCTCAGTTGCTTCAGTCTGTCCAACGCTTTGTGACCCCAGGGACTGCAGCCCACCAAGCTCCTCTGTCTGTGGGATTCTCCAGTCAAAAATACTGGAGTGGGTTGCCATGCTCTCCTCCAGGGGATCTTCCCAACCCAGAATCGAACCTGCATCTCCTGAGACTTCTGCAGTGGCCGGCAGGTGGATTCTTTACCCACTGAGTTACCTGGGAAACCAGAGGATCACTGGGACAATCTTAAGAAGCTTCCTATTGCTTGTGAGAGGTCAGCTTCCGGAATAGTATCTCAGGCCCCAGGTGTCCAATAGTTTAGCTGCCCCCAGAGAGGGTGACTCACCTCTATCCCCAGGAGGCCCAGCACCTCTGTTCCCTGCATCATCTCACACCAGGGAAGGACACAGATGTCCCAGCACCTTTCATTTCATCTTCACAGCACCTCCAGGAGGCTAGAGCTCAGCATTAGTCCCATTTTGCAGAGGAGAGGGTTATGCCCAGAGAGGGCAGGCTTGCAAAGCACTTGTCTGTTACTCCAGGGCCTCTCTTCTCTCAGAGGAGATGAGGGTCGTTCCTTCCTGTGGCAGCCTCCCCACAGTAGTGGGACTGAGGGCCTCAGCTCCTTGCCCGCTCTGCTCAGGCCAGGTGGAGCTGGCGTCTTTGAGGTGGCCTGGGCAGAGGCCACCTCAGCAGTTTCTCACCTGTGAACAGGGCTGAAGGAGACTCTCCTGTGGGCTAGGGCACAGGATGAAAACCAAAACTCATGCCTCCTCCACCTGGCTCTGCCACCAACTCACAGTATGTCCCTGGGCAGGCCTCTTCCCCTCTCTGGGGTTACATTTTCCCATTTATGTTTCCAGGGCTGCTGGCTGCTTGATGCCCAGCTATACCATGCTTGGAGACGTGACCACTGGAGGGAAGCAGTTGGGGTGAGGCCAAGACCAGGAGAGAAACACCACCCCATTGATGTTGCTGTGTCCTTCTTTTGTCTCCTGGGGTCAGGAGAAGTAGAGATTCCAGGTGAAAGCATTTGTGGCCTCCAACCCTCCACGCTTGGTCAGGTGGACGAGCCCATCCCTGGCGCTTCCCAGGCAGAGCTCAACTAGGAGACAGAGGGGACTCTTGGAATAGGCCTAAAGCCTGGAGGCCAGTGAGCCTGTCCCAGCTTCAGACCTGAGAGGACCCTGGTCAATTATGTCCTTTTATCGGTGGTTGGGGGGTGGGGGTATGAATGCACCAAGAAGCATCTATTAATAATTCTTTGCTGATGCTGAGATACTCAGCTGATACTTTCTGAGTAGAAAAGTCCAGGGCCCGGCAGAGGCTGCCTGCAACCTGGGATGGGACATCAGGGCTGAACCCTATCTCTTTGCCTGTTGACCAGAGGCAATCTCTTGCAGGTGGCCGTTCTCATGCCAGCTAGAGGCTGCTCCCCAGCTTCCAGGCATCCTGGCAGGGCATAGGGGTCCCAAGGAGCCGAGGACAGTGGGAGGGGCTAACTTGGGCACAAGTCCCGCTTAGTACTCAGCCCAAGTACAGAGTATGATGTTTTGACCTGCCTTTTTGCCCCTTAGGATGTTTTCACACTACTCTTTGATCCTCAGAATGCTTTATCAGATCAGTGCTAAAATATGCCTTTTATACAAGAATCAGAGAAGGCAATGGCACCCCACTCCAGTACTCTTGCCTGGAAAATCCCATGGACGGAGGAGCCTGGTAGGCTGCAGTCCATGGGGTCGCTAGGAGTCGGACACCACTGAGCGACTTCACTTTCTCTTTTCACTTTCATGCATTGGAGAAGGAAATGGCAACCCACTCCAGTGTTCTTGCCTGGAGAATCCCAGGGAAGGGGGAACCTGGTGGGCTGCTGTCTATGGGGTCGCACAGAGTCGGACACGACTGAAGCAACTTAGCAGCAGCAACATCTCATTAGTATTATTGAAAATGTAAGGAAAAAAAATAATCCAGGAAAAAACCTAAATTGGTTGAAATAATTAACACAAAGCAAAACTGACAACAGTTAAGACTGCACCTGGCATAATATGTTATTGACTAAAAATTGACAGAAGAACCAAATCTTCCTGATAGAATTTAGACCTGCCAAATTTGGCTCAGGAGATATTTTCTGGTATAAATAATTACTACAAAAAAAAATCCTCAGCAACAATGAAAGTTCTAATTTGAAAGATTTGATTTGAGCCCCAAACTGATCATGAGCCACAGAGTCACTAAAAAATTTAAGAATAATTTATCCCAATGAGAATAATTCCAATATAATAAAATGGAGGAGAAAGAAATGGTTTAACACTAATGAATAGAAAATTGATCAAGGCATCAAACTGACTTAATGAAGCTCATTAAGAACTACTTTCTTAATGAAATATCATCAAGATATAATGCTTATTAACATATAGCTGTTAGGGGCTAGCCCCTAGTAGTAGATGCTTAGTAAATATTTGTTGCATGACCTGTGGATGAATGAGTTAGCGGGTAATGGAAGGCAGGAGAGGAGCAGACAGAATGAAGAATTCCTTTATCCCAGAGAGAGGGCAGATTTTCATTTTATTAAGATCATTTGGGCTACTCTGGAATGTTTTCCAAAACCACCAACCAATCCTCCACTTCTCAGTGGTCACCTACTGGGTGTCCTACAAATTTAACTCAGTTCTGACATCTACCTACCCAGAGGTGATGTCAGATCCCACAGGTCCAGGGCTCATTCCCACAAGACTGCCTTCACTTCAGAAGCCAATCTCAAGTCTAGCTATCACCTGTACTTCAGACCAACATGCTAACAATCAGGGTTCCCCACACCCCTCCTCAGGTGAGATCATCTCCTAGAATGGCTCACAAAGCTCAGGAAAGCATTTCCTTTCATTTACCAGTTTGCTCTAAGGATATGATAAAGGATACAGATGAGCAGGTGGATGAAGAAGCACATAGGGTGAGGTCTGTAGGGTCCCTAGCATAGCAGCTTCCATCCAGCTTCAGCATCAGTCCTTCCAATGAATATTCAGAACTGATTTCCTGAATATTGGCATGCATCACCCTCCTAATATGTGAACATGTTCATCAACCCAGAGCTCATCAAATCTTGTTCAGGACTCTGTATAGAGCTTCATCACTAGCCACCTCCCAGCCTTTCCTGGAGGTCAGTGGGTGAGGCAGAAAGTTCTGACCATCTTTGGAAGGAATGATGCTAAAGCTGAAACTCCAGTACTTTGGCCACCTCATGCGAAGAGTTGGCTCATTGGAAAAGACTCTGATGCTGGGGGGGATTGGGGGCAGGAGGAGAAGGGGACGACAGAGGATGAGATGGCTGGATGGCATCACCGACTCGATGGATGTGAGTTTGAATGAACTCTGGGAGTTGGTGATGGACAGGGAGGCCTGGCGTGCTGCGATTCATGGGGTCGCAAAGAGTCAGACATGACTGGGAGACTGATCTGATCTGAATCATAAGGTCTTTCTGGTGACCAGCCCCAGCCTGAGGCTATCTAGGGGCCCCACCCTAAGTCACCTCACTAGTATAAACTCAGAGGTACTCAGTAGGGACTCCTTATGAATAACAAAAGATACTCCCATCACTCAGGAAATTCCAAGGTTTATAGGAGTTCAGTGCCAGGAACCTGAGACAAAGACATATTACTGTTATATCTACTCAGTCGGTTCAGTTCAGTCACTCAGTCTGTCCAACTCTGCGACCCCATGGACTGCAGCACATCAGGCTTCCCTGCCATCACCAACTCCCAGAGCCTGTTCAAACTCATGTCCACTGAGTTGGTGATGCCATCCAACCATCTCATCCTCTCTTGTCCCCTTCTCCTGCCTTCAATCTTTCCCAGCAACAGGTCTTTTCCAATAAGTCTGTTCTTCACATCAGGTGGCCCAAAGTATTGGAGCTTCAGCTTCAGCATCAGTCCTTCCAATGAATATTCAGGACTTATTTCCTTTAGGATTGACTGGTTGGATCTCCTTGCAGTCCAAGGGACTCTCAAGAGTTCTCCAACACCACAGTTCAAAAGCATCAATTCTTTGGCGCTTAGCCTTTTTTATGTTCCAACTCTCACATCCATACATGACTACTGGAAAAACCATAGCTTTGACTAGATGGACCTTTGTCAGCAAAGTAATGTCTCTGCTTTTTAATATGCTGTCTAGGTTGGTCATAGCTTTTCTTCCAAGGAGCAAATGTCTTTTAATTTCATGGCTGCAGTCACCATCTGCAGTGATTTTTCAGCCCAAGAAAATAAAGTCTGTCACCATGTCCACTGTTTCCCCATTTATTTGCCATGAAGTGATGGATCATCAGGAGGCTCTTTAGTTCCTCTTCGCTTTCTGTCATAAGGGTGGTGTCATCTGCATATGCGAGGTTATTGATATTTCTCCCAGCAGTCTTGATTCCAGCTTTGCTTCATCCAGCCTGGCATTTCTCATGATGTACTCTGTATATAAGTTAAATAAGCAGGGTCACAATATACAGCCTTGAATTACTCCTTTCCCAATTTGGAGGATAATTGGACTCTATACATGGACATCACCAGATGGTCAACACCAAAATCAGATTGATTATATTCTTTGCAGCCAAAGATGGAGAAGCTCTATACAGTCAGCAAAAACAAGACCAGGAGCTGACTGTGGCTCAGACCATGAACTCCTTATTGCTAAATTCAGACTTAAATTGAAGAAAGTAGGGAAAACCACTAGACCATTCAGGTATGACCTAAATAAAATCCCTTATGATTATACAGTGGAAGTGAGAAATAGATTTAAGGGCCTAGATCTGATAGATAGAGTGCCTGATGAACTATGGAATGAGGTTTGTGACATTGTACAGGAGACAGGAATCAAGACCATTCCCATGGAAAAGAAATGCAAAAAAGTAAAATGGCTGTCTGGGGAGGCCTTACAAATAGCTGTGAAAAGAAGAGAAGCAAAAAGCAAAGGAGAAAAGGAAAGATATAAACATCTGAATGCAGAGTTCCAAAGAATAGCAAGAAGAGATAAGAAAGCCCTCTTCAGCGATCAGTGCAAAGAAATAGAGGAAAACAACAGAATGGGAAAGACTAGGGATCTCTTCAAGAAAATCGGAGATACCAAAGGAACATTTCATGCAAAGATGGGCTCGATAAAGGACAGAAATGGTATGGACCTAACAGAAGCAGAAGATATTAAGAAGAGATGGCAAGAATACACAGAAGAACTGTACAAAAAAGATCTTCACGACCCAGATAATCACAGTGGTGTAATCACTTACCTAGAGCCAGACATCCTGGAATGTGAAGTCAAGTGGGCCTTAGAAAGCATCACTACGAACAAAGCTAGTGGAGGTGATGGAATTCCAGTTGAGCTATTCCAAATCCTGAAAGATGATGCTGTGAAAGTGCTACACTCAATATGCCAGCAAATTTGGAAAACTCACAGTGGCCACAGGACTGGAAAAGGTCAGTTTTCATTCCAATCCCTAACAAAGGCAATGCCAAAGAATGCTCAAACTACTGCACAATTGCACTCATCTCACACGCTAGTAAAGTAATGCTCAAAATTCTCCAAGACAGGCTTCAGCAGTATGTGAACCATGAACTTCCTGATGTTCAAGCTGGTTTTAGAAAAGGCAGAGGAACCAGAGATCAAATTGCCAACATCTTCTGGATCATGGAAAAAGCAAGAGAGTTCCAGAAAAGCATCTATTTCTGCTTTATTGACTATGCCAAAGCCTTTGACTGTGTGGATCACAATAAACTGTGGAAAATTCTGAAAGAGATGGGAATACCAGAACACCTGATCTGCCTCTTGAGAAATTTGTATGCAGGTCAGGAAGCAACAGTTAGAACTGGACATGGAACAACAGACTGGTTCCAAATAGGAAAAGGAGTTCATCAAGGCTGTATATTGTCACCCTGTTTATTTAACTTCTATGCAGAGTACATCATGAGAAACGCTGGGCTGGAAGAAGCACAAGCTGGAATCAAGATTTCCGGGAGAAATATCAATAACCTCAGATATGCAGATGACACCACCCTTTTGGCAGAAAGTGAAGAGAAACTAAAAAGCCTCTTGATGAAAGTGAAAGTGGAGATTGAAAAAGTTGGCTTAAAGCTCAACATTCAGAAAACGAAGATCATGGCATCCAGTCCCATCACTTCATGGGAAATAGATGGGGAAACAGTGGAAACAGTGTCAGACTTTCTTTTTCTGGGCTCCAAAATCACTGCAGATGGTGACTGCAGCCATGAAATTAAAAGACGCTTACTCCTTGGAAGGAAAGTTATGACCAACCTAGATAGCATATTCAAAAGCAGGGACATTACTTTGCCAACAAAGGTTCGTCTAGTCAAGGCTATGGTTTTTCCTGTGGTCATGTATGGATGTGAGAGTTGGACTGTGAAGAAGGCTGAGCGCTGAAGAATTGATGCTTTTGAACTGTGGTGTTGGAGAAGACTCTTGAGAGTCCCTTGGACTGCAAGGAGATCCAAGCAGTCCATTCTGAAGGAGATCAGCCCTGGGATTTCTTTGGAAGGAATGATGCTAAAGCTGAAACTCCAGTACTTTGGCCACCTCATTTGAAGAGTTGACTCATTGGAAAAGACTCTGATGCTGGGAGGGATTGGGGGCAGGAGGAGAAGGGGACGACAGAGGATGAGATGGCTGGATGGCATCACTGACTCGATGGACATGAGTCTGAATGAACTCCGGGAGTTGGTGATGGACAGGGAGGCCTGGCATGCTGCGATTCATGGGGTCGCAAAGAGTCGGACACGACTGAGTGACTGATCTGATCTGATCTGATCTGGAGGGGATAAAACTAGGGGCAGAAAAAAAACAGCCATGACAAGTGTTCTTTGTTTTGAGTTTTATAGGATGACCACTCCCTAACCCCTCCAGCCTCAGACTGCCCTCTGCTCCTTCCTGCAGTTCCCTTCCTTCCAAGAGTCATTCTGGGCCTGTCGGTGGGTGGGGTGGAGATGGGGGACTTGATGGTCAGACTGGAGGCAGTTGAAGTCCTGGAAAGAAATGGTGGAGGGTGTGGCTAGAACTGTGGCCTTGGGAATGTGAGGGCTCCTCTGAAGTCTCCTGGTGGTTAAGATCTTGCCTAGAGCATTTCTACTACCAGTAGCAAGGCTTGAGTTTCCAGAGTTGAGCCTCAGGGAAGGCAGACAGAGTCCTCAACTGCAAGCCTGTCCTTATCCACTTTTGTCCTGGAGGCTCCTGCTGACCCTGCCCAGCTTTGGCCTGAGGCTCCCTGAACATGTGCTCTCTCCTGTGGCTGCCCCATGATTGGACCAAGCTTCTGGCTTTCCAGGCTTCAAAGGAGTGAGCTGAAGCCCTTGGCCTGAGGCAGGCGGGAGCACACCAGGGCAGGGGAGCAGCAAGTCCAGTCCAACCAGCTACCCACGTCCCAGCTCCCAGAATCTCATTTGATCGGTCTGTAAAGTGTTTCATGGCCTTCACAGCTCTGGGCCTGTTTCCTCTCTCAGACTGGCTTCCATGAAAGCTCCTGGACTTCCCTGATGATCTAGTGCTTAAGAATTCGCCTGCTAATGCAGGGGACACGGGTTCAATCACTGGTTCAGGAAGATCCCACATGCCGTAGGGCAGCTAAGCCCGTGCTTCGCAGCTACTGAGCCTGGGCTCCCTAGAGCCCGTGCTCCGCAACAAGAGAAGCCACCGCAGTGAGAAGCCTGTGCATCGCAACTGGAGCGTAGCCCTCCACTTGCCACAACTAGAGAAAACCCAAGTGCAGCAATGAAGCGCAGCCAAAATAAAATAAAATTTTAAAAAAACTCCCGATTCTGGGAAAGAGCCAAGTCCCTCTACCCTTACCCATGTCTAATACAGCCCACCTCCTGATTATATGAGAGTATGGCCTGAGAAGATCAGAGCCTGTGTCTGAGGGCACTTCCATGGTGAGCCCAGCGTGAGGCCCTGGCTCTGCACTGAGCTGCCCCTGAGGGCCTCTGTGCAGCACTGCTCCTGCCTGGCCTAGGGAGCCACACAGACCATTCCACCCTGGCTGCACTCTTCTCCCCATGGCCCACATGCTCTGCATTCCCTTCCAGCGTAAAGGCTTCAGATTCCCTCCCCCAAGAAGAGAGAAACCCCAAGAGCATCAGTCCAGGCCCCAGATTCAGGGGCGGCTAGGTGCACCCTGCCACAGTGGGCCTGGCTCCCTCTGCTGATCACATGCTTCATCTTCTTGAGTCACCTTCTCAGATTAGCCACAAAGGGTGCTGCCCTGGCCTGGGCACTGTACTCTTTCCCTCCAGCAGTTTTCATTTGACTCCAAGGCAGCCTAGTCGCCTTCCTTCCTGGCCTTTGTGGCCTGGATCTGAGCTTGTACACCCCGCCTAGGGGAGACTCAGGCCCTGAGAGAGGGTAGCACTCCTTACTGAACCTTGGCTGGGGACCTGGAGGACCTCACTCCGATCCTAGTCATAGTGCCTATGCTGTAACTTGTGGTACCTGATGTAGGACAAGCTCAGGGTCTGGAAAAGTGACCCCCCTCCATAAGTATGTTGTTTGTAGGTGGGATGATAGCCTCAGAGGATGGAGAAATTTCAACAGAGAGCTCTAGGGAGACAAAACACAAGTGTAGGAGTGGACACACTCAGGGAGTCAGAGGAGAGTGATGCTGCCTAGGGAGCAGGGCTAGAAAGAGAGGGCACAATCAGATTTCTGGATGGGAGTACTGAGGAGGGAGCTGGTAGGGGTGGGGAGGGTGATCTGAAGCCCTTCCCTATGGAGTAGCTGTTATGAGACAGGGTGATCCCGGCTGAGAGCTGGCTGTTAGACCTCCCAGGACCCTCTCCTGACCCCAGAATTTACTTTTTATGAACTGTTTTCTCTTGTTCTCAAAGGAATATTTGTTTTGTTGTTTGTTTTGCTTTCCTTTATAACAACTTTATTGAGAATAATTTGAATGCCACAAAATTAACCTTTTAAAAATGTGCATTTCAGTGTATTTAGAGTGATGCAGCCTTCACCATTATCTAATTCAAGAACATTTTCATCACCCGAAAAAGAAACTCCATATCCATTAGCAGTCACTCCCCATTCCCCTCCTCTCTGGCAACCACTGATTTACTTTCTGTCTCTATGGATTTGCCTATTCTGGATACTTCATACAAATGGAATCAGACAAGTTGTGGTCTTTGTGGCTGACTTCTTTCCTATCATAATGTTTCCAAGGTTCATCATGTTGTAGCATGTCTCAATACTTCATTTCTTTTCATTGCCAAATAATATTCCACTATCTGTGTATATCACATTTTATTTATCCATACATCAGTTGATGGGCATTTGAATTGTTTTTACTTTTTAGCTATTGTGAATTATGCTACCATGAACATTCATATACAAGTTTCTGTGTGGACATATGTTTTCATTTTTCTTGGGTATATATTTAGGAGTAGAATTGCTGAGTCATATGGTAATTCTATGTTTAGGGATATTTGTTTTTGACTTTAAATAAACAGTACAAGAATGTTGAGAAGATAAACCATCCTTGGCTGTCTGAGTTTTTGGAAAGGAGGTTGCCTACAGCCCGGTACCCTGGGCACCCAAGGTTCAGCAGGACCTTGGGTCAGTCCTTTTCAACTGCTGGCTTCAGTTTTCTGATCAGTGAAGTGGGATTTCTTATGCTCTTTGCTCACTTCAAGAGCTGTTGTTAGTAATTACTAGTTACATAGCGTGTCCAGGATTGCAGAACACTCCTCTTGCTTTAGCTGCTTTGCTCCTTTGGCCCTGCAGTTTGGGTATTATTACTCGAGTTCTGCTGATGGGAATGCTGAAGCTCAGAGAGGCTGAAGGACTTGACTGAGTTTACATTGTGGATTCATGGCAAAACCTGAACTTGAACCCAGACTCATCAGGGTCCAGGTCCCTGGCCTGAACTCCCGTCTCGCCTGTGTCTCTGGGCACAGCAGGGTGTTATGCGAGGGAGATCCCTGCCTGAGCAGCCATCACGTTCTCGTCCCCATCCTGCGTGCTGGAAAGTCAGGCCCCAGACGTGGCAAGACATGGGCTCTAAGGCAAAATGCTACTCTAGGATTTGTCAAGAGTCTGCTTTTTAGCTGTGTGACTTTGGATAAATTACTCCACCTCTCTGAGCCTCAAATTCCCCACCCACCAAACTGAAGCAGTAATTACTACTCAGAGCACTGGAAGGAGAATATGGTAAGATGTATAGGAAATGCCAAGCACGATGTGAAACAGGTGCTAGAACACTTGAGCAGGGCTTGGGGAGGGTGCGGAGTGCTGTGGGACCTGTGAGGAGAAATGGGTGGATTCTGGGCTGTTCAGAGCCAGTGTTGGGGAGGAGACATCACTTGGGCTGGCCAGGAAGCTGAGAGGAGGTGCACTCTGCCAGCGTTCTCCAGCCTGGGGCTGCCAGAAAGCAGGAGGGGTTTCCAGGGGTCTCACCAAAACCTCCCGTCTCCAGGAGAGCTTGTAGATAGGCCCTGCTGCACCCTCAGCCCTCACCCCCAGCCTCGCCCATGATGCCTGAGACGGGGGCTTGCATGACTGCCTTAGTTAGCCTGAATGGTAATAAAACACTTTAAATTTATTGTGACATTTGGATTTAATTAAAAAGTACACACTTAGGGAAGTAGAACATAATGGGGAGAGAGGCAGGGTGGCTTTTCCCCTCCTTTCTTCCCCAAACTAATTAGCGTTGTATTTTAAATTGTTTATGTGCCGCTAATCATTGTAATAAATCATTTATACTGAAAAAGACACAGTCGGCTGTGCCCGCCGCGCGGGTTCCGCTCGCCAGGCTCTATCGCGAACAAATTGATCTGGAAGTGAATTTATTAACCACTGGGGAAGAAATCATTAGTGCTTTCTCTAAACATTCCCCAGGTACGCTTTATTGCCGCAGTTTATGCTGTAACTAAAAGGAGCATTACCCAGGCCCATGTTGTAATTTCCTCGCAGAGCCGGCAGCCCACTCCCAAGACGGGCGGTGGGAGGGGTTGGGGCATTCCTGCCTCCTTGCCTGCAAGTGGTCTGGTGACCCCAGCCCTTCTGCAGGGCTGCTCATTCCAGAAGGGGGCTGCCCTCCTGGTGCCTCTCAGTGGAAGAGTGGCTCACAGTCGCTCGTATTTATGTCTCTTTCAGTGTGGCTTCCAGTTGAGGGCTTAGCCTCAGGTTTGGAAAACTGAGGGGCAGGGGCGGTGAGTCACTGAGGTCAGACAGGCTTGTCGTGGACCAGCTTCCCCACCCAGAGATGGAAGGCATCAGTGGTGGGATGATCGTTTGCTTGGAGGAACGAGTATGCCTGAGCAGGGCCCCTAGGAGCCTACTCTGCCTGCAAGTATCCCCAAGGCCCTTATCCTGCAGGCCCAGGGGCCTCCTCCTGAGTTTGGCTGGAGCAATCTGTTCTGCTTGGCTTCCAGCTGAGGCCCGCTGCCCCCTGAGTCCCATCCCCTTCCAGTGCAGGGCCAGGATGGTGCGCAGCACGCCCCACACGGCCTGACGGGTGGCAGGCAGGGTGACTGTCAGCTCCCTGGCTGCAGACCCCATGCATCAGTGCAGCCTGCGGCCACCCCGGCCTTCCCAGCAGTCCAGCTACCTAGTCACGCTTTCTCTCCCTTTGCACAGGAAGGCTTCAGACTACTCTCACTTCCCAGGGCCTGCACGCCCAGGCCTGCATAGCAGGCTTCCTCCCACCAGGTTTCTGGAAGGGAAATTCACTACTGAACCAACACCTTCTCCCTGGGAACCCATGGCTGGTCTGAGATACAAATTCCTGCCTGTCTGACTCCACTGCTCATGTTCTTAGCAGCTTCCTCCACTGGGGCCCCACGAGCCTCCTCAACCAGGTTAGGGGTTTGTGGGGATCTGGCTCATGTGGGCCTTGCCTTCAGTTCTTTTCACCGAGGTCTGCAAAGGAGGGAGGAGCAGCCCCCTAGGCCTCAACAGAAGGCCCCAGGATGGCACCTCAGGCAGGCACCCCAGTGGCTGTGTTGGGGCTACTGGCACCTAAGAGGCTTCTCCCACTTCTGGGGTCTCCCTCCCAGCCTCCTCACCCTCCCCTCCCTCACCCAGCCCGGGGGCTAGCAGATGGGCCCTGGCTGCTCCAGGAAGCAAGCAGGACCCAGCAGCTGGCTAGGCCAAGCCTGCCTGGAGGGTCCCCTCGTGGCATCTAGAGAACACATTTAAAAGTTTGAATTCAAAATTGATTTTGAAGGGCCCTAATCTCCGATCCCCTGGCGCTCACGGTGTGTCTGCAGCTCCTGCCAGACTCTCGTTTTCTGGTTCAGCGCGTTGGTGCTCGCGTCTCTGATGCTGTGAAATTGAGACTCGTCTGAGAGTCCATGCCCTCCTCCTCCTCTGTGGAGATTGCAGGCCCCTTGGGAGCCCTGTTTCATTAGATGGGTGACGTGGGCTTTGCCAGTGCCCAGGGAGCAGCTGAGTTGCCTTCTGGGGAATTCAGCTTCCAGACATTTCCCCGCTAGTACCCACAATTATGCAGCTCCAAGCAGCATCCTGCCAAGTGACTGGGGGCTGGCTGCAACAGACCAGGATGGGATGGGGCTTGGGGGAGCTGTGGATAGAGAGAGGTTTGGACCTGGGGGTTTTCTGTAGCAAACTTCAGGGGCTTTTTCCTTCTGCTGCCCCCCAGAGGTTCAGACTAGGCAGGGAGGGAGCAGTGGTTATATCTTTAAGCTCAAAGGACCCTCAAGAGGGCAGCTGTGGGAGTGTGTGCCAGGGGAGGGGTGCCCCGGCCGCAAGCGCAAAGGGAAAGACTGAACTGCCAAGATTACACAGATGGCCGAGCTCCAGGCCTCCACCCCAGCACGAGAGTTGGGACGGAGTATTTACTCAAGAGGCCTGCAATGCAGGAGACCCAGGTTCAAGCCCTGGGTTGGGGAGGATCCCCTGGAGAAGGGAGTGGCAACCCATTCCAGTATTCTTGCCTGAAGAATTCCATGGACTGAGGAGCCAGGTCCGTGGGGTCACAAAGAGTCAGACACGACTGAGCTACTGATGCTTTCACTTTCAGATGCACTGAGGAGGGGAGGGGGCTTCATTCCTCATGGGTCTGCAGGGCTGAAGGACAGGATTGGTGCCCCTTTATCTAAAAGGTAGAGGGTTTATATTGGGTTGGCCAAAAAGTTCGTTCGATTTTTCCTTACGATTATACGGGAAAACCCGAAGGAACTTTTTTGGCCAATCCAGTGTTTGCACAAGAGCAGTCATTTCTCAGCTGGAGCCCTGGGGTGGGCCTGTTCAAATTCCAGAGAGTGGTAGGCCAGGCACTGCTGCAGTTGCATCTGTGCTCGTTTCTTTGCTCGTTTCTTTGAGCTACATAGCTCCAGCTGTGTGATTCAGCACCAAGCCTGATGAAAGCACCCATCTCTGGGGAGCCTGCCTATCTGCATCAGCCCACCTGGCCCAGCAGACTCTGGTCAGTAATATCTGGATAGATTCTGTTCAGTCTCTTCATTCATTAACTGAACTGATGGTTAAAAAGGGATCACTGTGGGGTTCAGTGCTGGAGACACAGTGGTGAATAAGACAGAACCCCCAGAATAGGTCTTCATGGCACTTACATTCTTATGATAAAAGACCAAACATTTTTCTTCGGTAAAATCACTAAAAAGTAAAAACAATTACAAATTGTGGTGAAAACTCAGAAGGAAATGACCAAGGAGTCATTTAAATAAGGAAATCAAGAGATCAAGGCTGGCCTGTCTAAGCAGATAACATTTAAGCTGAAGCCAAAAGATGAGAAGGAGTCAACCAACCTCATGAAGAAGCGGGAAGGGTGTTCTGGCAAGGGAGAAACAGCAGGTACAAAGGCCCTGAGGCAGGAGGGAGAGCTGGACTCTGGCTAGAGCTCGTTGGGGGTGGAGGGGCAGAGACCAGACCACACAAGGATATCATGGGTTTGATAAAAAGTGTGGGTGATAGTCCCAGCCCCCTGGAAGCTGAGGAAGGGTTTCAAGCTGAGCAGAGACCTGACCTACTTTGTTCTGAAAGATTTCTCCAGCTGCTATTTGAAGTTGGGTTATAGATACGAACAGAAGCAGCAGCTGGAGTGGGGCTTAGCTAGTAGTGTGGTGAAAGATGGTGGTGGTTCTGGAAGTGGAACGAAGTAGGTGAGATGGGATACAGACCAAGCAGGGAAGAGGAATGAGGATGATGGAGGATCTGAGGATGACTCTGAGTTTGTGCCCCAAGCACCAGGATGGATGATGGTGTTAGGACTGTGAACGGAAGCCTGGGTAAGGATACAGGTTTGAGGGAGGAGACCTAGAGCCCTATTTTGGATCTGTTGCTTCCTAGATGTATCTGGAGCTTCCCAAAGATGAGAAGAGAAGGCCTTCACCCATGCTGAAGGGGCATGCACTGCAGATAAGTATGCAGTTAACTTAGGCGTCATTCCCCATGACAGCCTCTGAAGAGAACGTGCAACTTCTGATGTTTCAAAGTGCCCCTAGATTCTGTCTGCAGCTGCTCCCATGTCTCTCGGTGCTCCCCTTCAAGTTCTCTACTGGGTTCCCTAAAGCTGTTGCCTGACAGCAGGCTATGCTGCGTCTGGCTTCCCTTAGCAGCGAGGACCCAGTGGTGTTATCTCCCCGCCGCTGGAAGGTCCCCGTGGGCTCAGACTTCTAGATGCACCATACCTCAGGAGGTTTGCCTCCACCAGAACCCGCTGCAGAAGTGCCAGCTGCTTTTGGATTCTGGCACAGAAAGTGGCTCCCTTGGGGGACCCTGGGGACCAGAGTCCCATCCTGCCCTGGTGCGTCCCTGCAGGGGGTGTTTCAGAGCCGCCTTCTTTTGGCCAGGCCCAGATCAGGTCCAAGCAGAAGTTCACTTTCCCTGTTGCTTAGGAAAAAAATGATGTGATGCTGCCTCTGGAAAGAGCAGGGAGGGGGTGGGGCACTTCCTGGCCAGCAGCCTGGGTCCAAAGCCCTGCTCGGCGGCTCACAGGTTGCCTTGGGCAGGATTGTGATTTCCCTGACCTCGGGGTCATTAGGAGGATGAGCGTTAAGGAGTCTAAAGCGTTTGGCTGTAGTAGGCATTCATTGTGGAGTGTTATCATGAGGTCAAATGCACCCACCGTGGCTGCAGATGTTTGGGACAGGACTGGACAGTGCTTTCCTTCGGCCTCTACTGTGGTGGACTGTGGAGACCCAGAGGCACTTGGCACTTTAGAGATGGCAAGTGTTGTTGGACCCCTTTAAATTTCTTACCTAGGCCCCTCTCCAGGCCCCACTTCCCCAATCATCTCATTCACACGAAGCTCCTGGCTATTGACTGAGGCTCCCCCAACCCTTGTAGCTCTGGGTCAGGAGCCGCCAGCTGTCTGTCCTCTCACAGCTCAGCCCTCCCCAGTGAAGCTTCTTCGTCTTTCTTAAGGCCGCAGGGCAAACATCTCATCTCTGCCTCCACACAGCCTTTCTGCTCCCTTCCCAGCCACTGAATCGTCTCTGTCCTTAGATTCCAGTCCACATCCCCTTGCTGGCCCAGCCAGAAGCCCTGTCTAGACCCTATAGCAGCCACAGCTTCTGAAGGACCAACAGCTGAGAAACCTGTGACATGCCAGAGCCTGGGCACAGTGCCCTGCCCGTCACTCCTCCTGCTCTTAGTCCAGACCCTGCTCTAAGCTTGCCCCCAGAGTCCCACCCTAGAGTTACCCCTGTTCAGGCTGCACAGGAGAACCCAGAAGCTGCTCCAGCAAGCCTTCTTCACCCGGGCTGTTCAGGGAGGCCATGGGGTGTGCGCAGGGGTGAGAACTTGATCCTGGGAATCTGGCAGGCTGGGGCTCCTATCCTTGCCCTCCCACCTTCCAGCTGTTTGACCTTGGGCAACAGCCTGAACCTCTCTGGGCCTCTGTTGAGTGAGTTAATCATTTAGTGCCTTGGGGTAAAAATGAGCATTCACTGAGACAACAGAGGTAGTAAACGGTGGGTAAATAGTGGGTTTTATGAAAAGACATATAAAGTCCCAACTGAGGGGCCTTCTTAGTTTTTTGTTGTTGCTCAGGTATAATGTATATGCAGTAAAAGGCCCAAGTCTCAACTGTTCAGTGACGTTTTCCATATGTGTGCACCCATTCACACACCACCAGGATCAAGATAAAGGACATTTTCAGGCCCTCAGCAGGCTTCCTCACGTCTCCTGACGGGTGATGATACACGCCATCATTCTGACGTTGATCACCATGGGTCGGCTTTCTGTTTGGGAAGTTCATACAAATAGAATGACGCAGTGTGCCTTTTTTGTCTTGCTTCTTTTGTGCCACATTATACTGTCTGATTCATCCATGTTGTTGTGTATATTGGTGATCCATTCTTTGTCATGGTTGTGTACTATTCCATTGTATAATCATAGCACAATTTAGTATCCATTTTACTGTTGATGGACATGTGTGCAGTCTCCAGGTTGGAGCTATTGAGAACTGCTGGGAATATCCTTGTGCGTCTCTTTTGGTGGACATAAACTCTCACTCTTTGGGTGCATACTTCGGAAGAGAATTGTTGGGTTGTCAGATGTACGTAAGTTTTCTTAGCTGACTTTTTTAAAGCTACTTTGTTAAATGTTGTTATAAGCATTTCATGTCCATTATCTAATTTGATACTCTAAATAATCCTTTAAAGTAGGCTGTCCTCATTTAGCAGGTGAATATATTGAGCCTAGGCTGGGGAGTGATGGAGTCAGCTGAGTCCGTCTCTCTGTGTGGACCACTGTCAGGGTCTACATGGCCTTCCTGTCCTCCAGAGTCAAAGGGGCCAGTCCCCCCACTGCACTGTCCGGCATCCCAGGAGCCGAGCCCCCACCACGGGGAGTTGGAGGTCACGGGAGCCCCACATCCCTCCCTCATTGAACCCAGTGCGCAGCCACC
This sequence comes from Bubalus kerabau, assembly GCF_029407905.1. Lineage (NCBI taxonomy): Eukaryota > Metazoa > Chordata > Mammalia > Artiodactyla > Bovidae > Bubalus > Bubalus kerabau. The sequence goes on from NC_073638.1 coordinate 44,310,373, forward strand.
TCCTGTAAGGAGGTGTGCGCACAGAGGTGGTGATGAGCGTGCTCTAGGTGGCTGTAGCCGCGTGCTTCAACAGTTGTTCTCATTGGCTTTTGAGTCCAAATGAGTAGGAAATGCTATTAGTTCAGGCCTCGCCTGGCGCATGGCAAGGCCCTAGGATAGGAGTGCAGTCAGATGAGAAATTGTGGAGATAAAACGGGTGTGAAATGGAGGCCTTCACACAAGGCTGGATGTGTCTGTGTGAAATGAAGTTACTTCTGAGAAAACGAGACTTAAAGAGATTCTGCAGAATTAGATTACACTTTCAAATTTCCTTATTAAACGGGATTGATGCTGAGGAGGGGCCGCCGGCTGGCTGTGTTTGGGATCCTACATTGCAGTTCCAGGCCCAGGTGTGGACGCTGCTGGGTACAGGCACCTTGCAGGTGGCAGGGACCCAGACCCTAGCCTCTGGCAGCTGACGTGGGGATGATGAGTGTAGACTGATCACTTCTGGATAATGTCAGCCACTTCACGTGGGTCCGTATGGGCAAAACCTCAGGGCTTGTGTACCTCCATTTCCTGGGGAATGTGGTATTGAGAACAGAGCACCAGGCTTCTTACTTGTGGGTTTTGTTCAAATCAGAGCTTGATTTTGAGCTACAGTCCACTTTTTGGATATGTTGTGGGGTTTTTTTTAATATAATGTTATTTATCTGTGGCTGCGCTGGGTCTTCATTGGTGCACGAGGGCTTTCTGTAGTTGCGGAGCATGGGGGCTACTCTTGCGGGCCCTGGGGCACGCGGAGTTTAGTAGTCGTGGCACACGGGCGTAGTTGCTCCACAGCGTGTAGAATCTTCCTGGTCCAGGGATCGAACCCATGTCCTCTGCATTGGCAGGTAGATTCTTATCCACTGCGCCACCTGGGAAGTCCTGATATGTTGTTTTTTTAAAAGACAGTCAACGATCATATGACCACTCGAGTGTATGTGTGTTTATTTACGTGACACCCGTGCGTGCATGTGCTTGGATGCAGGGGTATGTCTTTTCATGAGATTTACTGAGCACCTACTAATGCTCGCACTGTGCCGGAGCCTGAAATAACGTTGTTCTGGGGAGAATAAACAGATGTGGCCCTGCCTCTTATGGACCTAGTTTGCAAGTGTGCGATTACGTGTGCGTGTGAAAGTCTGTGTGCAGCTATGTATGTTTGTAGGTGTGACCTGCATCTGCGTACCTTCCGTGCCTCCTGACCTCTGTGAAGTCTGCCTCCTGGGTTGCTAGCAGCTCTAGGTGAGCAGTGCCCAGCCCGACATCAGAGCAGATGAATCCTGAAGACAGGCTGCTGGGCTTCAAATCCCAGCTCTGTATGACCTACGACAAGTCACAACCTTTCCAGTGCCTCAGTTTTCCCATTGTTAAAATGGAAATCGTTTTCATCTTCAAGGGCATTTGCTAGTTTCTGTGAAGAGAGGTGCATTTAATGCCAGGTGTTATCCTACATGTGCCTGAGGACATCCTGGAAGTACATGCTAGAGTCATTCCCACCGTGCAGGTGGGGAGACCAACAGGCCTTGAGAGACGCAATGACTTATCCAGGATCAAGACCAGGGCTCTGCACAGGAGACCAGACAGGGGCTGGTCCATGGATCCCCTGCTCCGGCGGCCTGCTGCAGGAGCGGATGCCCCACACCACCAACAGAGCCGAGGACAAGTTCAAGGGAGGCGAAGGTGTCAACAGTGGACAGGAATGGGGTCCACGTGGTGTGTAAAAAATAATAAAATGAAAATAATCAGGGTACCGTCTCATAAGGCAGTTGGGAGGCAAGCACTGCTAAGTTTTCAATCATAGATATCTCCCTCCAGAATACCCTTAGCCCCCAGGAGAGTCCAGCCCTGGCTCCCTGCCGGCCCCTCGGGTGAGAAAGGGAGGCCTAGCTCTGTGCTGGGCAGCTGTGTTGTGCTGTGTGAAAGTGGTTTTGAAACAGTACTGAGGTATGTGGGGCGATGACGAGAAATCCCAAGCCCACACCTGCCTGTGTCCCAGGCCTCCCAGGGCAGCCAGCGGGACCTGCCCTGAGCTGGCACCCCTTGAGCTGCCACAGCCCCCATCTGCCCCCAACTGGTCCCTGAAGCTGTCTGTCAGATAGACGCGGCTGATCTCCTCCTGTACACGTTTGCAGTGGCCACTAGACAATGCTTTGGGTAAGGCTCGACTCTAGTCAGCGCCTGTATGACTTTAACCATGGTGGCACGTTCGAATCAAGTGATCCTCCTCAAAATGTGTCCATCACGGGTTGTAGGGCCCTGAGATGGAGCTGTGACTAATGGCATTCTTCCCCATGTGCTGAATGGGCTGACACTAATCAGGGCTAGCTCTGGACTGCCAGGTTCGGTTAGTCCAGAGCACTTCATGTGGATTAGCTCCCGGATTCCTCACCGAAGCTCTAGGAGTGCTATTCTCATATTTGTTTTATAACAAAGAACCACAGAGCAGTTAAGGTCATATAGTCAAAGGTGTCAGATAAAACCAAATTGAAGGAAACTCCATAATAACTGGCCTGTACTTTTCAAAGATGCCAGTGTCTTGAAACACAAAGAAGGGCTTAGGAATTCTTTCAGATTCAAGTAGACTGAACTTGACGACTGAATGAAATGCATGATCCAGACTTTTATTTTCCCGTAACAGATACTATTGGGGGAACTGATGAAATCTGAATGGATGGATAATAGTATTAGATCAGTGGTAATTTTCTGGCTTTGATCATTGTACTGGAGTCACGTGAGAGACTGTCCTTTCTATTAGGAAATCACACCAAAGTTTTAAGTGGTACAGGGGCTTCATTACTGAAACCAACTCTCCACTGAGTCAGGAAAAGAATTATAGGAAGGGAAGGAGGGAAGGAGGTAGCTGCATAGATAAACAGGGAAGGATAAAGTAAATATGGTTAAAAAAGTTCATATTTAGAGGTTTGGGGTAAAGAATATACAGGAATTCTTTCTGTTCTTGCAAAACCTGGAAGTTTGAAGTGTTGACAAGATAAAAAGTTAAAGAGCAAGAAAACAAGTGTCAGAACAGGGAAGACTTCCCAGGGTGCATGTTGACAATAGGCTCCTATTTGTCAGTCGCAGCCAGTGGCCAGACTCTGGGCTGGGGCTTCCTATGCAGAACCTTATTCTGTCCTCACCACAGCCTGGTGGAAGGAAACTGGTATGGCCCCATTTCACAGAGGACAGTTGGAAAGGTAAAGGGATTTGCACCAGGCCCTCCAGTGACTTGGGACAGTTCCCAGACTGGAAAGTAGGCTTTCTGAGTTCAGGCTCTAGGCTCTTAGCCTCAGCTCCACTGCTGACCCTGACCTCTGGAAAAGAGTCGGGTGGGCAGGACCAGGCATTGTTCTTCCTGGAGCAGTGGTGAAAAGAAGGCTCTGGGGCAGAAGCAGACGAACTCCATTTGCAGGATGGAAAGGGAATGTTATTCCTGGATTCTGCAGGGAGTGGAACCAGCAGAGCCAGGCAGTGGGGGGGTCCTCAAATACCAGGTGGAGTTCTGGGTGGTGGCCACAGTGGCTTCCAGCAGGGGAGCCACAGAGCATAATGTGGAGTGACCCGGGGCTGAATGGGGTTGGCATTCTGGGGAGGCGGACCGGCCCTTGAGATCACTAGGAGCGGAGAAAGTGCTCCACAGCTGGGCTTAGCCTGCTCTCCAAACTGGAGGCATGGGTGGGCCCAGGAGCCTGTGGCCTTGGCACTTTGGAAAAGTCCGATCTGAGGGGCAGGCTGGCCGGGGGTAGGTGGCAAGAGTTGCTGAGGACTTGGGTGTGGCCTGGCAGACCACTCTGTGGGGTGTGGGAAGAGCTGAATGACCTCTGGCAGTCCCTCCTGGTCACCCGGACTGTCTGGCTTTTCCCCAGATTAAAGAGCTGAGGGTTAGTGTCTGGCAGCCGAATGAGTCAGACTGGGAGCCTGCCTTCTTCCTGCATCAGCCCGCCCAGGGATTCAGCCTGACCAGCATAGGGATAGGGTAAGGGTTGGGCTCATCTCCTGTCAAATATCTCCCTGCACACCCCAAGATTTAGGGGAACACTCGAGCTGAGTGAATTAGTTTATTTTGTTGGGTCCTGTGTGTATGTGTGTGTGTGTGTGTGTGTGTCTGAGTGTGAGCCTGCACGCGCATGCAGGGGCAAACACCATCCATTGTAAAATATCAGTGTTTTCATGGGTGAGTAGTAATTACTGGGTAATGCTTTAAAACCTTTCCTGAAGGAGCGCAAAGCTGTTTTTTTCTAAAGTCAGGAGTACATTAAAAGGATTACCATGTAGATTTGATTTTTAGATAACACTAAAATGGATCCCAAATGGACTTCAGCAAAAGGATGCTATCTCCTTAATGGAAAGTGCATGGCCTGAGGCTCAGCTCCCAGAGCCGGGCAGGGGAGGGAGGGAGGGAAGAGGTGTCTGCAGGGCCGACTGGCAGGCTGGAAGGGGGCTGGGGAGGCAGGACAGGGATGAAGAACCCAGGCCCTCTGGGGAGCATCTTGCTCCATCTGGGGAAAAAGGGACCATAGATGTCCTCCTTAAAGCCCTTTCACCTTGCCAGGGGTGTTTTCAAGTCTCCTGGACCAGCCCAGGGAGAGCAAATAGCGTGAGTGCTCCCTAAAGAAGGGAGGGTTGAGTCAGACTTCTCCCAGGACCTCAGACTTGCTAGGCAGAGAAAGCGCAAAGTCCGTGGATGCTCTGGGACCTCCTCGGCCAGGCTGACCGTAATGTTCCGTGTCTCAGTGGACGTCAGACACTAACAGGAGCCACATGGCTTCTTTAGAGTTCTCCAGGGCCCAGAAAGCAGTGCCCAGATAAGCAGCCTGCCTGGAGCGGGGTGTTCAGGCCTTCCAGAGCCCCCACTTTATGCCAGGCTGGGGACCTGGGGCAGCATGTGGGTTCACTCCCCATAACCTCCCTGGGTCCTCTAGGTGCCCCGTCCCAGCGGCGATAGAATTACCAGCTACCATGTGGTCTATGGCACTGCAGGCTTAGCCTCTCCAGGAGTCAAGCCAGATGGAATATGGAGCAGGACAGACACTCCTAGTGCTGGGATCCCCCTTCATTTGGGGGTATAATTTAGTGGGCCAGATACATCCCCTGAGTAAGGAAGTTCCAGCCACCCCCAAACCCCGCAGCAGTGAAAGCACAAGTGTAGAGCCCCGGGAGGGCCCAGCATGTCTGGGAAGGGAGCCAGGCCTGCTGCCAGCCCAGGGGAACAAGAGGGAAATCAGCCTTAGGGAGACTGGATAGAGGCTTCGCCTGGGGTTTTCCAAGCTGGAATTTATATGCATAGCTATGCTGGCTGGCTCTCCCTCCACAGGCCCCAGGGACAGTTTTGCCCCCGGGAGCCCCCAGATCTTCCCACACCCAGCTCTTTGAATCCCTCCCGCACTTGATCCCTGTAGGCCAGGCCTTGGAAGGGCCCCCTGGGCCCCCCTTAGCTCGCAGGCGTGTCTGCTCCCCAGCCAGCCTCTCTGGGCTCCTCAGAGTTCTTTGACCGGGCTGGCCCCTGTCAGCGGAGACTTAGGCAGGCCTGAGGATGCAGCCAACCTGAGCCCCATCACTCTCTCAGACCAATTAACCTTTAGAGCTGCATTAAGGAAATGAGGCAACGGACTTCCCAGCTAACAGATGGGCCCTGCGGGGACTGGGGGAGGGAGGAGCCCAGCACAGGAAGCCTGGTTGGCCTCCACGCTGCCCTCGCCTGTCTTGCTGATCCTGGGTTCTCCAGGGCCGCCCCCTCTCCCAGAGGAGGCAGCGGGGCGAGAAGAGCACAGGAGGGACGCAGGACCCCTGAGGCCAACTTGATGCGGGGCTTACATGAGCCGTTTGGCCTGTCTGGGTCTCAGTTTCCCCACCTGTGGAATGAGAGCATTTGCCTGTAAGAACTCCGGGGGCCCGTCTAACCTGACATCTGTGGACTCTGAGACTGAGGTCCTTTGGAAGCTACTTCTCTCCTGAAGCATGAGGAAGGGTCACCCTTGGAGGAAGGAAGGGAATGGTTGGTGGCGGGGGGTGCAGTGAGGGGGAGGGCCGAGAGGAGGGGTGCCCTGGAACTGGAACTGAACCCAGAGCCTGGAGAGTACGCAGGTCCTTTGGAGAATATGGGCCCAGGAAGAGGGAGCCTTCAGGGGCTTGTTGGAAAACCGAGGGGGCAGGAAGAAGTGGGCTCTTCCCTCCAGAGGCGAGCCCTCAACCCAGCAGTGCCCTAGTCAGGGAAGGAACACCCCCTACCCCCATCACCCCTGTGAGGGGCTCTTAGACAGGTGTCACAGGCAACCCCGCTGTCCAGCCTGTCTCTGAGACTCCCCGCATTTCCATCCAAGCCTGGAATTCACCACACCCGAGCCTCAGGGCTCCGCATGGATGCCCAGGTCCCCTGGGGACATCTGCCCCCACCTCCTTCTCAACCTCCCCTCCCTGCGGCCTCAGGGCTGGAGCCCTAGGAGCCATGCCTCTGTGCACATACAAGGCCACTGCATGCGGTACCAGTGTACGTGGGTTGCATGTGAGTGCACTTGCTTGCTGCTGGGTGGTCTGCCCCTCCTCCAGGCAAGGCCATGCTGAGATTCCTGTCCTCTGTACTCACCATCTTCTTGTATGCTGGGAAGTTCATATGGACCCTGGGAGCTGGCCAGAGTCTCCAAGATTCTTACTTTGGTAGGACGAGTAAGGATGCAGAGGCACTGAAACTCCCCTTCCTCAGCCCAGGGCAGGTAGGAAGTTTGAATCCAGCTAGAAACATTCCTGGGGGCTGCCCAGGTGGCCCAGCAGGAATCAGCCTGCCAATTCAGGAGATGCAGGAGACAGGTTTGATCCCTGGGTCGGGAAGTTCCACTGGAACAGGAAATGGCAACCCACTCCAGTATTCTTGCCTGGAGAATCCCATGGACACAGGAGCCTGGCGGGCTACAGTCCACAGGATCACAGAGTTGGACACGACTTAGCAACTGAGCAGGCACACATGCAGAAACATTCCTAGGGAGGCCACCAACTAGGCCAGCGCTGTCTGTCTCCCCAGCACCAGCCAGGAGCTCCAGAACTCCTGTGCCCCCAGGAGTATCACAGGAGCACCCCACTTTCTTCTTGACACCCCCACAACCAAGAGGCTTTAATCTGATGTGTCCGGTTAAAATAAAAAGCACACTGCAGTGTGAGGATGTCCTGAGGTGGCAAACAAATCTAAGAGTCCTAGTGGAACCCAAGCCCATGACCAGCTTCTCAGGGCTGCTGGAAGAGCTGATGAGATGGGGCTGCCTGAGGAGGCCTCGGGTGTACGGTGGGTCACACAGCACAGGGGACAGTGGCTGGATGGAGAGGGGTGACTCGGGGAGGCTGGGCCCTGGGGCTGGTTGTGTGCCTGCAGCTGAGCAGACTTGGGGCTCCTGCAGCTTCTGGAGGGACCTTCATGGGCCAGGGGAGGAGGCTGTGCCTTGCAGCCCCACGGCGTGGGACCCAAGGCCAGAAGAGGTGGTTGCCAAGGAGATGGGGAGGGATCCTGGGATGGGGCAGCAGAAAGAAGCAGAGGGACATGTCCTGAGCCACAGCGCCCGCCATGTCCATCTGTCTGTCCATCCACAGGTGTGCCGATGCTCTCCGTCCAGCCCAAAGGGAAGCAGAAGGGCTGCGCGGGCTGCAACCGCAAGATCAAGGACCGCTACCTGCTGAAGGCGCTGGACCAGTACTGGCACGAGGACTGCCTCAAGTGCGCCTGCTGTGACTGCCGCCTGGGCGAGGTGGGCTCCACGCTCTACACCAAGGCCAACCTCATCCTGTGCCGGCGTGACTACCTGAGGTGGGCGGCCTCCCCCGCCCCGCACGCACCCCGGCCCGGCCACCCCGCGAGCCCCCTTCTCCACGGCTGGCACTGCTCTGCCCTGCTTCAGCCCCCATACCCAGTCTACGCACATCCCGGCCCCTGCCCCGCCCCTGGGACTCAGTGCCCAGCACTTGTCCAGGGCGGGCCTGTCTCTAACCATCGGGCATCCAAGAGGAGCCTCCCAAGGGCATCAACATGGTTCTGCCTCTGCCTTTGCCAGGCGCTTCTGACCCACCCTGTCCCTGGAATCGAGGAAGGGATGCAGTGAAGGAACTTCCAGGAGCAAGTAGGGGAGTTCCAACTTCCCTGGGCTCCCCTGGCCTGCTGGTTTCCTCCTCAATCTCCCCAGGGCCCAGCTCCCCATCTTCCAGGTGGGCCCTGGGATTAGACACCCCCATGCCTGCAGAGTCTGGTAGGTAACCAGACCCTGGCAGAGCCACTGATGTTGGAGCTTAAAAACCTGGGTTTAAACTAGTTCTGCACCTCTTTCCCCAGTCTCAGTTTACTCTTCTGTAGATAGTGAAAATACCAACACTTCCCCACTTTGCATTCTTCAGAGTTCCAACCCACCCCTCCCCTACAACCTGCATCCTGTTCCCTGGGGCTGCCTCCCCCAGTTAACCCTCCCTTAGGCCATCTATGACATCAGCAAGGCTGGAAGGAGGCCACCAAGCAGGGGCCTTGGCTTAGACCCAGCATCTGCATTTGGCTCCCATGCAGGCTGCTGGGTGGTGGCCGGGCCTTGTGGGGAAGGAAGGCCCATCGCATTAATTAGTAGGTCGTGCCCAGGGTTTCTTGGGGCTCCCTCTACTCAGGACTGGGCTTGTTGCGGGGGAGGGTGCGATTATCAGCAGAGGCTCCCCTACTTACCCAAAGAGCCTAAGATTTACCTGCCTACACCTTCTGCCTTTGCAGGATGTTTTGTTTTGTTTTTGTTTTTTTTAAGTGGTGCTGTAAACCAAGATGTGTGACTCAGACTGGGGCTGGAGGAGAGATGCTGAGGCCAAGAGGAGGGGTTAGGCACTGGGACTCGCCCCTCGGCAACCTGGAAGCGGCCTCCAAGTCTGGAGGTTTAGGACATCACCTGGGGGCTAACCCAACCGGGCTGAGGGGAGATGGCAGACCAGCTGACCTGGCCAGGGGTGGCCACAGTGCAGGAGGGGCTCATCTATAAGGTCAATGCATCCATAATCACCCTGGGCTCTGCCAGCTATTGGAGCCTGAAGATATTTTCCTGGGCTCTGGCAGAGGCCCAGGAATGACTCTGAGGCCACCTGGGCCAGTAGGCCAGGGGGCCTGTGGGGCTTCCTTGAGTTGCTCAGTCCCAGAGAATGGCTGTCCAGAACCTGCCTCTCTGCAGTGACTTCTCATTGGACTGGTGGCCAGAAAGGCCCCCCTTGGCAGGCCGATGTTGTGGCCCAGCCTTTGTATGCCTTAATCTGAGCCACCAGGCAACTCAGGCTGATGAATAATGGAGCTACGTTCATCTGCAGGCGCCTGAGCTTGAGCTGGACAAATCAGGGATTAGAGGGCGTCCTGCCTGCCTCTTGGTCCCTTGCCTCACTTGGGGCTCGCTCTGCCATTGTGCAGAAGGGAAGCGAGGAGGAGCCTGGCTGGCACATACCCCTGGAATGTCCAGTCAAGGGCAGGCCTGCATGGGGAGGGAGTGAGTTCCCTGTCCTTAGAGCTTTGCAATCAACAGCCAAGAAGAGGGGTGCCTGCCCCAAAGAGGCATTGTGCCAGATGTCCTTGAAACTTCCTTTTGGCATCAGTCCTGTTTTAGAAGCATCTTTAAACAGGATCATCTAGCCCAGCATCCCCATTTTAAAGAAAGGTAAACTGAGGCTCAAGGGAGTTAGGCAAGTCACACCATGAGTCAGTAGCAGAAAAAGACCACCCCATAGTGTTGTTGTCAGGATTTAATGACTTGGTCTTTGAAGAGCCCCTAGATTAGCACCTGGCATATAGCAAATGCTATGTAGGCATTTACTAAAGGAGCTGTGGCTAAGAGGTTACAGTTTTCACAACAAGCCTGTGAAGGCTATGTTTAAGTCCCCATTTTACAGTTGAAATAAATCAGGCTCAGAGAAACTCAATGACTTGCTTAAGGACACACAGCCCATGACTGGCAGACTGTGTCTAAGTTTGAGCTTGTGTAAGCCTAGAATCCTTGCTCAGGGCCCGGCCTACTGTTCTGGTGTCCCCAGGTGCTTGAGAGACCCAGTGGGAGCCCTCATTGTCAGCGAAGCGGGGGGACAGGCATATCAACCAACTCCCGAGTCCCCACAGGCTCCTTCCTGAGTGACTGTGTCAATTTCTCTGAAGCCTGCTCTCTTAGCAGAAGTTAGACACTGTCATCTGTGCGTCTTCCTTCTGGCCCGGGGCCCACCTGCTGAACTACAGGGGTAGGGGGCAGGTGGGCCCCCAAGTTGAGGCAACTCCCCTGCCCCCCACAGCCCCCCACAGGCCCCTGAGCCCTCTGCACCCTTCCCTCTGCAGGCTCTTTGGCACCACAGGAAACTGCGCTGCCTGCAGCAAGCTGATTCCAGCCTTTGAGATGGTGATGCGGGCCCGGGACAACGTATATCACCTCGACTGCTTCGCCTGCCAGCTCTGCAACCAGAGGTGAGTGCTGGTCTGTACCAGGCCCAACACACTCAGCAGACCCTAGCTGACACCTGCTGCCACAGACCAGGAGTGCCATAGAGGCACGCATGCAAGCGCAGGTTCTGTTGCATGTTGTTGTAAGTATGTACATGCATGTGTGTGTTTTATGTATGCCTGAGCCCTCTAGCCAAATGTGTGTGCTCTAATACTGTCACATGTGTACTCGTGTGTGGAGTTCATCTCTGTGCAAACGTGATGGACAGGGCCATGCATGAGCTGTGTGTACATTGTGTGTTGTGTCCATGACTGTATTTTTAAATGTCTGTATACAAGGCGGGTCTGTGTGTGCTGTGTGTGTGTGATGGGTGAGTATGCCTGTGCACGTGTGTTTTAAATGTATGTGCACAAGAGCCCTGTGTGTGTCCTGTGCCCTGTGTGCTACATGCAGATACACGCATGGACGTTCTGGTGAGAAGGGGTTCCCAGACCTGGCCAGTGAAATACCCCTGGGGAACTGTCACTCATTCCTGTGATTCTGGTTCCAGCCCAGCCTTCTTTCTGGTCTTTTGGCCCCTACTCTGTGCCCCGCCCCGCCCTGTGGGAGACCCTGGGGACCTAAGGAACCAGAGCCCTTCAGCCCCGAATAGGGGCCAACCCCCAGAAGGCCCTTTGCTCAGGACCCCCAAAGTTAGGAAAGAGCTCATACGAATGCTCCCAGAGGTTGAGGTCCCGGGGGACCTGCAGGGAACACTGGTTTGGGGCTATGCCCAGACCCACTGCCAGGGGGGCTCAGTGAAGTTGCAGCGCCACCTGGTGGTTGAAGTGGGATTGGCTGGGACCAGGCCTGTGACCCTGGGGTCCCACTCAAGGCCTCCGACCCCCGACCCCGGGGACATCTTTGGGGGAAGGGCTGAATCCTCCAGTGCTTGAGGAGGACTGGGAGGGGCAGGGCCTTCTTTAGGTTAGAGGGAAGATGGTGGGACAGGGTCACCTCTTCCCGGAAACTCACCGATTCTGTTTAGAAGACAAATGCCCTTCACTGAGCCATCTCCTTAAGGTGGGGTGGGGAACAGAGGGTTGGAAAAGTCAGCCATTTTATCCCTTCTTCTTTCTCCATCTCTGCCTTTCTCCTTCCCTCTCCTCGCTTGGTCTTTTCCTATCTCTTTGTCCATCTCTCTTTCTCCCTCTCTTGGGCATCATTTCTACACCTTCCCACCAAGCCCACCCCTGCCCCCACCCCACGAGGGACCCGGCAGTGGAAGCCTGTGGCTTGGGCTGTGGGCCTGGCCAAGGGCTGAGCTGACCCAGGGTGACTGGCTGGGTTTGCTTGGGACTTCCTGGGATCCTCTCTGGAAAGCTCAGACTCCCCGGGACCTCATTGCCCACATGTCCTCCTCCTGGGCTGGGTGACGTCCTGTCTGGAGCCCCTACCATCCACTGGGACCCCACCATGGCCTCTCTCTCCTGCTTGGATTTTCCAGATTTTGTGTGGGAGACAAATTCTTCCTGAAGAACAACATGATCTTGTGTCAGATGGACTATGAGGAGGGGCAGCTTAATGGCACCTTTGACTCCCACGTTCAGTAACGCCCAGCACCTGGCCTCCAGGCCCGTCTGTCTGTCCATCCACCCGCCTGCCCACCCGCCTGGCCGGCCAGCCGCTCTCCTGCCGATGAGAACTCCTCCGTCCTCGATGGGAGGGACGGCCCTCCCTCCGCCGCTGCCCGTCTGTGTGTGACCCCTCCTGGGGCCAGGCTGGGCCTGTACAGTCTGTCTTCTGTATATAAATGGGAACATTTATTTTATGAGAAATGTAATGCGATTTTATTACTGGCGTGGATTAAACTTATGAATGTTTCCGGGGAGGTTACTCTGCATTGATCACATGACTGACACAGACCTGGGGGACCCTCCCCTCAGCTTGGGAGTAAAACAAGGCCCTCCCTCAGTTCTTGGCAGGGAGGAGGGCCCTAGAGCTGGACGTGGGGGCTCTAGCGTGTGCTGTTGTGGGGCAAGGCAGTTCCAGGTGGGCTTTACGAGAAAAGCTGGAGGGGAAGGGACAACCCCCAGTACCCCCCAACCAGAAGTGGGAGCTAAGCTGTCCACTCCCCATCCTCTGGCAACCATATACCCTGGCCCCCAGATGAAAACTTCCCTTCCCTGGGATCCTGTGTTACATCCCCCCTACACTGCTCAGTCAGGGACCCAGCTCTGATCTACCTCCGTGGTAAGACCCCAAATCCCAGGCTCCCTACAATGGGAGCGCAATCCTGAAACCTCTCTTCACCTTCAGGGGGACGAACAGCATTTGCTGTCTCTTCCTTACAGCCTGGGTCTTGGCATTCTGCTCCTCTGGGTGAGAGAGAAAATCCCGTTTCTCTGTAACTCAACCCACGCATGCTGGAGGCTTTCATTCATTCAGTCGGCAAACCTTAATCCGCTCTGTCTCAGCCCTGTGCTGCAAGTACCAGACATGAGGATGAATCATGGATAGGACACAGTCCGTGCCCTTGAGGACGAGGGGGAAAGCCAAGAAAACAAACAGATCACATCAAGGTGAGGACAAATGCCACGGGGAGACCCGGGACAGGCCCGTTTCCTCCAGCAGACACAGGACTGTTTGGGATGACTCCAGAGAGTCAGACAGACAAGTCAACTGCACACAGACAGATACGTGTGCTGACAAGAAGAAGAGATAGACACACACATAGGTGGGTGTGTCGGCAGAGATAGGTAGGGACAGCCAGGTAGCTGGCAGGTACTCAGACCGGAAGATAGCCAGACAACCAGTGACCGAGTGAGGCCCTGGCTGTAGCCACAGTGCCAAGCACATGGCCTGGAACTGAAAAGGTATCACTGAGCAGTATTAAAGAGAGAGCCTCCTTGGATCCAAAGCCGAAACAGAGAAGGCCGAATGGATGGGCTCCTCCAACCATCAGGCCACTCACTCCCCCTTCCCCAGGGACTGTTTTTATCCTGGCCACAGACCAGAGCCCAGAGGAAGTCAGCCCACAGCTTCAAGCTCTGCCTACTCCTGGACAAGGGACTTGTTGCCTGGATGGAGCGGGGGCTGCACTGTGACCTCACGTCACCTGCCCCAAGGCCTGCTTCTCCCCTGGAGTGACGTGGGAGGACACCTGGGCTCTTGGGGGCTCTTGGAGGAGGTTGTGTCTCTAAGCTATGATTTTGTGGCCAGGGACCCAGTCCACAGGAAGGGATCGCTACGGCCAAGGATCTTGGGGTAAGAGTTCTCCTCTTTGGGTCTCACACCTTCGGTGAAGGAGCTGCATCCATGTATCTGAGAGAGAAGAGAGGCTGCAGGAAGTATTTCTGAGTGAGTCTGGTGAGACCAGGGGCTGTCGTCCATATGTGACCATGTGAGACTAAATGGATCTGAGCGCGTGAACTGAAGGCTGAAGTCCGTAGTGAGGGATTTTTCTTGCTCAACATGAACAAGTAAATTATTTCTCTGGACTGTAGCAGAGTCCCCAGTGCCAGACTCTCCCTGGGCCCTGAGGTCTAGGATGGCTGTGCCCACCCCCAAGAACCCAACTCCTAACTTCGGAGTTTGCCACAGATAAAGTTGTGATGCAAGTTAATTGCATGGTTATCGAGAGATAACGGAGCCACTCGAACGCAGTTTCTGGGCAATTACAGTTGTTTCCAACAGAGTTACCATATTGCAGCCATGAAATAATGTGTCATTTTGCAGTAATTATGTAATTAACTTGTCTCACACTCTAGGTTGCACAACAATTAATTCATTCACAATGAGATTGACTCAAAAGTCAGGCAGCTAGGCTCTGAAAGCCCCCAAGAGCAGAGCCGGCCTTCTAAGATGACCCCAGCCCCACTCTGCCTGATGCAGACCTTGCCAGGATGCTTCCTCAGCCTAACATGGTGTGGAAAGTTCCAAGTCCAGCATCATGGCTCCACTTACTTCTGTCTCACTGTCCTCCTCCAGGAAATGGAGATGGTCTGTTTCCTGAGACAGCCACAAGGCTGAGATCTACACTCTGAAGTGCTGCATTTACATGAGCTGGGGTCACCATCCTGGACATCGTGAAGTCCTGAGTAGGAGACCCTTAGCCCAGGAGGACCCATAGCAGTTCACAGCTGCCCCCACGAAGGGGTCACACAAGGCCTTGCCTCCGCAGGTGTAGGACCAATAGGTGGGGAGGAGAGCGAGTCAGAGAGGGGACCAGTCTCTCTGTAGCAGGGCAACCAAGCTAGGGCTGGAAAGGCTATTGGGAACCAGGGATTATGTGCCTGGAGAGGATTTGCAAGCCCCCAGGGGAGATGCAGGAAGACCTTGATTTTCTCCACCTCCCTGGTCACTGTGTAGGAGCAACTTGGTTAAATATAGCGCATGAATGGTCCTGACCTGGTTCTCCTTGAGGCTGCCTCCCGCCACCACAGGGGAATGGATTAGAGAAGCCAGGTTGCACTGAACACGAACCAATAGAGGCTATAGTAGCTTAAGCCTCAGCCTGGAGCTTGTGGGTGGTGGGAATGTGGAAGGCCTTGCACTGTAGCGATGCTTAAATCCCCTCTATCCCCAACCAGCCCATGGGACCCCATCTCCCCTCCTGCTTTCCTTAGTGGCTTGGCATCAGAAATACTCTAACAAGAGGCCTGGGGCCCATGGAACATGGCACGTGCTTATGCCCCCACTACTTGATCTGAAGCTGGACCACAGAGTCTGTGTTTGGAAAGAAGTTTGATTCTAGCCTTGAGACTACTACAAGGCCCATCCTGAAATCTCACACGGCCCAGAAACTGTGCCCCACACTACAAGACACGTAGGAGCCACGGGTGGAATCCACAAGAAATCTCTGCCTGGGACATCTCATCTCTACATGGAGGCAGCTGCTCTTTCCCTCAAAGCTGTCAGAGATAGTGAAGGGCAGGCTAAATCCGGCACTGAGCGATCCCTAACATCACCCACCTGGGGATGCTGCCACCGGGTGAGGATAGGTTCAGGAAAGATGCTTTGTAGTTGAGGTTGTGTATCACTTGGTGAAAACTCCAGTGAGAAAATTCTGTCAATCTGCAAATCATTATTTCGCTATATGCTGTTGGTGGTTGCTTAGTCACTCAGTCGTGTCCGACTCTTTGCGACCCTGTGGACTGCAGCACACCAGGCTTCCCTGTCCTTCACAATCTCCCGGAATTTGCTCAGACTCAAGCCATCTCATCCTCTGTTGCCCACTTCTTCTCCTGCCCTCAGTCTTTCCCAGCATCAGGATCTTTTCCAGTGAGTTGGCTCTTCACATCAGGTGGCCAAAGTTTGCTATATATTTCCTCCCATACTATAATTGCCTAATAATGAATAGAGAAGAGCTGACATGAAGGTGAGTTGGTGCAGAAAAATACTTGATCCAGACTGGTTTATCATGAGAAAATGAACCAAACACACACCCACACACAGAACTAAGATCCAGCAAAAAAGTTCTGGTTAATCAGTACCTACTGAGCAAACCTCATCTCTGCTCCGGGCCCCTGGGGCAGACTCTCAGGCTACTTTATCCCAGCAAGAGTGGGAACCTCCTGCTCCCAGATGCAAGGTTTGAGGGGTGTCCAGATTTCTTCAGACTCTTGGTGCCTCCAGAGTAGATTGTTCGTGAGCTCCCTCCTGCTGGGGCCATTTTTTGTCCCCCACCAACAGCCCCTCCAGCCAGTGGGTCTGCCCCCAATCTACCAACACCTCTCTGTTGCTGCTACCATGTTGAGCCCCTGAGGCCCCAGTGGCCTCCAGCACTCACCAACTCTGCCCCTGGGACTGGATCCAATGCTCACATAATAAGTTTCACAGCAAACTTCTTTCCACCCTGTGCTTCTCCCTTTCACCGCCTATACCCATCTTGTTGGATCAGGGGACCTTCTGTGGTGTGGCTCCTTCTACCTGCATTAGACCCTCACGACCCTCTCTAGGGTCTCAGGGCTGCACCTAAGGAAAGGGAACGCCATTGCTGCTCCGGCATCCATCAGGGGTGCGGGGCAGAGGTGAGAGGTGCTTTACTCTGAAATTGCTGTAGCAGGAAGGAGAGGCTGGACCAGGCCTCAGGTAGGAGGGAACCCTGTAGCTCAGAGAGAGAAGTTAGCTTTAAGAACCTATTTTCAGTGTTCGGGGCGGGGGAAACTTGGATGCAAATGTTTCGGACTCTACAAAATGTTTTTTATTCTGGGGCCACATCCTTCTCCTTTCTGAGAACTGATAGAAGCCCTCTGTGCTGCTGGGTACTCCAAATCACCAGTCGCTCCTGCTCTCCAGACGCCCAGTCTGCACAGCTACCCAAGGCTTCCAGTGGGTGCTGCTCAGCCTCCGATTCTCTGGACTCACATGCTCAGAGCCCAAGACAAGCAGCCCAGTCCCAAGTCCATCCCACCGGTACTGGGCTTTACAGAGACTATGACTTTGACAGAGAAAGGCTGAGTCCCTCAGGCTACTTGAAGCACCCAGTTTGGGGGGTCTGCATACCCACATTCCCCTGCCTTCTCTGCAGGCACAACTAGATCCCAGAGAGAAGCTAAGGCGGGGGCTTCTCCCTCTGCTTGACTTACAGACTCATACCTCCTGGGTCTGCTTTGTGAGCGGAGTGGAGTTTCTTATAGTTCTAGCAATTCCATGGTTGTCTCCCAGAGTCTGAGATGCTAAGGAACTGAGGCAGTTCCCAGGCCACACCTCTTGTACCACCTGGTCTCCCACTGCACTTGGGGACATGGGGGCTCATCCCATAGAGGGGCCAAAGGCTTCCCCAGAGGACCCAGGCTCCCCTTCTTCCTCCTCCCTCCCCATCTGCCAACACAGATCAGGGATCACTTCCCCGAGATAGAGGGACAGGGAGAGCTGAAGCAGGGAATGAGAGAGGGAGCAGGAAGGGAGGAAAGGTGCAAATGAGGAAAGGGAGGAGGAAGGGGACGTGGGGGAAAGAGATGAAAAGAGATGAGACAGAGCGGGAGAGAGAATGGGCAAGAGTCTGGGAAGAATCTGCTAACTGCAGGGAAGACTTGGGGTAGGGGCAGCCATGGTGGCAGAGGGCAGTGTGGCTTGGTGGTGGCACATGACCTGGGAGCCAGTTGTGTGGGTTCAGATGCTCCTCCTCTTGGCAGCTTACTGCCTTGGGCAACTTACTTAGCTTACAGATGAGGCATTGCTCATCTTTATAAGGGGCGTGTCAATGGTACCTACTTCTCAGAGCTGCCTTGAGCATTAGCTGAGTCATTACATGGACAACATTTACAACTGCAGCAGGCTCGTGGTAAATACCAGAACATGCAGTTCCACCGCTGGAACATTCACTGCATTCAGCCATGTCTAGGTCTGGTTCTGAGGCTTGGAGCCCTCCCGTAGGAGGCTTGGGCTCCCCACGGCAGCCTCTAGCCACATGCCACTGGTTGTTCCTGGGCATCGGTGTGTGCTCCCTGGAAAGGGCACTGCACTCTGGGACTCAATGGGCTTTCAAAAGCAAAAACATGCCAGACCCAGTTGAGCCATTCTGGAGCTCTGTTGTTGTTGTTGTTGTTTAGTTGTATCCAACTCTTCGGGGACCCCATGGACTGTAGCCTGCCAGGCTCCTCTGTCCATGGGCTTTCCCAGGTAAGAATACTGGAGGGTGGTGCCGTTTCTTTCTCCAAGGGATCGTCCTACCTCAAGGATTGAACCCACATCTCCTGCTTTTCAGGCGGATTCTTTACCACTGAGCCACCAGGGAAGCCATAACTCTATTAGGGAGGTGCTATTTTTGTTACCCCCATTGCTATGGGTGCCACGATTATCATCAGCCCCATTTTACAGCTGAAGAAAGAGGCTCAGAGAGCTGTTCTAGTAAGCAGTAGAACCTAGATCTGAACTCAGACCTGGCCTAATCAGATTCCATGCAGGTAATTTCCATATGAGATGAATAGCTAGAGGCAGCCCCATGCAGTGAAAGGATCTGAGAGTACACAGTATGTTTCACCTGTGACAGAGCCCCTGGACTTCCACCTCCCCAGACTACCCCTGAGTCTCACAACCCATCCTCCAAATGAGAACGTATTTCTTGGATAAGGATGGCCCTTCTATCCCTTACTGCACATCCTAACTGAGCCTGTTACTGGGCCTCGCCTGTGCTGGGTTCTGGGTTGGAAGGGAGCAATTCCAGGTGATGGAGTTAGAGGCAATGCAAGGTGGAACAATGGTGAGACTCCAGCAGCTCATCCACTCCTGGGGCTGGAGGTTTCTCAGTCACCAATCCCAAGGCTGGAAGTTTCTCATTCACCCAATCCCTGGGCTGGAGGTTTCTCAGTGAGACAGTCCTCAATGCATCATCATTCAGTCAGGGAGCCAGCCCATCAGTCAGTCAACAGTCATGAATCAAGTGTCTGCCACATGCCAACATTCCAGGCATGGTTCTGGGTGCAAAGG
This sequence comes from Bubalus kerabau, assembly GCF_029407905.1. NCBI lineage: Eukaryota > Metazoa > Chordata > Mammalia > Artiodactyla > Bovidae > Bubalus > Bubalus kerabau. The sequence continues at coordinate 44,329,224 of NC_073638.1, forward strand.
AATGGAGATGCCAATGGAGAAAGCAGATAGGGTCATTCTCTCTGTGTCATTTACACCCTAGTGGGGGAGACAAATGATAAACAAATAGATCAATAACAAGCTAAATATAGTGTCAAGTGGCTTGAGAGAGGCTTACTTCAGACAGAGTGGGAAGGAATAGGCTTTTCTTGCCCAGTCTTATAGACCATCTTAACCAAGGAGCTCACTTTGGGGAAATTGAGGCCCAGAGAGAAAGCAATGTCTGCAGGCTCACTGTAGCCAGACTGGTTTGGAAGCCTGGCCTCCTGGGCCTCAGCCTGACCCAGGGCTCTGTCTCCCGCATCCTGAGACCTGTATTCCAGCCAAGGATCTTCCTTGGGACACAATGCATGGAGGAGAGAGAGCATCTCTCAGCCCTGACGCCTGCTCGCTGCTTCTCTCCTTTTGTTTTCTATTTTCATAAGAAGTAGTATTCCTTAAAATACCAAGAACCTGGGCTTGGGTTCTTGGCTGCCATCAGCAGTCTCCCTGCACTGTAATACCACTAACTTGGGACACAGTGGCAGGATCCTTGGCTTCTGGGGATTCTAGTCTGATTGTTCTGAACACTTGGAACGACTGCCCTCCACAGAGGATGCATCAAGAAAGTAGGTTTCTCTGTAGACTCTGTGTGACCAGTTTTCCAGGGAGAAGAGGTGCTTTAAAAGCAGAAATTGGCAGTGCCCAGAGGGCCACAGGACAATGGGGCAGCATGACCAGCCCTCCTTTACCTCTTCTCCAGACCCTCACTGCCCTCAGCTCTGCTGGTCTGTTCTGAGGGTGGAGGTGATCCAGCTTGAGGCTCAGTCTCAGGGCTCCTACTGGACTGACCTGGCCCAGAGAGGGGCCAATGGAGGTGGGATTCTCTTGACTGTGTGTCACAGAGCTGAGGTTGGGGGCTGCTGCCAACAGAGCACCCCATCAGGCACCCCCTGGAGGAAGGGTGGTTTTGACCCCTGAGATGCCCCTCCTGCTTCATTCTGGCCTTTCATCCAGGGCTATAGATTTCTAGAATCCCCCTGACAGTAGAGCCCCTTGCTTCTAGATGAGGGACACCAGGCCCCCACCCAGCCCTATCAGCTCCCAGTAAAGAAGTGAGGGGAACTTTCACAAAGCAGGGTTGGTGTAGGCACTGGTTCTGTGGGGCTCAGGAAACCCTGGACCCCTTTCTCCAAGTCCGCACAGGTTGGATGCCCCTCATTCTCAGACCCAGCTGGCCTGGCCTGTCCTTCACCCCCTCTCCTGCACCTGTCTTCTTACTCAGGGCCTATTTGGAAGCTAATCCCTGTGTTCATTAAGTGACCCCTCCTCCTGCCCCTCTGCTTTCATTAGAAACAAGAGAGCTAATTACCAACTGCTCTGAGGCCCCACCACAGGCCATTTTAGAGCTGATGCAGCCCTTAAAATGTGATTTTAAAATCTCATTTCCCTGTAATGAAATGGGCTACCCATCCCTCCCTGGTAAGGCTAATCACTACTGCTTCCCATCTGAAGAGGGACCTTGCTCCTTGTCCTCCCACCTAGCCTCAGGCTGTGGCTTTTTACAGATGCCTTTCCAGGCTCCGAAGCAGGGAGGCAGTGGGAGCATCATCAGAGGATCCTCTCCCTCCAGGCAAATGTCCAAGTGAGTTCAGGAAAGCTGAGCTTGGAGGAGACTGTGCAAGATAGGTCCAAACTGGTAGGGTTGGATGGAGAGAAGGTATTGAGGAGGAGGGATACAGGGAAAAGCAGGGCTGACTGGTGGCCATCATCCCCTCTGGAGCTTCAAAATTTTCCTGCTCAAACCCAAAGCTTGAACATGCCCTGTAGAAGGGAGAATGGAGTTAGGGCTACAGCGCTCCCCCTGGAGCTCTCCATGGTTCTGAACTTTTTGAGCCTGAGCTCTCTGGTTCTGTCAGCTACCCAGAGTGGAAAGGATGGTGAAAAGCACCTCCAAGTATCAAGATGTCGCCTTTATCTGGAAGACAGGTGCTCACTGTCTCCAGAAGCAGCTGGAGTCTAAGAAGGGAGACCCCTGTTTAGGCCCCTCTAACTCTGGGAAATGATGGCCAACACAGCCCTTCATAGTGACCCATCTTCTCCACCTCCTGCCTGGAACCTGCAGGAGGTAGGAAAAAAACAAAATAAAAAGGGGAAATCTTCTTTTTTTGGTGGGGGCACAGTTTGTGGGATTAGTTCCCCAACCAGGGATCTTACCGGGGCTCCCCCCCACCCTGAAGTGCAGAGTCCACCAGGAAATTCCCAAAGGACAATCTTAATTTTGTCATATATGTAAGTTTGTTTCATCTCAAAAATGCACTTTTCTTTTGCACTTTAGATATCATATTTATTTTAAATAACATAGGGAGATGCCCTAACATTGTTTCCTTAATTTAGGGCCTCTAACTTGGGCTCCCAACTCCATCTGGCTCTGCTTTCCTGAGTTCACTGGGGGATTTGCTATATAATCCTAGAGATCCCTCCCCTCCCACATTCTGGGAGCCCTTGATTCCCCTCTCAAAGGACATGTGGTGATACTGAATGCTCTTTTCCCAATCCCAGCAGCAATAGATGTCCACCTATGTTCAGCCCATAACCTGTTAAAGTGGAAATATAAGAGGGGGAAAAAAGTAGTATGCTCTGTCCTGTTGGGGACCTCCAGGCCTTCATAGTGCAAGCCCTGCGCCCTCTGTTGATTAAGGTCCAGGGATGCCCTTTATTGGGGAGGACTTTGAGAGACTAGAGTGTTCAACAGGTGGCAGAGCTCAGCACCATGGGGTGATATTTTTAAATGCTGCCTCTCCTAAGAGATAACAATGCTGATTGCAAGCAGAGAGGATCACTCTCTTGGCTAAAAATTGGGCATGACATGGCCCAGGACAGAGTGCTATATCTAATCACTGCTGCTGCTTCTGCTGCTAAGTTGCTTCAGTTGTGTCCGACTCTGTGCGACCCCATAGATGGCAGCCCACCAGGCTCCGCCATCCCTGGGATTCTCCAGGCAAGAGCACTGGAGTGGGTTGCCATTTCCTTCTCCAATGCATGAAAGTGAAAAGTGAAAGTGAAGTCGCTCAGTTGTGTCCAACTCTTCGCGACCCCATGGACTGCAGCCTGCCAGGCTCCTCCGTCCATGGGATTTTCCAGGCAAGAGTACTGGAGTAGGGTGCCCTCACCTTCTCCGATCTGATCACTAGGCACCTCCTATCAAGCTACTACATTTTGTGCTTTTGAGGGGCAAGTCTTCAAACACCTAAGTGTGTGTGATGGAGGCAGAAAAAAAATGAGGTTGTTTTAATTTCTCCATCCATCCCTCCCCACTTCCATTCCCCCTTCCACCCACTTCTCTATCTAGCCAATATATGTTGAGCATCTAATATAGGATATGAAAAGTGAGATACAAAAGAAATGAAGCAAATTAACTGCCTTCAAAAACTCTCAAAGAAAGGAGGGGAGGCAGGAGCCAGCCAGTGAAAAAGTCGTAACTCAGAGTGTCAGTGTCATGATAGAGCTTCAGAAAGAAGAAAGAGAAGGTGACTAACTGAGCCTGGGATACAAGAGAATTCCTGAGGAAATGATGCTTCAACCATCAAACAAGGGAAGATGATCATGGCAGGCAGTGGGTAAAGGCCCAGAAGTGCGAGAGAATGAGCTCAGGTGGAGGGTGGCCCAGAACTCGGTATGCCTGCCACACAGAACACAGAGCCAAGGGAGAGCAGCCAGGCTACTGGCAGGAGCCCTCACACCAGGCTGGGAAGATGGACCTTTATCCTTGAGGCGACAGGGAAATGTCAGGCCTTTGTAAATGGAATAAGGACATGATCAGATCTGCAGTCTTTGAAAGATCATTCTGGAGTGACATAAAGGGTGAATCAGAAGGAGCAGACCCCAGGGGTGGGGACACCTGTGGTTTAAATTGCCCAGGTGAGAAATGAGTTTTGCATGACTTGCTCCTCACGGGCCCCTGCTGGAGGATTTTTTTATGTTTATACCCATTCAAAAAACATATACTTGAACCCCCCTGGGGATGCAGAGGTGAGGTGCTCTACCTGCTATGCCTTCCAAGGTCTGCCTTTTCCCTTTTCAGAAAACCCAGCCTCCCAGATCTCCTCCCAAGGACTTTTACCCATGTTCTGCTCCCAGGGCATCTGCAAGCACAGAGAATAAAATGGCCAAAGGAACAGTGTTCACATTGCGTAAACAATTTTTTGTGAGTTGAGCTGGACTGTGGCCAGCTCCTCAGTATCACCCCCTCCATTACCAGGGAAGACATTTGGGGCTCATAGAGAAAGGAATTGAGAATGGTGCCAATATCCCAAATGACTCAAGTGGGAGCATTTTCTGTGAATGGAGGAGCCTGGGAAAGCAGGATCAGAAATGAGTCAAACACTTCCTTAGCACAGTAATTCCAGGTCATAATTATTGGAGAGAAATAAAAATGAGATTATTAGGAGGAACACGCATTCCTCTGGTGAGAATCAGCTATGTTGCAGTGGCAAATTTCTCTTAGGTAAATCCAGGGAGAAGCCATGTATGTCTGGTTGAGATACTGAAGCAGAACCAGAGCAGCAACATCCTTTTCTCTCTCACAGGAACCAGGGAGCATCTCCCTGAGACACCCTCTCTGGTGGACATTTGGTTCAAACTGCATTCCACAGATGATCAGTCTCAATCAAAAGGGTCCACCTGACACCAATTAGTGGTCCACTGTGAGTAGGTATCCAGGTTGTCCCAAGGAAGCTCTGTTTGCCGCTGGAAGCATCTTATGACCACTAAGGAAACCAGCCTTAGAATGAAGCTGACACCCAGGAGGCAGAATGAAGGAATGGAAACACCTATGTTCTTGATGACTTCATTAAGTCTGGGAGCACATATTGGCTTGGCCAAAAAGTTCATTCAGGTTTTTCTGCACACTGCTATGGCAAACTCAAATGAACTTTTTGACCAACCCAATACTTGGGGTCTCACCCTACTTCTGGTGTCTTTATTCTTTTTGGTTCCTTTTCAGAACAATTAATCTGAACCTTGGAGGACAGGTGGTATTGGGAGAAGAGGGACCCTTGCTAAGAACCTTATTGCCAGCGACGCTGCATTAACACAGTATAGTGTCTACAATGTGGAAGGTGATGGGCTCCCTCTTCTCTCTCCTGGCCAGACCTCCTCTGGGCTTTGGACAGCAGGAAGGAGGCCCAGAATGGCAAGAAGAAGGGAGACCTTGCTAGACGAGGAGCATCTGCAGCATTAACTGCTGAAGACCTGCCTTGGGGCCATGGTGTTCCTGTCTGGGGAGCAGAGTGGTCAAAAGCAGGGTCTGACAAAGTGGGGTTTGGTGTCTGATGCTGCTACTTTCATGGGTGACCTTAGGTAGTATCATATGTCTGTGCCTCAGACTCCCACTTCCCTCACAGGAATATTAGGGAGACTAAATAAGGTGGTGTGTAATAGGTGCCTAGTACTATGTGTGGTGGGGCTTCCCAGGGGGCACAGTGGTAAAGAATTGGCCTGCCAATGCAGGAGACACAAGAGACATGGGTTCAATCCCTGGAGAAGGAAAGGACAACCCACTCTACTATTCTTGCCTGGGAAATCCCATAGGCAGAGGATCCTGGTGGGCTATATAGTCCATGGGGTCACAAAGGGTTGGACACGACTGAGTGACTGAGCAACTAAGCACACACACACACACACACACATACACACGGCACATAGTAATTCCTCAATTAACATTAGATACTACTACGATTATTGTGTTATTAGCTAAATAGTTGTCAAGGGAAGGGGAGACTCTGGGTGGGGAAGGTGTTGCAGGGAGGAGCATGCAGACTTCATATAAGCGGACCCTTATTATTAAAGTTTCCCTCCCCTGAAGGTCTTCAAACAAAAGCTGAATGACTCCCCCTCCTCAACTCTAAGGGCCACCTCTAGTTCTTAGCCAGACTTCTGGGTCCCTTCTACAACTTGTGCACCTGGTGGGGATGCCTATGACATCTGTCAGGCTGTCCACTGGGACTCTACTCCAGCCCAGAGGAAGGGAAATGGGCAGATGGCATGATCCCAGCCAGTGTCTGCAGAGGGGGATGCAAGACCGTCTTCCTGACTCATCTCTTTGCTCAGAAAGCCCTCAGAATTCCTCTTTCTGACCAGAAGCAGCAGGATAGGGACAGGAACAAGGGCAGGAAGAGGTGGCTTAATAAAAAATCCCAATAAAACTCTGCAGCCCCTGGTGGCCAGGGCCAGGTCCTGGGCACAAGCCTTCCTTAGACTCACCCACTGGGGGCCCCTGACTAATATTCCTGGAGCCTCTGTCTGCCCCCAGCTTCATTAATGATGCTGAAGGGGGCTGGGAGGTCCAACAGGCTCCCGGATGCTGCCTGAAAATATTGCTGGGCCTTCCACGTGAGCCCCACCCCAGTGCACATACCCCTCTCAGTTCCAGGCCCTCTGCTGAGGAATGGGTTTGATTCAATCAGCCATTTGCCTGTGGGACCACCCAGGTCAACTTATTATGGGCGGGTGTCAGCTCCAGGGAGTCAGGCAGCCCTTGTGCAGAATTCAGAACAGACTTATTGAAGAACAGCAGAGAGATGCTGGGATGGGGTTCTGTCCCCCCAGAGCAACCAGACCCAGGTAGGCTCGGGTGAGGGAAGGGTGGGCTATGACAGGCGAGCGCAGAAAACCAGGTAGAGCCCACAGGCGGCGCTGCTCCGCTGGTTAGAGCTGGCCGCCCTCCACTGGGAGTTCTGGGCGGGACAGGCTTGGAGCTTGTTCCCTCTCCCTGCCCACTAATAGAAAGCACAATGCTTTAAGGAGTTTGGGCTGCAAAAAAGCGAAGTCTGGCCGGTTTGAAGACAGCCAGACAAAGGCCTGGTGTGGGACCGCCCGGAGTGCTTCGGCCCTCAGCTGCCTACAAAAGGGCGGAGAGGAGTGCGGACGCTGCAGTTCAGCTTAAAAAACAAACCTGTGAAACAGAACCCACTCCCCTCACTTCCCCCTCGCTCCAGCATTAGCAGGAGGGGCTGAAAACATTTGTTCAGAGAGAGAGGAGGGGGGAGAAAACCCTAAGTGCTTCTGCTTCCTTTTTTTTGCCAAATCATGCAGAAGACGCTGGCAGCTGCAAAGATTCAATTATGCACAATGCGAAAAATCATTTACAAAAATAATGGCACTCGAAAAAAATGGCCTCTCCAGAAATGGCGTGGAACAATAAATCCGTTAATTAGCTAATTAATATTCAATTGGGGTCAGTGGGCTTAATAGAACCTTTCTTGGAGACCCAAGAAATTCTAAACTGCTGCGAGGCGCCTGCCCACTGCCATTATCTCGGACGAGCAGGCCCTTATCGGGCTGCCAGCTGTCCCCGAACAATGCGGGCCCTTATCAGCTGGGGCAGCAGCCCTGGCCGCTCACTCCAGCTCCCTCCACCCAGAGGAGCACACAGCCTCTTGGTAATTGATATATGGCGCAGCTTTGTCTGAAACTGTTTGCTCTGCTGGTATTTAAGGCAGCGCGGGCCCCCTGATTGATTGCCATTGGCCAAGTTTCTGCCAGCGATGACAACCCGTCAATGAGGGACCAGCCAATGGCAGCGGCTGACACTCTTGATGCCCCGGCCATCTGGGCCAGGCCAGTGGCTTGACATGTGGCAGCATGGCCTGCTTGGGTCTGGCTTGAGTTTCCTCAAATGTGAGCCTGAGCCCATTGACAGGTATTTGCATGGCTGGCCAGAGTCCCCCGCCCAGTTTTGCTGGGAGGTTGAATCAGGTCTTTGTAACTGTAAGTGAGGTCCCTGGACCTGCAGCATCCATCACCCCGGAGCTTGTTAGAAATACAAATTCTTGCTGCCACCTCAGGTCTTGAATCTGAATATCAGAAGAGAAGGCTTGGGAATCTAGGCTTTAATCAAGTTCTCTAGATGTCTCTGATGCTTGTTAAAGTTTGAGAAGCAGTTGACAAGACCAGAGTTCCCACTCCTGGCTGTCTTACCGTTACCTGAGGTGGGGGATAGTTAAATATACAGATTCCCACTGAAGCATGTGTCCTGAGCACTAAGGTACTCTGGCAACACAAGAACTGGCCAGCAAAAAGGCACAGAAACAGGCTGCCATGGTTAAGGCCCTCCAGGGGTAGGGTGCTAGGTGGGGAGGACTTGTCCAGCATGGAACAAGGCTGCAACAGTGTAGACAAGCTCTGGCTACACAGGGTTTGGGCTCCAGGAACCCACTTGGGAGCCATTCTCTATAGAAATGATGTTCCTCATGGGAGAATGTGTCCCTAGACACTTTGAGACCCGTAGTGAGGCTGTCTCAGCACATCTCCTTAGCAGAAGGGGCCATGGGATGGGGAAAAGAAGAGAAGGAAGTAGAGCTAGAGGAGAAACGGATGGAAAAGAAACTTGTCAGTTCTCTTCTCTGGGCTCACAACATAGAGTCGGGCTTTAGGTGCTCTCCGAGTGGGCAGGTTCCTCCATGTGCCATCCTGCCCCATCTTCTCTCTTCACCCTATGGGGCCATTCTCTATCATCATATCCTCTCCAGTCTGCCTTCGTATGCAGGGCTCAGAGTCCCAGCCTTTTGAGGCCTGCCCTCTCTGCAATCCAGACACATATGTCCAGAGTCCCAAATACTCAGGGAGCAACATGGTCATGTCTCTGCATATGAAAGAGTCATGAGGATAGAAGGGCTTTGGGGGACCTGGACTTGGAGCCCTCCTAGGATGAGGTGGTTGGGAAAGTCCCCTGCCCTTATTGCACCCCACCTTCTCTCCAGGGCTGAGTGAGAATTAGCCATTAATTAGCAATAGAAACCAGGAGGCCACAGGGAGGGCCAATCACCAGGCATAAGGTTCAATGCCCTGATCCCATGCAGTGCAGAAGGGATCTGCAGGTCGAGGAGCTTGGTGGTAGGAATTCATAGCCAGGGCCAGGTGCAAGGAGGACTGAGCATCAGCAGGCAACAGGGCCCCAGCCATAGGGGCTGTGGGCAGGGCTGGTGGGGCAAAGCTGCTCTAAGCAATGAGCAGGGGACCTGGTGGAGCCTCAAGCCTCATAACACGTTAGGATAGACAGCTCAGCCCAGGGCTGGAGGCTGAGGCCCAGTGAGACCAGAGGGATGCCCCCTGGGCCCACTGAGGCCACAGGTGCGGTCAAGTGGCTGATGAAGGGAAGCACCGAGCAGCCAATCCAAGCAGTGCCTTCGTCTTTAATGCGGCTCAGCAGCAAGGGCTCAACATGCTGTTCCTCCCTGGTCATTTCCAGGGGCCTTTCGACCCCGGGGCCTTCTGGGCCTTGACCTCTGTGTGAGAGGACTGACAGGCATTTCTAGAGCTGCCGAAGGTCTTGGGGGAGGCTCAGACATGTGCTCCATCTGTGTGGAGGTTACTGGCATGCCCCACTGGAAGGAGCACAGCTGAGACTTGGGTTCCTGACTAAATGCTCCCCATCAGTGCCTTCTCTGGGGCTCCTGGCGCATTGAAAGGCTGTCGAAGAACAGCAAAGGTAAACACCCATCACCTGTCACTCTGCTAGGTTAAATGACTGCCATTTTGATATTTGTACAAACCCGAATAAGGAAAATAACTTTCTGTTAAGTAAGCAAACCACTGACTTGAGAACCCATGGATTAACCCAGGCCCTAACCTACTAAGTGAATAGTTGGCTTCTAAAACTGCCCAGTGCAATGAAACAGTGCCTTGCTTCCCCTACACATGTGCACACACATGACTTTTGCCTTTGCGGTGACCCTTAATCCCTCACTGAGCAAGTCTGCTCCTCTGGGCAGCTTAGCTTTGGCCCATCTCATCAGATCTTGGGACTGGAGGCCAAAGGTGGGCTGGGCTGTACACTCCCTTTGGAGCGTGAACATGTGATTCCAGGTCAGGGGTGCTGCCTTGCATGAGCTGGTGCAAGAGCAAGACACCTCAATCCTTCTTTCCTAGATCAAATCTGCTCTGGTTTCAAGACGGCCCTGAATGCTGGCCCCTTTGGAGAGGCCTCCATAGCCAGCTGTTGGTGGGAAAGAATGAGAAACAGCGAGAGACTCAGAGACAGAGGAGAGGGGCAGAGGGAGCTGGTTGGTTTGTGTGAGAGTTGGGGGCAGCACTCATCATTGGTTAAATTATCTGGACTCTCCTTCGGCTGCCCCAGAGACTTGCTGTGTCTATGATGACAGTTGTCCAGGTACAGGTCATAGCAGGCTGGGACCTCGCATGCTTCCCAAATCTCTATTCTGATCGAGTCACTGACTTCCTTCAAGCTCAAAGTGAGTTCTTTCTTGAGCAGGTAAAAGGCTGAAAAGTGAAAGTGAAAGTCACTCAGTCATGTCCAACTATTTGCCACCCCATGGATTATACAGTCCATGGAATTCTCCAGACCAGAATACTGGAGTGGGTAGCCTTTCTGTTCTGCAGGGAATCTTCCCAACCCAAGGATCGAACCCAGGTCTCCCACATTGCAGGCAGATTCTTTACCAGCTGAGCCACCAAGGAAGCCCAAGAATACTGGAGTGGGTAGCCTATCATTTCTCCAGTGGATCTTCCCAACCCAGGAATCAAACCAGGGTCTCCTGCATTGCAGGTGGATTCTTTACCAGCTGGGCTACCAGGGAAGCCCAGGAAAAGGGCTGAACTTACTCCCAATCCCCTTTGCCACTTGTCCTTGAAACACTAGACTTTGGGAACCTCAGACCAGCGTCCACCCCAATTTACAGATGAGGAAACTGAGGCTGCCCAAGTACACACTACACGCATGGGGTCAGGGATGGGCTGGGCTGGCACTCTAGGAACTCTCTCTTTCACCTTTATCCATCTACCTACTGCCCACCTTCTCACACCCCTCACGGGTCTCCATGGCGGGGGAGTCCAGGCCCCACCAGCAGCTGAAAGGAAGTCCCACTCCCCTGAAAACCAGCCAGGGAAGCAGGAGCTCTGAGTGCCCCTGCAGAGTTTGGAGCTCCCTCAACTTCAGGACTAATTGCAGAGAGGCGGTGGGCGGGCTCTTGGCAAGCGATTAGCTGTCCCACTGCATGAATAATTTGCATAGAAAATGCTTTATTTTGGCAATCTATTAAAGGGCCCACAGTGCTGTGGCTTATCTCCGTCTCACAGCAAGGAGAAGGTTTGGCTATCTCGTTAAGTTCTGTTGATGCATAACAATTTGAAATGGGCACAAGCTAGTATGACATTTAAAGATGCCTTCACTTAATTATATTACACAAACATGGGGTTGTTTATCCTTGGGAATAAAGTCTTTTTGAAGTCGAAGTTGGCATGTGCATAAAGGAAGGCATTTTAACTGATTTTTTCAAGAGGGGGCCTCCTCACTTCAAACTTGGGGGGTTGCATTTCCCTAGGGCCTCGTAACACAGAGGGCTCTGTGGCTGAGATGCAGGCTTTGAGATTGGTTCTCTCATTCTTCTTCTTCTCTGGGGGTGGCCTACAGTTTGGCACTTAATACAGAATTGTAGAAAGAAAAGCTTATTAGAGCAAGGAAAAGAGATGTGCTGTGTGACCTTGGGCGAGCCCCTCCCCTTCTCTGAGCCTCTAGTGTCTCACGTGCAACATGTTGGGGTGGGACTTTCCAGCCCCAGGCAACGACTGCCAAACCGAGGTGCATTTTTGCTTTCTCTCTGCCTCTGCTTGTTGACTCTGTAAATAAAAATACAGCCTCTTTGGTAAAAGTCAAATGAGATTCAGGGTCCACGTCATACTCTAAGGACTAGAAACGTGCTGGAAGAGGGAAAATAGGAAGGGGCTTGCCGCTGCAGCAGGTATCGGTATGTTTTTGCTCTGCCAAGCCCGAAAGCCCCAAGAGACTCCAGAGCTAACAGCCTTGCCTCAGTTCCCTGACAACTAGGAATTGGACCCTGGCTGGACGAAATGCAGGGAGAGCCCTAGGACATTGAGAAAATCCCTGAAGTCCTGAGAAGCCTCCCTTGCAGACCTGGGGCTCTGCATCAGAGCAGAGACGTGGGAGGAGCCCTGGACATGAGGTTAGGCGGGCTGGTTTCTGGCACAGTAGGGTCTTTGATGTTTCCAGTGACTGTGCTGCCTGAGTAGGTCACTCAAGAGAAAAAGATGCAGAGAAAGGAGGCCTTTGTCCACAGCCCTGGCTTCCGGGCTCTGTGTTCCTCCTGGATTCAAGCTTTCTGGAAAGCAGACCTCATCCCTCTGTCCACCTGCTTTCTTGCCCCTCCAGGACTGAGGACTGCATTCTTCTTCGCTCACAATGAACTTGCTCCTGCTTCTACCTCTTCCTGGCTTGAAAAAAATACATGTGATTAATGGATGTGTTATCTGTGATTAAGTGTAGAGACAATTCCCATTCCATTATGATTTTCTGGAAATACAACTCTTAAAATAATTGAGGATATTAATTAGCATTAGTAGTTAACTTTATATTTAACTGTGCACCACTTTGAATAAGACCTAAAGGAATGTCAACTCTGAGGCACAATTAGGTAGCTCCCTGGCTAGTCTTTAGCTGTGGCGGTCACTGCCTGCTCTAAGGTGATTGTCCCCAGTCTTGCGCAAAACAAATCCACTGAGTGTGTAAACCTTGAGTCAAAACCTTCCTGGTGGTGCTAGAAAGAGCTTCCTCTCCAAGTATCAGCATAGACAAACAGTTGAGGTAAAGGAATTCGCTGTTAAGCTTGTACCTTCTGGAAAATAAGAAGTGAAGGTACTGCTTACCAGCAATTGCTCTGTACCAAGTCCTGTGCTAAGTGTTTTGTTAAGTTAAAACTGTATGGCATTAGTGTTCTTGTGGTTCAAAAGGGCCAGCTGGTGGCAATTTCATATTGTTCAGCCTCAGATCTCGTTTGATCCTTCCTGTGGTTATTACTCTTTACATATTACACATTAGGAAAACGAGGCGCAGAGAAATGAAATAATTTACCCAGATTACGGAGCAAGTCTGTGGGGCCAGGTGCCATCCAAGAGCTCTGATTCTGTAGGCATCCAACTCTGATACTTCACCTTTTACCAAAATGTTCCCACAAGTAGTTCACATTTCAATCAACAAAAGTGGTCAGAATGAACCTGGTGCATATTGTGTGCTCAATAATGCTTATTAAATAAATGGCTGAATAAATCCAGGCCTGACTGCAGGGGTGCCTGAGGCTCCAGAATCAGGATGGTGTGCAGCAAAGGGGCTGCTCGGGTCCTGCCGAGCCATTGAGTGCTAGACTGTGATTCCTCACACTCTCTTCTCCCAGTCTGACCCCCCCACACTAGGTTCACTCCGGGAGTTGAATAGAGATCAGACAACGGCTGGAGGGGTGGAGTAGAGAGCAGACAAACCAAGAAGCTTCTTATCAGGGCAGAGCACTAGAACTTAGGTCTTTTTGGAGGAGAGAGTGAGAAGAACCATCATTCCATGAGATGTGTGCTTCAGCTGGGAGAGATACCACCTCCCTGGATCTAGATTCGCCCTCCAGATCACCTGCAAAAGGCTGTGAAGTGTCCGTGAAGACATAATTATATGCAACTGAATGGCTTCAAATAACAAGAAACAGACGTACTTAGCATACTATAGCTTTTGTTTCCGTGTGAGGTAGTGTTTCAAAAGGGAGTGGTTGATTAGCAGATACTGGTGTGGTGCATTGCCCTCCCTTTGGGTCATCAGCAGCATTGGACACAGTGATGATAACAGCAGTCCAGAGGAGGCAGCTGGTGAAGAGGGAGGCTTCAGATTCCAGGCTGTTTGCTTGAGGCCCTGATAGGTGGCTGCATGGGTGCCAAAGCAGGAACAACTAATCCCCGGAGGGCAGCAGGATGCAGAGCCTTGCCTTCTTTGGGCCCCAAACCTCCAGATCTAGGTCACTGTGCATGTGTATGTGCTAAGTCTCTTCAGTCATGTCTGATTCTTTGCAACCCTATGGACTGTAGCCTGCCAGGATCCCTGGGATTTCCCAGGCAAGAATATTGGAGCGGGTTGCCATGCCCTCCTCCAGGGGAATCTTTCTGACCCAGGTATCGAACCCATGTCTCTTATGTCTCCTGCATTGGAAGGCAGGTTCTTTACCACTGAGCCAGCCACCAGGGAAGCCCCCTAGGTCACACTAAGGGTCTTTTGAAGAAAGAAATTTAGTCCTACTCGATAACTTACTCAGCATCCATGAACTGCAACAAGGACAGTGGGAAAGCAGAGGTCAATGGGGTTAAGTGTGTTGACAAGACAGTGGTAAAAGTGATGGATCACTGGAAAGATCAAGAGGTAATAAAACCAGGATATGACTGAAAGACTTCTAGGAAGAGGACTTGAAGAGCTGCCAGGCACAATAAGGACCAAGACAGTAGAAGCAGAGGCAAGGACATGTGAATACCCCAAAATATAAGGTTGCAGTCAGAGACGAATACTATAGAACAAGGCTTCAATAAGTAAAGCAGTTGGGGTAAGAGCAAGGTTAAGAGTGTGCCTATAGAGAAGGAGTGTGTAGGTGAGGGATGGCATGATGTGCAGACGAAGGAAGGAGGTGGAGACACCGAGAAGCCAGGGTATTGAGTGGGTCCCCATAGATATTAGAGTTTCTCACCTGATCCCCATGATGGCTAAGCATGTGTTCTCAGGGGCATCAGTTTCAGGGAGCCATTGACAACTATGAGCATTTCATGTATATGAATTGTGAGAGCAAAGTCGAAGCACTTAGTGAAAAAAAAATCTCCTTGGTTTCCTTTCCCGTCATTGACACCCAGTTAAGCCTACATCTAAAAACACTGGATCTGAATACAAGGCTTAGGAGCAGTTGCATGTATTTCTGAGCATAAGAGCTCCCTTGGGCTATGCATAGGTCCCCTTTGGTCACCATTTCTCTGCCTGCAGTGGAACCTCATGGTCAGAGTTGGGATGTGTGGTAGGTTGTAAACACAGCTGCACATTCTTCCTCTATTTGCCCTTTTGAAATGCGATTTGCAGCACCTCCCACCAAGAGTCTTTTTCCCTAACCCTTGAATCTAGGGTGCTTTTGTGACTCATTGGCCAAAAGAATATGGCAAAAGAGATGTTGTATGAATTCTGAGCCTAAACCAAACCTTGCAAGCTTCCACTTGATTTCTTTGAAACTTGAGCAGCCATATGGACAAGTACCTTACTAGCTGATGACAGACATGTAGCCCAGGTGCCACTGTTCCCTCAAATGACAGTCTTTCAATGTCCAGAATCAGAACTATCAACCATGCGAGTGATGCCATTCTGGGTTATCCAGCCCATAGCTAAGCCTCTAGCTGAGGGCAGACACATGAAGAAGCTTAGCCTAGATCAGTGAAACAAGGTGCAAATCATCACAAACACCCAGGAACTCATGAGCAATGATAAGTGGCTGCCATTTTAAATCACTAATTTGGAGGACTGTCTGAGTCAGCTTGAGCTGAAAAGACCAGAGAACAGATGGCTCAAACTGCAAGTTCATATTTCTCTCAGTGCTGGAAGCTGAGTTGTCCAAGATCAAAGTGCTGGCTGACTTGGTTCCTGATGAGATTCTCTTTCTTGTCTTAGGTGGGTGCCTTTTTGTCATAACCTCACACGTGGGATAGAAATCATCTCTTTGTGACTCATAATTACGGCACAATCTCATCATGAGGGCTCCACTCTCATGACCTAATTATCTCTCAAAGGTCTCACCTCCAAATGCTATTACACTGGACACAGTGGGCTTCAACATGTGAATTTGGAAGAGAAACCATAGCATGAAGAGTTGGTTCGTTATGCAGCAAAAGCTAGCTGATACAGGGTGGTATGAAGAATAGATAAGAGATGCATTGTCCTGAGTGATAAAAAGATTATGTGCTAATCACAGTATCTGATGGAGCCACTTTTCTTCAGCTGGAGGCTTCCTTCCTCTGGGCTGGTGCAGCCCCATACAAAGCTGTATGGTTTGCTCAAGAGTGCGGATGGAACGTCAGCCCCCTTCTGCCCCTTTGGCCAGGCACTCTTGGGCAGGACCCCCCTCACCCAACCATAAGCAGCCCCTTTGCATGCCATCCCAGTGTCTGATATCACCCCCTCCAGGCAGCAAGTGTTGTGCTGTGTAATCTTCCGACACAGCCAACTGGACAAGACTGGTATCTGACCAGGAGATGCTTTTGGCAATCTGGATTATAAAATATGGAGAAAATCGCTTTGTAGCAAGAGTAAGAAGGTAAAAAGATATATATAGAAAGGCCTTGCAGTAGAGTGTGAGGTCAAGAGTCCTGAAGGCCCATTGAGGGTTAAGGCAAGTGAAAATTCAGAAAGTACAAGTAAAGAGGAGCTGGAAGCTCCGCGGGCATACAGATGGTGTGTGGGAGAGGAGAGGCAGACACACAGGGTTAGCGATGGAGCCTTATAGTGAGGGATGTGAAGATCAGCCACGTGGGACCTGGCGCCTCCCAGGCCAGGCTCCTGACACCTTGCACCCCTAACGTTCTGTCCTTGAGCTGCCAGAAGATAGAGATCCCCTGCTTTTTGGCCTTCCTTATTTGGATGCTCGGTTCCTTCTGCACTACAGACTACTGAGTAAGAGAAAAGCTTATCCTCCACCATCTGAGGCCTCAAAGTCAGATGGACTCCACCACTGCTCATCCGTTACCTCCTCTCTGGTCCAGGCTTGGGGGCCAGTGCGGGGCTCCAGGGGCAGGACAACAAGAGCCACCGTTTGCTTCTCTGGGCCCATTTTTCAGGGCACGATGGGGGACATACAGATTGTGCCTAGGGAAGGGGTTCCTGAGAACAGGCTAAGGGCCCACAACCCACCCATGCTTCAGGACATGGAGTGGATGCACAGAGAAAAGAAGCTTTAATCTGAGAGCTGGGATGCATCTGCAGCCGCAGAGCTAGTACACAGGGGCAGGCTTCCCCTAAGTGGGGGTGCCCTGAAGGCCTGTGGCCAATCCTGACCCCACTCAGGCCCACACTCACCTAAGCACTGGGCAGGGCAGGTGGGGCTGACCCCTGAGAAAGAGAGAAGGGACCTGCCATCATCCGGCCCAGCACCTCTGGACAAGCTTCCCCTTAGCAGCAGCTCACCAGGGCAGTTTGTGTCTCTTCAGCAGGATAGAAGACCCCTTAACTGGTTATTCAGCTTTTTGCCAAGAGGAACAGTGGTCCTCTTTCTGCCCTCTTGCCTGCAAAATTGCTGGCTGGCGATCCCAGAAACTGTTGCGTTGGTTCCCATACGCACAGTGCCATCTGCTGGGAGGACGGAGAAGTGATCCAGGGGCTGCCCTGCGCTGGGCACAAGCCAGAAATCACATCCTAGGAAAGCCCCTCTCTCCTGACAGTCCAACCGGAAAGTCCCAGCTTCCCTGCCTGCTTCCTCTGGCCTCCCAAACCGTCTCTCACACCCGCTCTGGGTACCCACCCGTCTGTCCTGGGTTCCTCTCCCCTAACTCCTTACTTTATATAGTTGTTGCCTGAGGATGGATTCACATTCAAGCATGGAGGCAGAGGCTCAGAGTAGGAGCTTCGGGGCACGTGGCCCCTCGGGCAGAAGATGATGTCTGTCCCTCTGTCATGCCAGACCAGGCCAGGCAAGGGGCAGGGAGCCACAGGGTTTGACCTATCACAGGTCTGGAGGGAAGCCTCCAAGGATGTGCTGCCTCCAGTCAGTGCATGGGCTGCCAGGCCACCGGTCCAGGCCCGTTCCAGAGCCAACTGCAGCTGAAGCTGGGAGGGGTGAAGCAGAGTGTACCCCCGATTATGAACTCTGCCAGGAAGTCAGGGGGGTCAGAGCCACACAGTAGAGCAGGAAAGAGAGGGAAAAGACCTCTGAGACTTCCCACAACCCCCACTTTATGGATGGGAAAACTGAGGCCCAGAAATAGGGTGCATCATACTAAGCTTTTGCATAAGAAGAGCTAGGAAACCACGTTCCTGAAGGATTCAGAGGACATCTAGTCTAATCCTTTCCTCTATGGATGGGAAAGTGAGGCCTGGAGGGGAGCAGAGGAGAGGGTTGCTGACCCACTCCAGGTTGCCCTGCTAGTTTGCGTCTGTCCTGGGCTTTTCTGTGCCCCAGCCTGCCCCAGGTGGAAGAGGTCAGCTCCTATTGTAGAAACTGCTTGAAGACAGGGGTCTCGGGGACAGGAGGTGGAAGGCCTCCTAGCCTACTGGGGAGGAAGAATGCTGAGGCAGCAGCCACCGCCGGCTGCCCTGTCCTGCTGTGAGTTCCTACTGGTTTCCTTGCTGCTCAGAGCAAGGCCAAGGTGGGAGGCTTATTTATTCCTGTGCTTTTATTTATTCATCTTTTATTCATTCCCATCCTGTCAGTGTATATTGTTTACATTATAAATCATATGTATTCTCACACTCCCTCTTAAGGAAAAGGCCCAAGAATACAGATTGTTGAAAAGCTGTGAAAACGGTGGCAGCTGCAGCACTCTGTCTGCATCCCCCAGGGGCTCCCTACAGGGCTGCGGAAAGCCGTCATCATACCAGACTGAGGGCTGGGACCACCTAGGCCTCCCCGAGCACCCACTCAGTGCAGCATGCTCCCAACAGAGAATGCACGAGAAGGAAGAGGAATGAGAGTAGATGGCGGTCTGCAGGGAAACCCAAGGATGGCATTTTTCCCCACGCCTCCTTCCTGAGCTGGCCGGGTTGGGCTGGGGCACCGGCTGCTTGAAGCCATCTGGAGGAGTGAGCCACATCCAAGGTAGTCTATAGGAAAGCCTCAAGTCACCAGAGACATAGATTGCAAAAGCCAAGGCCAAAGGAGAAGAAGCAGATTTGTGAAGAAGAGATGGGCCTAGAACTGGTAACCTGGCAGGGCATGGCATTCAAGCAGAAGCAAATAGGCACAGAAGCAGCAGGCTCGGGAGGGGTCTGCTCGGCGATCACACTTCGCATTTACAGACTGACTTGAGTGGAGGGACGACCTAAAGTTCTGGCCAGACTGGGATTTGAAGATTTAAGCTGAGCAAATGTGTCTTGCAGCTGTGAGACTGAGCAAATGGGACATGTATCTCTGAGCAGGAAAAAATTCAATATTTTAATTGCATATCAAAACATTTGAATATGTCTAAAGCTATACTCAGAGGAAGAGTCATAGCCTCAAATACATTTCTAGACAAGTAACTAAAAGCTATCACTACAGGCAAACCCCCAAATTGCAGTGATTTAACACAATAAAGGTTATTTCTTGTTCACGCTACATGCCTGTTTCCATTACTTAGGGATGCCAGCTTTTTACAGCATCTTTTGTCTTGTTGCTGAGCCATCCAGAACACAAGGCCTACAAGACTATGACAAAAGCATAAGGAAGAGGAGGGAGAAAACATATTGGCTCAGTTCAAATAAAACATACATCACTTGTGCCCACAGTCCATTGGCTAGAACTGCAAATCAAATGGCTGAAACCAAACTTCAAGGGCTCTGTGATATGTAGGTGAATAGCACATACGTATCCAGTGAGCACTGTCCCAGCCACATGTTAAACAGTAGACAAGAAACAATTAAAATAAATGACTTAGGCATCCAACTAAACAAACCAAGAAAAAATATCCTAAGAAAAGTTGCAAGAAGAAATTAATAATAAAATTAGAAATTAATTCATTAAGAACAATTTATTAACTGCCCAATTGACAAAAAGACTAAAATAAAATGGTTAATCAGGCTTTAAAAGAAATACTATACAAAACAGGGAAATAACCACAAATAAGTAGAAAATTAAAGTAATTATAAAATTAAATAAATTTTAATTATAAAATTAAAGTAAGTATAATTTTCAAATGTTATAATTATATGCTATTATGTTTTTAAAGTTGTGAAATTACTTCTAGAAACTATTATAAAAATTAACTAGCAATATGTTAATAATCATAGGAAGTACTGAGAAAATTGTCAAAAAAGAGATTCTCCTGTATACACACACTTGCATGTACACAAACAGTTTCAGAAGTGAATTTTTTCCAACCTCTGAGGAACAAATAATTCTGGAGTTGAACTGTTCCACTGCATAAAAAGAAAAGGAAGCTCCAGGTTATTTGTAACAAAGCTAATAAATTATTGATAGCAAAACGGGACAAGGCATGAAAACAACTATAGATTAATCTCACTTTTGAATAACAAAGCAAAAATCTTAAATAAAATATGAGCAAATAGAACTTAGCATATACTACACGATTATCAAGTGAAAGGCATGCCAAAAATGCAAGTGTGATTTTAAATTAGAAAATACAATTTACCATATTAACACATCTAGATATATGTTCTCAAACTAAAAGTTAGCATCATTTTTAATGTTGCTTACTGTTTAACAATAGAATAATTTCTATCACATTAAAACTAAGACCAGAATATACTCTAACACTACTAATTTTTAGCCCTGTTGTGCAGTTATTGACTAATAGAAACAGATTGCCCATCTCCACTTCACTTAGTGGTTCTTCCGGGGTTTTATCTTGTTCCTTCATCTGAAGCATATTCCTCTGCCACCTCATTCTAAGTTGTTATTTGTATTTTTATGTCTGTGGTAGGTCAGCTCTATTTCTCTTCCTTGGAAAACTGGCCCTCTGTAGGAGGCATCCTACACATCCCAGCAGTGCACTCCCCTCTATCCCCCAAGCTATATGCTCTTGGGCTCCCCCTAAGAGGGCGATGTGGGTCCTTCTCTTGTGCTGGGCTGACTGTGTGATGTGGGTGGTCTGGTGGGCTTGGTTGACCCCTAGTCTGGTTGGTTGCCAGGCTCTGCCTCCTATGCACGTGGCTGGCTGCTGTTTAGCAGGGCCTGGCCACAGCTTGGCTTGTGGAATGTTTGGGGACCCTGGGGCTAGTACTGGCTCACTGCTAGGCAGAGTCAGGGTCCTGGAAGACTTTGGGGCTGCTGCCCACCCGCTGGCAGGTGAAACCAGGGCCCCGGGTTAGTGCAGGACTACTGGCAGGCAGAGCTGTTTCCTGGAGTCTGGCTACAGGCCAGGGGTTGTTGTTGTTCAGTTGCTCAGTCATGTCCAACTCTTTGTGACCCCATGGACTGCAACATGCCATGTTCATCATCTCTTGGAGCCTGCTCAAACTCGTGTCCATTGAGTCAGTGATGCCATCCAACCATCTCATCCTCTGTTGCCCCCCTCTCCTCCTGCCTTCAGTCTTTCCCAGCATCAGGGTCTTTTTCAATGAGTTGGCTCTTTGCATCAGGTGGCCAAAGTATTGGAGCTTCAGCTTTAGCATCAGTCCTTTCAATGAATATTTAGGGTCGATTGCCTTTAGGATTAACTGCTTTGATCTCGCTGCTGTCTGAGGGACTCTCAAGAGTCTCCTTCAGGACCACAATTCTAATTAGGCCCTGCTGGCCATCAAAGCCACGTGTCCTGGGGGTTCCTCCCTTCCCCGATGCCAGACCCACAGGCTGGGGAGCATGACATAGGGCTCAGAACTCTTACTTCCTATGGGAGAACTTCTGCAATATAACTATTCTCCAGCCTGTGTATTGCCAACCTAGGGGGTATGGGATTTGACCATATTGCAAGTGAACCCCTCCTACCATCCCACCGTGGTTTCTTCTGTATATTCTTGGATGCAGAACATCTCTGGGGGCAGGCTCCAGTCCTTCCATCAGTAGCTGTTCAGCAGTTAATTGTCTCCCTGGTGTGTTAGTGAGAAAAGATGAGCCCAAGTTCCCTTAACTCCACCATCTTTGGGGGCCAGAATTGACCAATACAAATAGCCAAGAGAAATTAATACAAGATAAAATTGGAAAGAAGAGGTAAAATTATGGTTATTTTTAAACAATATGAAAAATCCAGACAATTCAATGGAAACAAAAAATGGTAAATGACAATTAGAAAATTGACATATAAAATCAGATTTTTCCTATGTGAAAAACAACAAGTCAAAGAATAATACCGGAGAGAAGTTCACATTCAAATAACAACAAAGAAATACATGTAAGAGAAAATATTCAGAACTATAAGCTTCACCTGAGGAATTAAAAGACTAGAATGAATGATACAACTAGTATACTGGTATTTGGCTGGAAAAATTCAATTTTATAAAGATGATAATCATTAATAAATGAATTTATACATTAATTGTGATACCAATGCTAACAATCAGTTTAGAAAATGATTCTAAAGTTAATCTGGAAAAATATAAGAATAGGCAGTAAAACTCTGGATAACAAGAGAAAAGAGAATTCATCAGCTCTACCAGAAAATAAAACATAAAGCTTTGGTAAATAAAACAGTACACTACTGGCATAATAGACGATCATTGGCCCAGAATGGAGAGTCCAGAGAGAAGTCAAAATATATATCTACATTTATAGTAAAGCATTTTGAATCAATGATTAAAATATTCTATTATTCAATAAAGAGTGCTCATCCACTAGCTAGTCTTTTCTTGAGAGTGGGTGGGGAGGAGGATGGGAAGAAGAAGAAGGATTCCTGCCTCATTCAATTAGCAAAGTAAATTCCAGGTGGATCTAACATAATTGTGGAGCATAGAATCATAAAAGTACCAAGAGGAGACATGGATGGATGCTTTTCAAATTCTTAAAGTGAGGAAAGCTTTCTTAAGCATATAACCCCAAAGCCTTAGATGAAAGTCTAATAAATCAGGTCATTAACAAGGCAAAATCTCTTCTTCAACAAAATCTGGTTATTTCCAAGTAGCATAGTTTGGAGTGGATATTAGCTTTCTTCTTTGTACCCTGTATTGTTTCTTAAAATAGACATGTATCAGTTTTATAAAAACAAAATCCCTATCTTTAAAAAATGATTTACTTTTTTTTTTTTAAAGATCAGATCAGATCAGTTGGTCAGTTGTGTCCAACTCTTTGCGACCCCATGCGATTCATGGGGTCGCAAAGAGTCGGACACGACTGAGTGACTGATCTGATCTGATCTTTAAAAAAAAAGTAAATCATTTAGGTCTTTAATCCATTTTGAGTTTATCTTTGTGTATGGTGTTAGGAAGTGTTCTAATTTCATTCTTTTACATTAGCTATCCAATTTTCCCAGCACCATTTATTGAAGAGGCTGTCTTTGCCCCCATTTCTTGCCTCCTTTGTCAAAAATAAGGTACCCATAGGTGCATGGGTTTATTTCTGGGCTTTCTCTCTTGTTCCATTGGTCTGTATTTCTGTTTTTGTGCCAGTATCATACTGTCTTGATGACTGTAGCTTTGTAGTATAGTCCAGAGTAATAGAAATAAAATCAAAAGTAAACAAGTGGGACCTGATTAAACTTAAAAGCTTTTGTACAGCAAAGGAAACTATAAGCAAGGTGAAAAGACAACTTTCAAAATGGTAGAAAATAATTGCAAATGAAACAACTGACAAAGGATTAATTTCTAAAACTATACAAGCAGCTCATACAACTCAAAACCAGAAAAACAAACAACCCAATCAAAAAGTGGGGAAAAGACCTAAACAGACATTTCTCCTAAGAAGACATACAGATGGCTAACAAACACATGAAAAGATGCAAACATTGCTCATTATTAGAGACATGAAAATCAAAGCTACAATGAGATATCACCTCACACTGGTCAGAATGGCCCTTATCAAAAAGTTTACAAATGATAAATTCTGGAGAGGGTGCGGAGAAAAGGAAACACTCTTGCACTGCTGGTGGGAATGTAAATTGACACAGCCACTATGGAAGACGGTATGGAGATTCCTTAAAAAACTAGGAATAAAACCACCATATGACCCAGCAATCCCACTCCTAGGCATATACCCCGAAGAAACCAAAATTGAAAGAGAAACATGTATCCCATTGTTCATTGCAGCACTATTTATGATATCTAGAACATGGAAGCAACCTAGATATCTATTGACAGGTGAATGGATAAAGAAGTTGTGGTACATATACACAATGGAATATTACTCACCCATAAAAAGAAACACATTTGAGTCAGTACTAATGAGGTGGATGAACCTAGAACCTATTATACAGAGTGAAGTGTGTCAGAAAGAGAAAGATAAATACCGTATTCTAAAGCATATATAAAGAATTTAGAAAAATGTTTACAGGGCAGCAATGGAGAAACAGAAATAGAGAATAGACTTATAGTGGGAAGAAGAGGGTGAGATGTATGGAAACAGTAACATGGAGACTTACATTACCATATGTAAAATAAATAGCCAACGGGAATTTGCTGTATGGCTCAGGAAACTCAAACAGGGGTTCTGTATCAATCTAGAGGTGTAGGATGGGGAGGGGATAAGAGGGAGGTTCAAAAAGGAGGGGATACATGTATACCTAAGGCTGATTCATGTTGAGGTTTGAGAGAAAACAGTAAAATTCTGTAAAGCAATTATCCTTCAATAAAAAATTAAAAAATTCAAAGATAAAAAGTAACTCAAACAATTAAAACAAATGATCACTTTGAAATGTCAAGAATTAAAAGCAACCATATAAAAATGAACTCAAAATAGATAATATACATAAATGTAAAACTATAAAACATATAGAAGAAAACAAAATCTGCTGGACCTTGAGTTAGGCAAAGAGTTCCTTATATAAAATCCAAAGGACAACACAGAAGAGAAAATATTGATAAGTTGGACCTTACCAAAATTAGAAACTTTTGCTCTATAAAGGATACTTTTAAAAGAAGAAAAATATCAGCCACTGGTTGGCAGAAAATATTTGCAAATCATATACCAGATAAATGGCTTGTACCCAGAATATGAAAAGAATTCTGAAAACTCAACAGTAAGAAAGCAATATAATTGTTTGTTTAAATGGCAAAAGTTTTAGATAGACACTTTGCCAAATAATCACATGAAAGGATGTGCTTTCAATACCACTAGTCATTAGATAAATATAAATTCAAAATATCATGACACTAATATATACAGATTAGAGTGGATAAAATTAAAAAAGAAAAACTGACACTACCAACTTCTGATGAGGCTGTGGAGCAACTAGAATTCTCATACATTCCTGGTAGAAAAGCAAAATAATACAACCTACCGGAAAACCTAGTATAGCAGTTTCTCGGAATCCAATTTCTTTGTATTTATCATAGAGAAATGAAAACCATGTTCACACAAAGACCTGTACAAAATTGCTTATAGCAACATTTCTTAATCACCAAAAACTGAAAATAACTCGTGTCCTTCTATGGGTGAATAGCTAAACTGTGCTATATCCACATAAGAGAATACCACTCAGCAACAAAAAGCTATGAACTATGATACACACACCAACTTGGATGAATCTCAAATGCGTTTGGCTAAGTGAAAGAATTCAGTCTCAAAAGATTACTGCCTTGTTCCATTTATAAGACATTCTGAAAAAGGCAAAAGCATAGGAACAGAAAACAAATGAGTAGTTGCCAGGAGAAGGTACAGAGTGAGGATCTGAAGACAAAGATGCAGCACTCGGGGATTCTCTGGAATGCTGGAGCTGTATCCTGAGGTGGCGGTTACAAGAATCTACGTTCCCTGGTAGCTCAGACAGTAAAAAATCCACCTGCAATCTGGGAGACCTGGGTTCAATCCCTGGTTTGGGAAGATTCCCTGGCGAAGGGAATGGCAACCCACTCCAGTATTCTTGCTTGGAGAATCCCATGGACAGAGGAGCTTGGCAGGCTACAGTCCATGAGATCGCCAAGACTCAGATACAGCTGAGTGACTAAACACACACACACACACACACACACACACACCCCTGTAAAAACTCATAGGAACAAAAGTGAATTTTATATCTGTCAATTTTTAAAAACAAACAAACCAACCCAGTGATTCAGTTTTCCACATTCAAAGCCCTGATGGAAATGAACAGCTGTATCAACCCAGAAAGTGAGGGAGAGTATAAAGATCTATAGGGTACCAAGACTTTATAAAAACACGAGATTGTATCCTTGTGGTGGCAATAGCTTATCCATCCACATAGCTGCATCAGTTTCATAAGAAAAACAAAAACAAAAGAAGACCACCCAAATAATTACAATTTCAAAAAGTACTGAAAGCAAGGGCTATTGAGGAGAGTTTCTGCTACTTACCAGTTTTGGCACCCAATTTATTTCTGCCTTTTGTTTTGATCACATAGTAGTCAGAACATTCTGATGCTAGAAGAATGTAGTGAAAATGACAATATATTTTAAGTTCACCTTGCAACCTCAGGATAATCTTCAATTAACCCATTTCAGAAGCTTGAAAGTAAACAGTAGAAAACTTTTTTCAATAGAGAATCACCAAAGTTATCTGTTTGCATTCCTTATTGAATAAAGTGTCACAAATGAAGAACTCCAAACTTATCATTTTTATGAACACATTTATAAGAAGTCCAAATATATTTATATCAGTGGCAGAAGAATGAAGAATGTTTATCCTCAGGCTATACTTCTTTAGAATGAGTTAACTTGACAGTGCTCATTAACACATCAGAAATTGTCATTGTATTCAAATTTAATGTATACTGCATTCAAGTCTGTTCTATTCTCAAATAGTCAAAAATATATTTAAAAATAAAATTCAGAACACACATCGAAGGAAGCCCTGCAGCACCTGAATTTCTACAGAACACTGTTATAAAACACCCAGCCACAGCACGAGGGCTTCCTAGGTGGCTCAGTGGTAAAGAATGTGCCTGCCAATGCAGGAGACACAGGTTTGATCCCTAGGTAGGGAAGATGCCCTGGAGAAGGAAATGGCAACCCACTCCAGTATTCTTGCCTGGAGAATCCTATGGACAGAGGAGCTTGGCGGGCTACAGTCCATAGAGTTGCAAAGAGTCAGACATGACTGATCATGCATGCATGCTTCCCAACCCCCACCCCAGCCACAGCATGATACACACCATTTAAGTCAAACATGAGAATGTGGATAATCAATCATTCACTGTAAACCTGTTACCACTTTATTTACTCAGTTGTGGTTTTCAACTGGTATATAATAGGCATATAAACTGATTTCCAGTCAATTTAGGAGTTTTCCCAAAACACATCTTCATTCATTCATCCAAAGATTACTGAAGTTTACCATGTGCCAGGTACTGTTCTAGAAACTGGTTATGCAAAAGCAAACAAACTCCCTGCCCTCATGCAGCTTGTACTCTAGAAGGGAGGGGCAGAAGACAGCTGAAAGTATTTATAATAAGCTGAAGAATGTGGTAAGTTGATGTGATAGATTGAATGTGCTCACTGGCTTTAGTCATGTCCGACTCTATGCAATCCTATGGACTGTAGCCCGCTGGGCTCCTCTGTCCATGGGATTCTCCAGGCAAGAATACTGGAGTGGGTTGCTGTGCCCTTCTCATAGACTGAATGTGTCCCCCTGAGATTCATATGTTGAAACCTAACCCTCTATGTGATGGTATTTGGAGGTGGAGACTTTGGGAGGTAATTAAATCATGAGGGTGATGAGTTTCATTAGTGAGATTAGTGCCTTTATAAAAGAGACCCCCAAAGAGCTCCCTTGCCTCTTCCTCCCCGTGAGAACACAGAAAAGACAGATATCCATGAACTAGGGAGCAGGCTCTCACTGGACACCACATCTGCCAAGGCCCTGTTCTCAGAGCTACAATCTCCAGAGCTGTGAGAAATAAAGTTCTGTTGTTTCTAAGTCTCTGGAACTTTCTTACAGCAGCCTGAAAAGACTAAGACAAGTGCCATAGAGGAAAATAAAGCAGAACAGGGGCTAAGGAGTGTTTTACTTTAAAAGGATTGGCCAGGGAAAGTCTTACTGATAAAAGTGACGTTTGAGCATAGACTTGAAGGAGGTGAGGGGTCAAGCCATGCAGATATCTGGGGCAAGACCATCCCAGCAGGGAGCACGGTGCAAGGGTTCAGGGTGACACCGCCCAGGCACACGTGAGTGACAGCCCGGAGGCCAGCGTAGCTGGTAGAGACTCTCAGGAGATGTGCTCAGAAAGGTGAGGATATTTATGAACCCGGGCTGCTTGGGACCCCTAAGCTCATAGCAGGATCCAGTGCCTCTCTTTGTCTCTTCCCTTGAGGGGTAACCATCTTCCCATGCATTTGGGAGAAGCAGAATTTGTCTTAAGTGCATTCTTGACCAGACACACTGCAGCCTGCTTCTCTGCATTCATCTGACTAGCCTGCAGCCCTGCATTCACATTGCTTCAGGTCACCTTGGCTGTTGTTGTTGTTTAGTCACTAAGTTGTGACCGACTCTTTGCAATCCCATGGACTACAGCCTACCAGGCTCCTCTGTCCACAAGATTTCCCAGGCAAGAATACTGGAGTGGGTTGTCATTTCCTTTTCCAGGGGATCTTCCAGACCCAGGGGTCAAAATCATGTCTCTTGAGTCTCCTGCATTGGCAGGCAGATTCTTTACCACTGAGCCAACAGGGAAGCCCTTCCTGTCACCTTAGCTGTTGGGATTAGAATTCTCCCCTGATACAATGCTCCTACCTCTGCCCTGGCCTTACAAAATGACAGTGCCTGCTTACAGTGGGGCACAGCATCAATGACACAGACATGGTGTGTCACAGACTTTTCTAAAGGCTTGAAGAAATCATAAGAGGAATCAGTGCAGGAGGAAAACTAGGATATCACCATAATAAATCCATAGTCTACCAGGCATCGCCCGTCCCAGGAGTTTTTTCCCAGCTAATTCTCTATTAACCCAAGCTCCTCCACAAATCACCAACCTTCAAACGTTGTTTTCTTTTACCCAGACCTTAAGCTATAAAATTCCTGTCTCTGGGCCACCAGAAAGAGTCCCAAATTTTACAATATAGCAACCTCTCATTGAAAGAAAACACCACTTGAATTTATTCGGAAAAGCCGAATAAATAACCTGCTTTCTGGAAGCAGGTTGGACTTTGAATAATAATTATAGGCTGCTGCTGCTAAGTCGCTTCAGTCATGTCCGACTCTGTGCGACCCTATAGATGGCAGCCCACCAGGCTCCCACATCCCTGGGATTCTCCGGGCAAGAACACTGGAGTGGGCTGCCATTTCCTTCTCCAATGCATGAATAACAATTCGTCTTCATTGTTTCAACTGAATTCAGACTACCCTCTGGGCCTTGCCTGTGCCTAACCAAAAGTTTCATGGAAGCATTTTTCCTCTGCCAAGATCAAGTCTTCTGCCATGCCCAAAACACACACACATCTGCTGGCAACTTTTCCAAAAATGGCAACATTTTACTTCTAGGATGCTTGATACAATTAAAACCTGTTATATGTGATGGAAAACAGAAAAAAAAGTAGCAGCTGCATTACTAAACATTCAGAAAACTAAGATCATGGCATCTGGTCCCATTACTTCATGGCAAATAGATGGGGAAACAGTGTCAGACTTTATTTTTTTGGGGCTCCAAAATCACTGCAGAAGGTGACTGCAGCCATGAAATTAAAAGACGCTTACTCCTTGGAAGGAAAGTTATGACCAACCTAGACAGCATATTAAAAAACAGAGACATTACTTTGCCAACAAAGTTTCGTCTAGTCAAGGCTATGGTTTTTCCAGTGGTCATGTATGCATGTGAGAGTTGGACTATAAAGAAAGCTGAGCGCCAAAGAATTGATGCTTTTGAACTGTGGTGTTGGAGAAAACTCTTGAGAGTCCCTTGGACTTCAAGGAGATCCAATCAGTCCATCCTAAATGAGATGTCCTGAGTGTTTATTGGAAGGACTGATGTTGAAGGTGAAGCTCCAATACTTTGGCCACCTGATGCAAAGAGCTGACTCATTTGAAAAAACTCTGATGCTGGGAAAGATTGAAAGCAGGAGGAGAAGGGGATGACAGAGGATGAGATGGTTGGATGGCATCACTGACTCAGTGGACATAAGTTTGGGTAAACTCCAGGAGTTGGTGATGGACAGGGAGGCCTGGTATGCTGCAGTCCATGGGGTCGCAAAGAGTCGGACACGACTGAGCAACTGAACTGAACTGAACAGACCATTACTAAAATGTTTTAATTTCTCTTAGAAGGAAAGAAGAATTTTTAGGTAGAAAGTGTCTTTATATTTTTTTGGATGCACTGTTTGGCATGTAGGATCTTAGCTCGCCAACCAGGGAGCATGAAGTCTTAACCATTGGACTGCCAGGGAAGTTCCCAAAGTGTCTTAATATATAATACTAATGTATTTGTCTTTATAGCAGTGGAATCATAAAACATATTTAAAAAATTTTCTTTGGCGGATGGGGCTTTCAACAGTCCTGCTGTAACCATGCAGCCAGTCAGAGCTGCCATGACTTGAACCTTAACTGGGCATTCATGCTGAGAAGTTTGTCTAAACCATTCAGATCTGGTAACAAAGTGACAGCAAAACCAATGTGATCCTTAAAAAAATAGAATAATATTTAATTGCTTGTTGTCAGTGATCAATAAGAAGACATTAAGGCTATAGTTATTGATTACATAAATATCTCCCAGTGAGAGAGAAAGTGTACATCAATCCAATCAAGTTATGAAAGAAGACAAAAGGGAGGGAATTAGCTAGAATTAAACTGACTTCTTTATGACTCCTTTCTAGGCTCTAGGTCACTGATCCATAGTCATTTCTGGAAGCAGGTTAGACTTTGAATAATAATTATAGGCTGCTGCTGCTAAGTTGCTTCAGTCGTGTCCAACTCTGTGCAACCCCATAGATGGCAGCCCACCAGGCTCCCCCATCCCTGGGATTCTCCAGGCAAGAACACTGGAGTGGGTTGCCATTTCCTTTTCCAATGCATGAAAGTGAAAAGTGAAAGTGAAGTTGCTCAGTCATGTCCGACTCTTAGCGACCCCATGGACTGCAGCCTACCAGGCTCCTCCATCCATGGGATTTTCCAGGCAAGAGTACTGGAGTGGGTTGCCATTGCCATCTCTGAATAATTATAGGCACTTAATAATAATAGTAGCAGTCATGGTAGTAGCATTTAAACTGAGGCAAGCTCTATTCTAAATGTTTTGCATGCAAAGCATTTTGTTGGTTGCAAGAGTCATAGTACTTTCAGTTTCAAGAGATGGAAGTCCAACTCAAGCAAGCTGAACACACACTAAAATATTGGTTGATATGGTGGGAAGGGTTCAGGACAGACCAAGAAATCAAAGGAGGAGCAGAAGCAAGGAGAGTCCTGGGGTAGAAGCAGGCTCAACACCAGCAGGTTCACTTGCTATCCTCCCCATTTCTGCCCATTTCCTCTGGTTTCACTCTCCTCCTTCAGACAAGCCTATTCCACACAGTGGAGAATAGTTACCTGGAAACTCCAACCGTGCATCTATCTTAGTTTGGGCTCCCCCAAAGCAGACCCCAGGGCTTCCCTGGTGGCTCAGAGGTTAAAGCGTCTGCCCATGATGTGGGAGACCCAGGTTCAATCCCTGGGTCGGGAAGATCCCCTGGAGAAGGAAATGGCAACCCACTCCAGTACTGTTGCCTGGAGAATCCCATGGATGGAGGAGCCTGATAGGCTACAGTTCACGGGGTCGCAAAGAGTCGACTGAGCGACTTCACTTCACTAAAGCAGACCTCAAGGCAAGAGTTTGGGTGCACTGTTCTACTGGGGAGATGATCTCAAGAAGTATCATGAGGGAGTGGGGAGGTGAGACAAAGGAGGAGAGCCGCCACATGCATGTGTGGATGAGCAGTTACAGCTGGGGATGGGAGCTCTCTAGCAAACCTAGCTTGCTCCCCAAGCCAGAGAATGGCCTTATACAGAGAAACACAGAGATACCCAAATGGTGTATAGGAACTTCAGCAGGTGACCTCAAGAGTCACCGTATCAAGGGATATGGTGGCACACTTGTAAGAGGCACAACAACTCATTCCAGTGCCATGGCCCCCAAAGCAGTGTGGAACTGCTTCTCTTCCAGCTCCAGGCCCAGCGAGCCCTGGAGGAACCCTGATCTAGCTGGCTTAGGTCACACGCCCACGATGGACCAGTCATAGGTCCAGCAGAGGGCTGCGTCCTAGGAAGGTGAGGAGCTTCAACTGTTGGAAGAGGAAAGGTTTCCTTGGTCCTTTCCTCCATCCTCTTCAGTTACCAAAAGCCATTCACTACCCAAGGACCAGGTTGTGAGGAGAAAGTCAGACAGGCACAAAACTGCCTGGTTCTCCAGGTTTCACCAACTTGATCTCCCTGTAGAAAGAAAACAGTCATTATCAAAAAGCCAATTGTCATTCTGCCTCTCTAGAAAAATTCCCATTAAAGATAAAGCAAATTTTAATTAGATTAAGTATCCAATTACTGTAATTACATTTTTTAAAAATTCACATCATGAAGATGACCCTTTTTAAAAGGGTTACAGGAATAATTAGTGTATTCATATTAACTAAAATGTATTGGATAATATTTATACCCAGAAGACAAAGTACATTACACACATTTCACCTTTGGGGAAAGCCTGCAAATGTTTTGGCAGTGGCATGAATATTTACAGGCGAGAGTGTGCTTTAGCAAGATTATGTGAGGAAGCATTTAAATGCTCACCAATTTTTACCCAGGGGTAAAGTATACAGAAAATGTAATGCACAGATTATGGATATGCAAAGTGTGACTTTAGTGGGGAATTTCTATCAGTTTGCTTAATTAGTTGGAGCCAAAGACTATTTCTTCTCATTGAGGGTAGAAAGGCCCAAGGTATGCAACTGTGACCTCTCTCTGCTCTGTGTCACCAGAGGCAGGGGCCAGTGAGGAGCACTGATAGCAAAGCAGTAAGGACATTCTCACCTCGACCCTTCGCCACCAGGAAGTATGGATCTTCATGTCCTTGACCTTTACCCTCGCAGTCCCATTTGGGTAAAGCTTCAGGGTGCGGAATATGGGCCTTCTAGAAGCTTCCTCCCTATACATTTCCCTCCAAAACCATCTACCCTTTCCTGATTCCAATTTGTTTTCACTGGACTCACTTAGAGCTGTAGCTCCTACTGCTGTTTTTGTCTCACGCACAGTTGCCTTCCAGGCTCCATCACATTTGTTAGCTCACAGGAGGGAGGAAGAGGAGGGTGGTGGCATAGACTCCATTTCACAGGTGAGAAAACTGGGGCTCTGAAGCTTGGAATAACCCCCAGAAGTAGCTGGAAATAACTCCACAGAACTAACCTTGAAAGGGAGCTGCCGCTGGCCCCAGACCTGTAGGGCCTCTGCTCTGCCTTTAGGAAACTACTTAGGGCCTCCACCAACTGCAGGAATATCCACTCTGCTACCACTTACAGCCATCAGAAAAAACAAGACAGCCCAGAGACAACCCCAGTGGCCCAGTGGTTAAGAATCCACCTCCCAATGCAGGGGACTCGGGTTCAATCCCTCGTCAGGAAACTAAAATCAGCCATGGGGCAACTAAGCCCACGTGCAGCAACCTCTGAGAGCACACTCTAGAGCCCTCATGCCACAGTGAAAGATGCTGCACGCCACAACTAAGATCCGAAGCAGCCAAATAAGTAAATATATGTATATACACATACATACACACACATACATATGTATATATACATACATACATATCGGAGAAGGCAATGGCACCCCACTCCAGGACTCTTGCCTGGAAAATCCCATGGACGGAGGAGCCTTGTAGGATGCAGTCCATGAGGTCGCTAAGAGTCAGACATGACTGAGCGACTTCACTTTCACGCATTGGAGAAGGAAATGGCAACCCACTCCAGTGTTCTTGCCTGGAGAATCCCAGGGATGGGGGAGCTTGGTGGGCTGCCATCTATGGGGTCGCACAGAGTCGGACACGACTGAAGCAACTTAGCAGCAGCAGCAGCAGCAGCATACATACATATTTTAAAAAGCAGCCCAGGCATTGATGTTTCCTCTCATAGATAACTTCCAAACTGAAATCTGGGTTCATCTGACTGGGAAACAGAGTTATGTGTCTGCACCCCAGGGGCCAGTGGAAATAAAGTTTGTTGGATTCGACATTGAGAAAGTGAGGTTCTTAATGTGGATAACATCTGACAAAGAAAGGGTATTCAAAAGGTGTTTATCAAATCTCCTTATCCCTGATAGAAATGTCACCCATCTCTAAATGCCCTGGTCCAATAGAGCCTCTTGTGTGTGTCCTGTCCCATCTCTTGCCTGCCTCCATTAGCCTTTCCATTCTGTGCTTTGGAGTTACATGCTTTGCTCCCTTCTGCTCAGTGTTCTGGATATTTGGGTATCACTTCCCTGCTCACCACCGTGATTTCTGCCTTTAATAAGGTTTATGACTCTACAGTGGGGCTGTCATGGTTCCTTATAGGCTCTTTAAAATTGTTTTCAGAGGCCAAGGTACAGCCTTGGAATCTCCCCTGGGACAAAGAAGCCTCAAAAATAGAAGAATTACATTTTTAGAAATAGCCAAAGTCACCGTATTAAAGTTCCCCAGAGAAACAGAGCTAATGGTATACTGCTCAGTACATATTTCACTCTGACTCCATCTCCTATCCTTAACTTCCCAAACTTGCTCCTTACTGTGCTTTCTGGATTCAAGATCTGTCATCAGAAAAAAATCAAGTTTGAAAATCACTAATATAAGTCATAGGAGTAAGTCAACAGCTTATTGACAGCAGGCTAAACATTAGGCTATGATCAACAACTATGAATATGACTTCAGGCTGAGTGACTTTTTGATGTCCCTCATGGAGGAACAGTTCAGGGTACCTAGGCAGGCTCAGTTGGAAGCAGCTGCAATTAAGTGGCTCTAGCTGCAGGGTCTTGAGGGACTTATGTCAGGGAGCCCTGCCGGTCATCACAAAGCAGAATGGAAATAGATTCCAAGGAGGATGCAAAGAGAGGTCCCCTCTTTTGCGGCCTAAGGCTGAGAGAGCCCCTCTTAACCACTTACTGCACATCAGAGGAAGGCAGGTTCTCTTCCCTGGATCTTGTGGCCCATGAGCAGTTTGTTTCTGTTCTGAAATTGGGTGTTAAGAATGACGAAAGGAGGTAAATCAGGAGTATTGGGAAGGTAGTTATCACCAAGGTAAGAATGCCAGCAACATAGGAGGAGCTGCTAGGGAACAATTTACAAGTTACTCAGCAGTGAGATTGCAGGTGAAAGGGAAAAAAGTTTGTTCTCCGTGTAAAACCATGAACAATAGAATTAGTTACTGACAGTGCTTCCCAGGTGGTGTTAGTGGTAAAGAACCCACCTGCTAATGGAGGAGACTTAAGAGATGTGGGTTCAGTTCCTGGGTGGGGAAGATTCCCTGGAGGAGGGCATGATAACCCACATCAGTATTCTTGCCTGGAGAATCCCATGGACAGAGGAGCCTCGGGGGCTACAGTCCACCGGGTTGCAAAGAGTTGGACACTTCTGAAATGACTTAGCATGCATGCATGCAGTTACTGATAAGAACTTGCATGTATTCAGGAAGTTCTGTATAAGCGTCAATGTATTTTTGTACATAAAGCACTTAGAAGTATGCCTCTGAGTGGTTACTGCAGCCACCGCTTGTTGTTGTTTAGTTGCTAAGTCATGTCCAACTTTTTGTGACCCCATGGACTATAGCCCACCAAGCCTCTCTCTCCATGGGATTTTCCAGACAAGAATACTTGAGTGGGTTGCCACTTCCTTCTCCAGGGGATCGTCCTGACCCAGGGATCGAACCCAATCTCCTGCATTGCATCCTTCACCACTGAACCACCAGGAAAGCTCACCAACACTGCTACACGTCCTCTAAAAACCAACTACAACTCCTTAAAAGAGAAGGTCATCTGACTGCTCATTATACTCTCTGTTCCTGTCACCTTCCAGTGTCTTCATTCATTCAAGACTTTAACACGTGAATCACTGTCTTCTTTTCCATCCCACTTTTGTCATAATACTTGGTAACTTCAATAAAAGGGTGTAACCCAAGTTTCAGTTGTGGCTTATCATTTACACGAGCATTCTGGCTGATGTTATCTTCTCCCAGACTTCATTTACAATTGATAGACTGATCATTTCTATTTTTATTTCCAGTCCAAACATCTTTTCTGAGCTTCAGACCCATCTATCCAACTGGATAGCTACCTCCAGGCTCCTCTGTCCATGGGATTCTCCAGGCAAGGATACTGGAGTGGGTTGCCATGCCCATCTCCAGAGCATCTTCCTGGCACAGGAATTAGACCCACAAGTCTGCCTGCATTTTCAGGCAGATTCTTTACCACTTGTACCACCTGAGAAGCCCACCTGGACACTTCATGGACCCTCAAACTCGGCTCATTAAAATCTGAACTCATCTTTCTCACAAATCTGATCCTTCTGCTCTCAAAATCTTGTTATATGAAGTCAATGTCTATCCAATCACCCAAGCAAGAATTTGGGGGTAATCTGAGATTCCCTCTGTGTCTCTTAGAAGCTATATCCTATCAGTCATCACCCTCCTAAGATGCATCTGCTCTCTGTGAGCCCAGAGCTTCTCTGGTTCCAGAAAGCAAAACTGGTAGTTAAGAGAGCAAGTCCTGGAGTAAGCATGTGTGCCCAGTCATGTTCAATTCTCTGTGACCCCATGGAATGTAGCCCACCAGGCTCTGGACATGGGAATTTCCAGGCAAGAATACTGGAGCGGGTTGCCATTTCCAGGAGTAAGCCTGCCTGGATTCAAATAAAAGCTTCCAAAGTATATTGTGCAGTTGTGGGCAAGTTACTTCAGCTTTCTGTTCCTTAGTTTTCTCATGTGTAAAGTGGGTACATAATAATATTTCTTACTTCATAAAGTTAAGAGAATCAATTGTTATGATATGGAAAATACCTGGACAACAGGAAATGCTCAATAACTTTCAGTACTACTGATGACATCAATAATGATGATGCCCGAGTGATGCTAGTAGGGGCGTCCCCCTGGCTGCAATAATTGAGGATTCAGACTTGGAGGATATCAACTGCTTCTTCACAGACTTGCAATCAATCTTTCTTCATTCAGTCCCACTCCATATCTTTGCCTTTAAAGGAAATCAGTACTTTCAATTCAATACTTTACTAGGTAAAGTACCTAATACTTTATAGGTTCTGAAAGCCAAATTGGTTTGCTTCTTAGAGTCTTTCTCTCTGTAGGCACTTCACTTTTTATTCTCTAAACCTGCACTGTTCAATATGGTAGCCTCTAGGCATATGGCTACTAAGTCATTGAAATGTGACTGACTAGTGTTACACATGTGGAAATAATAATATTTGGGATAGTTTGGGTTAAATAAATTAATTTCACCTGTTTATTTTCACTTTTTAAATGTGTGGCTACTAGAAAATTTTAAATTATTGGTTGACTGAAAATTTTGTTCAGGTTTTTAATCCAAACAAAGTGTTTGACAAACCCAATACATAAGTAACTGGCATTTTATTTCTATTTATGTTGCATCTTATAAACATTTTGACATCTTTATCTGCTGTTATGTTTTCTCCCATCCTCTTCAGTATTTTAGTTGATACACTTTTTTTTTTCATTTTTGTGAGGTGTCTGGAGAAAGCAAAGATAAATGGGTGTGCTCCATCTGCCATGCATGTGTTTACATGAAGTTGCTTCAGTCGTGTCTCTCTGCGACCCCACGGACTGTAGGCTCCTCTATCCATGGGATTTTCCAGGCAAGAATACTGGAGTGGGTTGCCATTTCCTATTCCAGGGGATCTTCCTGACCTGGGGACCAAACCCGCATCTTTTGTATCTCCTGCATTGGCACGAGCACCATAGTGGTACTCCGGCACCACTAGGAGCACCTGGGAAGCCCTCCATCTGCCATGTTCAACTGGAAATTATGTCTAAGCTTCTCATAACCTAGTTCCTGCTTATATTGCCTTATCACTTTATGTCACTGACCCTAAATGAATTACAACCAAAATGAATTACTAATAGTTTTCCCAGCACATAAGGAAGCTTCAAGCTTTCATGTCTTTGCTTTCTTTGCAACCTTTTCCTGGACTATCCTTCGAACTCCTCTCACCTGTCTGCCTAGTAACTTCCTCATTCTTTAAAACACTCACTCAAATTTCACCTACTTTGAAAAGCTCTTTCTTTATTTCTCCTCCTTTCAGTTGAACTGAGTGATCTAGAGTCCAGAATATTTGCTGCATTTTCTTGTTTCTATGACTATCTACCCTATAGGGAACCTATCATATTCGTAAGAACCAAAAGAATGTTTGTTAAAGAAATTTATAAGGACAGTAACAAGAACTGTGGGGACACAGAGGAAAGAGAAGCTGGCTAAAAATGTTTCATGAAGGCAGTACTTTTCTGCCGTTCTTCAGAGATATTTTTAGCAGTGGAGATGTGTTAGGAATTTTCCAGGCAGTGTGAACAGGATAAGCAAAGATTCCAGGAAAGCAAGAAATATGTTAGGGAAATAGCAAATGATCTATTTTGAACGGGGGCGCATTGGTAA
Organism: Bubalus kerabau; assembly: GCF_029407905.1. Classification (NCBI taxonomy): domain Eukaryota; kingdom Metazoa; phylum Chordata; class Mammalia; order Artiodactyla; family Bovidae; genus Bubalus; species Bubalus kerabau. The sequence continues at coordinate 44,367,368 of NC_073638.1, forward strand.
AACCAGATCAGGGAGGGCCTTGAGGTCTCAGAAAGCAGCTGGACCTTTCTATGAGGATAAAGGGGAATTTTTCAAGGATTTGAAGCGATGGAGAGCTTTAAACGCATTACACCTGAGTTTTAGCATTATCACCTTGGGCTTCAGATGGAGAATGGATGCGCAGGGTCTTCCAGAGGGGCTGGAAGCTTAACCAGTTAACTGATGGGCGGTTAAGGAGGGGAGTGAGCAGTGTGGTGATGAAGATGAAAGAAGGGCGCGGCCATCCGTAGTTTAGGTGTAGAACGCCCCTGTGGGAGTGGGTTACAGGGAGGAGTTTCTAGCTGGAACGTATGAGAGGGCGCGGGTACCATTCAGCGCACCTGGGGACCGCGCGGGAGGATCGAATCAGCCCCACGCGCCTCGCTCGCGTGTCCCTCGCGCGGCGCCGTCCGCGCAACGCTCGGTGGGGTTGGCGGAGGCCGCGGGCGCTGCGGTTCCGGTTCCGGCGGGAGCCCGCACCTGCGGCGGGGGCGGGCGGTCATGGCGTACTCCACGGTGCAGAGGGTGGCCCTGGCCTCGGGACTCGTCCTGGCTGTGTCGCTGCTGCTGCCCAAGGCCTTCCTGTCCCGCGGAAAGCGGCAGGAGCCGCCGCCGGCGCCCGAAGGTAAGCGCGGGCCGGCTCCCCCACCCCGAGCCGCAGGGCGAGCACGAGCGCCTAGAGCCCTGCTGGAGGGAGGGCGGCCGCGGGGGTCTCCGGCCCCGCGGAGTTTGGGAGGTGCCAAGCGCCAGGGTTCACTTGGCCTCAGTGAGCAGCGGGCGGACCGGGTCCCTTCAGGCCTCCCCTGCAGGAGCGCACGCAGACGAGCCTGGACGCGCTCTCCGGTTGCTCTCACCTCTTCCCCTCGCTGGCCTAACTCGACTAGTCACTATCTGCCCAAGAGCTTTGAGTCAGGAGGGCTCCCACTTGAATTCCCCTTTTTAGGGTGTCCGTGTGCTTTCTCTCGTGCTTTCGAATGGAATAGTTGGACTGGGTATTGTTAACTTTAATTTGTTGTGAATTTTCAGTTTGGTGTCGAGTGCTCACTGCTTCAGGCTCTTTTTGTGCCTTCGTAAATATAACGTGAAGATTTTAATAATCCGAGTTTCAGTTACTGAGATGAACATGGTTCTGCCTTCCCGTTACGTGAACAAGTATTTGTTAATCCTTTGTTACTGGCATGATGTATGTGGTGGTTAAAAATCCACCCTGTGGTTTGCATTCTGGGGCTTTTGCATAATGGGTGAGTGTAACGGCAGGAATGTCAAAGGCTGGGAGAAGAACTAGAACAGTTCTCTGTAGATTGTGAAGTTCTGGTAACTTTCTTCTGGCAATTGTCTGTGTAACATCCTTGAGACACGGTTTTACAGTTTTCGTGCTTCCACTAATATTCAACCTGTTGATGTTGGACAGCTCCTTGAACTGAAACTCATTTCCCTCTACTTTGTGCACATTGACTGTAACTCCACCCTCTTGTACGTCATAGATTATAAATACAAGAAACGCAAAACACCAAGCTCTAGGGGTGAAGGGCAGATCTAACCCAGAATTCTGTTCATAGACTTTGCTTGATAATCTTTATGTTTGTAAAACTATCTCCCTGGGAGAAACTTCTTATTAAAAAAAAAGCAAACTACCTCATTTGTTGGGTTTTCTTTTTTTTTTTCTTTCTGTCTTATTACAAAACCCCAAAGCTTTTACTCACTTTGTCTAATGATGCTGAAGAGAAAATTCACGATGACTCTAAGCTATTAAAGATTCGTCTACAATAGTGCCTTACCACATTAAATTTTTATCATGCTGAATTGTCTTGAATAAGTTCTCTTCAATGCGGGTGGGAGATACTCTTCTAAATGTTGTATAGAGAGATGATCGGAGATGGCTTTTTCTCCTAAGAGTTCAAGTAATAATAATCAGTGTTCTTAGAAACTTTGCAGTTTCTGTTCTCTTCATTCCTGAAGTGTTATTTCCTCGGCATCCTTCTCATTTCTCAGCTTAAATGTAATCTCCTCAGAGACTTTCCCTGATGACTCTAACAAAAGTCACTCTTTACACTCCCATCATTTCCTATTCCTATGCTTTATTTTCTCGACTGAAGGTGTTATTGTATCATATGGCATTTTCTTATATATTTTACTAGGTTTTTTTTTTTTTTTTTTTTTTTGGTCTCCACTTTGTAGAGTGTAAGCTCCTGAGGGCAGGCAGTTTGTCTTGTTTACCACTATTTCTTTAGCAGTTGGCATATAATGGACAGTCAGTATTTTTAAATGAATAAAGTGCTCTTTTTGCATTCATTATCAAAGTAGTACAATCTAGATAAAAGTAAGTTAGTGTTAGTTTTTCAGTCATGTCCAGTTCTTTGCGATGCCATGGACTGCAGCCTGCAGACAGCCCCTCTGTCCATGAAATTCTCCAGTCAAAAATACTGGAGTGGGTGGCCATTCCCTTCTCTAGGGGATCTTCCCCACCCTGGGATTGAATCCAGGTCTCCTACATTGCAGGCAGATTCATTACTGTTTGAGTCACCATAATCGATGTAAAAACCTACCTTAACTGACGTATTCCAGTAACTGAAATTTGCTAACTAAAATCCTTGTCTTGGTACACTGATATTTTAAAAACGGTGACTTCTAACCATTATTGGGTTATATACCCATTTGAGAATCTAATGAAAATTATGGATTTTTCCCCCAGGAAAAATGCCTATACTTTTTGTACATACATCGAGAATTTGAGTATCAACTCAGAGAAACCACAGAATCCAGAAACCCCTGCTTTTAAGAAAGGGCTAGCCCTGATTATTTGAAAATTAGTGTTATCCATGTCTTAACATTTGTGTCATTATAGCTTCCATCTCTGCCCATTGGGATATATGAAATGAGCATTGTCTCTTTTGCACATGACAGCCATTAAGGTAGTCTTTAGCAAATATTTATGATGTACCCTTTAACATAGCTTACACACAGTATAGAAATACTGTTTAATTCTTAAAAAAAAAAAAAAAGAACCAAATCCCTGCCTTGAGGAACTCACAGTTTAGTAGAGGGGAAAAGACATTGAATAAGTGCAAAAAAGTATCAATTGCAGGTACTCAAATCCTTGCAGGGAAAGGAGTTGACACATGTTAAATGGTTAGTTTTATTGGTGTCTCAAGAAAGGTGTTATGGAAGAGAAGAGCCTTTTCTTTTTTTTTTTGGTAATAGCTTTCTTGAGATATAATTCACATACCATGCAGTTCATGTATTTAAACTGTGCGACTGAATCAAAAGATACTCAACATCGCTTATTATTAGAGAAATGCAGATCAAAACTATAATGAGATATCAATTCACACTCGTCAGAATCAGTTCAGTTCAGTCACTCAGTCGTGTCCGACTCTTTGCAACCCCATGGACTGCAGCACTCCAGGCTTCTCTGTCCATCATCAACTCCCAGAGCTTGCTCAAACTCATGTCCATCGAGTCGGTGATGCCATCAAACCATCTCATCCTCTGTCGTCCCCTTCTCCTCCTGCCTTCAATCTTTCCCAGCATCAGGGTTTTTTCCAATGAGTCAGTACTGGTCAGAATGTCCATTATCAAAAAATCTGCAAACAATAAATGCTGGAGAGGCTGTGGAGAAAAGGGACCTCTTTTGCATTGGTGGGAGTGTAAACTGATACAGTCATTATGGAAAACAGTATAGAGATTCCTTTATAAACTAAGAATAAAACTATCATATGCATGAGGATGCAAAGCAACTGAAACTCTCATATTGCTGGTAACGATGTAGAATGGTACAACCACGTTGGAAAACAATTTGGTAAATGCATTTTAATAAAATTAAACATGCTTCAGTTCAGTTCAGTTGCTCAGTTGTGTCCGACTCTTTGTGACCCCATGAATTGCAGCACGCTAGGCCTCCCTGTCCATCACCAACTTCCGGAGTTCACTCAAACTCATGTCCATCGAGTCGGTGATGCCATCCAGCTATCTCACACTCTGTCGTCCCCTTCTCCTCCTGCCCCCAATCCCTCCCAGCATCAGAGTCTTTTCCAATGAGTCAACTCTTCGCATGAGGTGGCCAAAGCACTGGAGTTTCAGCTTTAGCATCATTCCTTCCAAAGAAATCCCAGGGCTGATCTTCAGAATGGACTGGTTGGATCTCCTTGCAGTCCAAAGGACTCTCAAGAGTCTTCTCCAACACCACAGTTCCACATTAAAAAAAACAAAACTACCATATGACCCAACAATCCCACTACTGAGTGTATACCCTGAGGAAATCATAATTGAAAAAGACACATGTACCTCAGTGTTCATTGTAGCACTATTTATAATAGCTAGGACATGGAAGCAACCTAGATGTCCATCAACATATGCTTGGGTAAAGAAGCTGTGGTACACATACACAATGGAATATTACTCAGCCATAAAAGGACACACAGTTGACTGAGTTCTGATGAGGTGGATGAACCGAGAGCCTATTATACAGAGTGAAGTAAGTCAGAAAGAGAAAAGCAAATATCATATATTAATGCATATATATAGAATCTAGAAAATGGTACTGATGAACCTATTTGCAGAGCAGCGTTGGAGACACAGACATAGAGAACAGACTTGTAGACACAGTAGGGGAAGGAGAGGGTGGGACACATTGAGAGAATAGCATGGAAACATACACACTACCATGTGTAAAATAGATTGCCAGTGGAAATTTACGTGTGACACAGGGAACTCAACCCCGTGCTCTGTGACAGCCTAGAGGTGGGAGGTGGGAGGAAGGTTCAAGAGGAAGGGGACATGTGACTGATTCATGTTGATACATGGCAGAAACCAACACAATATTGTAAAGCAATTATGCTCCAATTAAAAATAAATAAATTTTAGAAAAAGCAGTAGCTATTTGCAGCAATATGAATGGACCTAAGAATATGCATAGTGAAAAAAGTCAGAGACAAATACTATGTGATATCACTTATATTTGAAATCTAAAAAATAACTCGAATGTGTATGCAAAACAGAAATAGAACCACAGATATGGAAAACAAACTTGTGGTTACCAAACAGGAGAGGAAAGGGGGGAGGGGTAAATTAACGGTATGAGATTAACAGATAAAAACTGCTATGTATTATAAAATAGATAAGCAACAAGGATATACTATATAGCCCGGGGTGTTATAGCCATTATCTTGTAAAAAACCTATAATGGAGTATAATCTGCAAAATGTGGAATCATTGTGCTGTACACCTGAAATGAATATAATATTGTAAATCAACTATATATCAATAAAAAAGTAAGCAAGAAAAAAAGTGTTTGAATGGTTTTTAGCATGGTCACAGAGTTGTGCAACCATCGTCACTAATCAATTTTAGAACACTTTATCATTGCCCCCACTCCCCAAACCATCTTTAGCCATCTTTAACCTCTTTAGCCATCTCCCATTAACAGTCCCCCACCCCGAGCCCCTTCAGCCTTCAATTCAGTTGAGTCATTCAGTTGTGTCCAACACTTTGTGATCCCATGAACTGCAGCACACCAGGTGTCCCTGTCCTCAGCTCAGAGCAATCTCCCTGAGTTAGCACAAAGCCATGTCCATCAAGTTGGTGATGCCATCCAACCATCTCATCCTCTCTTGTCCCCTCCTCCTCCTGCCTTCAATGTTTGCCAGCATCAGGGTCTTTTCTAATGAATCAGTTCTTCGCATCAGGTGGCCAAAGTATTGGAGCTTCCTAGGCAACCATTAATCTACTCTCTATAGATTTGCCTGCTATGGGCATTTCATGTAAATGGAATCATACAATATGTGATCTTTTGTGACTGGTTTCTTTCACATAGCATGTTTTCAAGTTTCATCCATGTTGTAGCATGTATCAGTGCTTCATTACTTTTCATGGCTGAATAATATTCCATTATGTGGAATATTCCATCTACATTTTATTCATTTATTAGTTGGGCATTTGGGGTTTTGATGATTATGAGTAATGCTGCTGTTAACATCCATGTACACATTTTTGTGTGGATATATGCTTTGATTTCTCTTGAATATATGCATTTGGGAAATGTGAACATTTTAGTGTGGCTGGAACTAAGAGTGGAATTTTGCTCATATTATTACTCTATGAGCAGTTTTGAGGAACTGCTAAATTGTTTTCCAAAGTATCTATGATTTTACATTCCCACCATTAATATGTGAGGCTTCCAGTTTCTCCACACTCTCTCCGATGTCTGTTATCACCAGCCTTTTATTATAGCCATCATAACGGGTGTGAAGTGCTATCTTATTGTGGGCTTTTTTTGGTATTTCCATGATGACTAACAACTTTAATATATTTTCATGTGTTTATAGGCTGTTTGTGTAACAACTTAGAGAAATGTCGGTTCAGACTTTGGCCCATTTTTAAATTGGGTTTCTTGTCTTTATTGTTGAATTATAAAAATTCCTTATGCATTTTAGGTACAAGTTCATTATCAGATATGTGACTTGCAAATATTTTCTTCAACTCTTCACTTTCTTGATGGTGTCCTCTTAAGAAAAGTTTTTAATTTTGATGAAATCTAACTTATTTACCGCCTTCTCTTCTGCTTTTGATGTCAGACCTAAAAAAATAATTGCCAGATCCAAGGTCATGAAGATTTATGTCCATGTCTTCAAGTTTATAGTATTTACTCTTATATTTAATCCTTTGATCCATTTTGAGTTAATTTTTGCTTTTGATATGAGGAAAAGTCAAACTTCATATGGATATACAGTTATCCCAGCATTATTTGTTGAAAAGAATATTCTGTTTACATTGAATTGTTTTAACACCCTTGTTGAAATTCAGTTGACTAAGTGTGAGAGCTTATTTCTGGACTCTCAATTCTGTTCCATTGACAAACATCAGGTATAGAATATATACCTGTCCTTATGTCAGTACCACACTGCCTTGATTACTGAAGCTTTGTAGTTAAATTTTGAGACCATGAAGTGTTAAGTCTCCAAACTGTGTCCTTTTATTATCAAGGTTGATTTCTGAGTGCTGTGGCTCAGGATTTCCATACACATTTTAGGATTAGCTTGTCAGTTTCTGCAAAAACCAGCTGGGATTTTGATTGTGTGGAATCTGTAAATCATTTTGAAGAGTATTGCCATCTTAATAAGTCTTTTAATCTATGAATAGGATATTTAAAATTTTATTTAGGTCTTTAATTGATTTCAGGCTTCCCCGATAACTCAGTTGGTGAAGAAATCCACCTGCAATGCAGGAGACTCACTTTGATTCCTGGATTGGGAAGATCTGCTGGAGAAGGAATAGGCTACCCAGTTCAGTGTTCTTGGGCTTCCCTTGTGGCTCAGCTGGTAAAGAAACCCCCTGCAATGTGGGAGACCTGGGTTCGATCCCTGGGTTGGGAAGATCCCCTGGAGAAGGGAAAGGCTACCCACTTCAGTATTCTGGCCTGGAGAATTCCATGGACTATATAGTCTGTGGGGTCGCAAAGAGTCAGACACGACTGAGTGGCTTTCAGTAGTTTTCAGTGTGCAAGTCTTCTTTTGTTAAATATATCCGTATTTTATTCTTTTTGATGTTATTGTAAATTGAATTATTTTATTAATTTTAAGACTATTCATTACTCAGTTTTAGAAACACAATCTTTGTGTATTAATACTGTTTTGTGTAGACTTGCTGAATTGTTTATTGGCCACAATAAATGATCGTGTTGTCTGCTGCTGCTAAGTCACGTCAGTCGTGTCTGATTCAGTGCGACCCCATAGACGGCAGCCCACCAGGCTCCTCCGTCCCTGGGATTCTCCAGGCAAGAACACTGGAGTGGGTTGCCATTTCCTTCTCCAATGATCGTGTTGTCTCCAAACAGAGATTGTGTTACTTCTTTCTTTCCGATCTACATGCCTTTTCTTTTTCTTGCCTAACTGCCTGGGCTAGAACCTCTAGTACAATGTCAAATAGAAATGGTGAAAGTGAACATCCTTGATTGTTCCTAATCTTAAGAAAGCTTTCATACCATTAAGGATATTGCTAGCTATGGATGCATTAATAGAACTAAAGAATTTTTAAAAGGGGGTCTGTTGAGTATTTTATTATGAAGGGATTGAATTGAATTTTGTCAAGTGCTTTTTCTGTCTATTAAGTGACCATGGGGTTTTTGTCCTTCATTCTATGGATATGATACATTACATAATTGATTTTTGGATGTTAAAACCTTGCTTTTTTTCCTTCTTTTTACTAAATTGAGGAAGTAACTCTAATGTGTTTTTATTAGCCAGATTAACAAGGATATTTCAGGCAGAGAGAACACAGCAAAATCAATACCCAGAGCTTTGAAATAGCTTTAGAGTTGTAAGAGATGAGACAAGGGGCCAAATTGTAAAGATTTTTTTCATGCCATACTTAAGGAGTTTGGATCTTATTCTAAAGATCGGTGAGGCCATTGTGAGTTTGTTAGTAGAAAAGAAACTTACAGTCTGAAAGGACATCTTGGCAACAGTGTAGGGGCTGTATCAGTGAGGGTTTCTTCAGGGAATATGTTGCAGTAGTCCATTTGAGACATCATGAACATCGTTGAGGCAGTGTGTTTGGGCTCATCAGTTTAGGATTCTCATGGTAAGTAACAGAAAATTCAGCTGAGTTGTCAAGTTGAAAGCAGGATGTATTGACTAGTGCACATGAAAAGACTTTGCGTGAGAATTGGCTTCCTGTGTGGTTTGACCCAGAGGTTCACAATCCCTTCAGGGCCTCTGAGTTTCTTTGTCCTTTATACTTCTGGGTTCCTTATGTTGGCTCTGTCCTCTGGCTTCTCTCTCAGGCTAGCAACACTAGTTGCAACGATTCCAGATATCACTTCCTCACATTTAGTTGTCCAGAGAAAGAATGCTTCTTTTCTTTTGAACTCTTCCTTCACTCCCATCTCACTTTTATCCCCCCACCCCCAGTTCTTTCCCAGTAGTTCCAGCTAACATATCTACCCATCTTATTGACTTGAGTAAAGTTATTTGCAGTGCTCTGGGTAGAAAGAATATGCTGATCCACTGTGGAGTTGAGAGTGGTTCCCAGAGGGAAATAGGGATACCGGAGGAAGAAGGAGTAAATGGAGCAGGGGAAGTGTCCACATTGAACAGGAGGGAAAAGAACAATTTTCAGAGACATTTTAAACTAGAAGTGGAATGTGAGGCAGAGGGAGGCATCTTGAATTATTCTCAGCTTATTGGCTTGGGTGACTATACCAAGTATACTTTTACCAAAATAGTAATGAAGCAAAATAGATTAAAGGGGAAAGACAAGGAGTTCAGAAATTTGTAGAGTAGTATCACGTCCCCCTTTTCCATCTTTTTTCATATGTGACATCCCTAGGTCCCACATCCATTCCTCACGTGATGTAGTCACAAGTATGTAAGTTGGCCCTCTTAGAAGGCAAACAGTAGCAAGTGTGAGCCAGTTAGCTCATGGAAGAGCAGCCTATTGCACCTCCCATCCCCCTTTTTAGGGGGTTCCCTGGTGGCTCAGCAGTTAAGAATCTGCCTGCCAGTGCAGGAGACTCACTTCCTACCCTGAAGGTAGATATTGGAGCAGGAGGAAGTGGCAACCTGGTCCAGTATTCTTGCCTGGAGAATCCCATGGACAGAGAAGCCTGGCAGACTACAGTCCATGGGGTTGCAGAGAGCTGGACTTGACTTAGTGACTAAATGCATATCCCCCTTTTTAAAATTCTTTAGTTCTATTAATGCATCCTGGGGATTGCTTTAGACTTTGGGTGTTTTACTTGCTGATTTTGCTGTGTATTTTAAACTTTTTTTTTTTTTAAAGGAGGTACTCCTATAGGTTTGTCCATTTTGTACATTCACTTGGTGTTTTGGAACCAAATAGAGGAATATAGCCTTCCTTGTTGCATTTGATCAAATTCTGGATCAATTTGATCCAGAATTCTAGCCTCTTTTTTTTCAGAACATTTATTGTTTCATTCATTGTATTTGTTTTTACCGTCTCTCTCAGCTATATATCATTCTTGATTTTTAAAAAACCTTTTTTGTTAAAGACATTTTCAAACATAAGAAAAAGTAAAGAGAGTAGTATAATAAGATGAATCCACATCATCCTTCTTCAGCAACCATCATCTTGTATCATGAATATCCCCACTTACTTTCCCCCCTATGAAAATACCAAATCCCAGACATTGGGATTTCATTTCATCCTTAAGTATTTTTGTATACATCTCTAAAGCATAAGAAAATAAAAATTATTTTAAAAATATAGCCTCAATATCATTATCACACCTGAAAGTCAGTAATTCCTTAATGTCATGAAATCAGTATTCAAATTTCTCTCACTGCCTCATAATTTTTTTTCATGATTTCACCCTTGATTGTGATTAGCATATCTTCTTGATCATTCACATTATCTAAAAAAAAAATCTGTCAGTCTTTTGAAGCTGCTCTTAAGGTCACCCCATTCTCTTCATGGAAACCCATTTGTGTACAGTCATTAAACCAGTTGGTTTGATTGCTTTATTCCATCTTATTCTGCCCAATATAGGCGTATGGTCTGCATGCTTCCTTTCTTCCGCCTTCATTGTATCCTCAACATAGAATCCATACTAACCCTGCTAAAGCTTAAGTCTCCCTCCACAGAACCCTCCAGTGGCTTCCTGACTCACTCAGATGAAAAGACACAGTCTGTAGGTGACCTACAAGGCCTGCTTAATCCTCTTCCTGTTGCCCTCTTTCCCATTTTGCTTTGGCCGCACTGGCCGCCGCCTTACTATGGTTTGAAGGTTCCAGCTGTGCTCTCGCCTCAGGGCCTTTGCATTGGTTGCTTCCTCTGCCCCAAATGCTCTTCCTTAGATAGCTGCATGCATTTCCTTTATCTGCTTTACATCTTAACTTAAAAGACCTCTCCTGAGCCTTCTCTGGATACTCTTGCTAAATCTTTACTTTCCCCCAACACATCCTATCCCCTTTGCCTGCTTCGTTTTTTCTCTGAGTATTTATCATTACCTTGTGTATCATCTCTTTTCTGGTTGAGATAGGAGGCTCCATGAGGGTCAGGATTTTTGTTTTGTTCACTGCAGTATCTCCAGCTTTAGATCAGGCCCACACATAGTAGAAAATCAATTAAAGAATTTAATCAATAAATTAAAGAATTAGAATTAAGTGAATTAATGAATTCGCTCCCAAGGATCAAGGTTTCCTCTATTAGCATTTATAAGCCATTATTGTTTAGTTGCTAAGTCGTGTCCAGTTCTTTTGCAACCCAGTGGACTGGAGCCTGTCAGGTTCATCTCTCCATGGGATTTCCCAGGCAAGAATACTGGAGTGGGTTCCCATTTATTATTATTTATGGCTGCGTGAATTATTGTGCATCCATATGATAGACTGTTATGATTCCAGTAAGTTATATTCATGAACTATTTTTTGTGTGTGTGTGGCCAGGTTTGTTTTTCTTTGAAATCAAAGGGGAAAAAAATATCGATTTCTCTGGAATCACTAAACCAGTGGTATTGATTTATAAACAGGGTGGACAATACAAATACAGAATAAATTATACCTAAATTTGAAATCTGGTACTGTGCACCTATTTTTTGAGACTATGTTAATTGAAGTATAGTTGACTTACAATATTGCACTAATTTCTGCTGTTCAAAGTGATTCAGTTATACCTGTATCAGTTCAGTCAATCAGTCGTGTCTGACTCTTTGTGACCCCATGAACCACAGCATGCCAGGCCTCCCTCTCCATCGCCAGCTTCCAGAGTTTACCCAAACTCATGTCCATTGAGTCGGTAATGCCATCCAACCATCTCATCCTCTGTTGTCTCCTTCTCCTCCTGCCCTCAATCTTTCTCAGCTTCAGGGTCTTTTGAAATGAGTCAGCTCTTCGCATCAGGTGACCAAAGTATTGGAGTTTCAACCTCAACATCAGTCCTTTCAATGAACACCCAGGACTGATCTCATTTAGGATGGATTGGTTGGAGAGTCCAGGGGACTCTCAAGAGTCTTCTCCCAACACCACAGTTCAAAAGCATCAATTCTTTGCCACTCAGCTTTCTTTATAGTCAAACTCTCACATCCATACATGACCACTGGAAAAACCATAGCCTTGACTAGATGGAGCTTTGTTGGCAAAATAATGTCTCTGCTTTTTAAGATGCTGTGTATGTTGGTCATAACTTTTCTCCCAAGGAGTAGGAGTCTTTTAATTTCATGGCCGAAATCACCTTCTGCAGTGATTTTGGAGCCCCCAAAAATAAAGTCAGCCACTGTTTCCACATCTATTTGCCATGAAGTGATGGGACCGGATGCCATGATCTTAGTTTTCTGAATGTTGAGCTTTAAGCCAACTTTTTCACTCTCCTCTTTCACTTTCATCAAGAGGCTCTTTAGTTCTTCACTTTCTGCCATAAGGGTGGTGTCATCTGCATATCTGAGGTTATTGATATTTCTCCCGGCAGTCTTCATTCCTGTATATACATTTTAAAATATTCTTTTCCTTTTCAGTTTATCCTTGGATACTGAATATAGTTCTGTGTGCTGTAAAGTAAGACCTTGTTTATCTGTTCCGTGTGTAATAGCTTGCATCTGCTAGCCCCAGCCTCCCACTCCATCCTTCCCCCAACCCTCTCCCTCGGTAACCGCAAGTCTGTTCTCTATGTCTGTGAGTCTGTTTCTGTTTTGTAGATAGGTTCACTTGCATCATATTTTAGATTCCACATATAAGTGATATCATATGGGATTTGTCTTTCTCTTTCTGAATTCGCTTCGTGTGATAATTTGTAGGTCCACCCACGTTGCTACAAGTGGCATTACTTCATTCTTTCTAACGGCTGAGAAGTATTCCGCTGTATATGTGTACCACATCTTTATCCATTAATCTATCAGTGGACATTTAGCTTGTTTCCATGTCTTGGCTCTTGTGAATAGTGCTGCTATGAACATAGGGGTGCATGTATCTTTTTGGATCAGAGTTTTGTCAGGATATATGCCCAGAAGTGGGATTTCTAAATTTCAAATATTTTCTCCCATTCTGTGGGTTGTCCTTTTTATTTATCATTTCCTTTGCTATGAAAAGGTTACAGGTTTGATTAGATCTCATTTGTTTATTTTTGTTTTTATTTCTGTTGCCTTGGGGGACTGACCTAAGGAAACATTGATACAGTTTATGTCAGAGAATGTTTTGCCTATGATCTCTTCTAGGAGTTTTATGGTGTCGTGTCTTATGTTAAGTATTTCAGACATATTGAGTTTATTTTTGTGTATGGTAAGAGAATGTGTTTTAACTACATTGATTTACATAAGGCTGTCCAGTTTTCCCAACACCACTTGCTGAAGAAACAGTCTTTTCCCCATTATTCTTGCCTCCTTTGTTGAGGATTATATATAGTGAAGTCGCTCAGTCGTGTCCGTCTCTTTGGGACCCCATGGGCTGTAGCCTACCAGGCTCCTCTGTCCATGGAGTTTTCCAGGTAATAGTCCTGAAGTGGATTGCCATTTCCTTCTCCAGGGATCTTCCCAACCCAGGGATCACATTGTAGACAGACGCTTTACCGTCTAAGCCACCAGGGAAGTCTGTTGAGGATTAATTGACCATAAATGTATGAGTTTCTTTTTGGGCTCTCTATTCTGTTCCATTGATCAATGTGTCTGCTGCTGCTGCTGCTACTGCTGCTAAGTCGCTTCAGTCGTGTCCGACTCTGTGCGACCCCATAGATGGCAGCCCACCAGGCACCACCATCCCTGGAATTCTCCAGGCAAGAACACTGGAGTGGGTTGCCATTTCCTTCTCCAATGCATAAAAGTGAAAGTGAAGTCGCTCAGTCGTGTCCGACTCTTAGCGACTCCATGGACCACAGCCCACCAGGTTCCTCCCTCCATGGGATTTTCCAGGCAAGAGAACTGGAGTGGGGTGCCATCGCCTTCTCCGATCAATGTGTCTGTTTTTGTGCTAATACTATGATGTTATGATTACTGTAGCTTTGTAGTATTGTTGGAAGTCTAGGAGCGTTACGCCTTCTATTTTGTTCTTTTTCCTCAAGAGTGCATTGGCAATTCTGAGTCTTTTATGGTTCTAAATAAATCTTAGGATTATTTGTTCTAGTTCTGTGAAAAATGTCATGAGTACTTTGTTAGGAATAACATTAAATCTGTAGGTTACTTTGGGTAGTATGGCCATTTTAACAATATTAATTCTTCTAATCCAAGAGCATGGGATATCTTTCTGTTTCTTTGAGTCATCTTTAATTTCCTTTATTTATGTTTTATAGTTCTTAGTGGGTAAGTCTGTCACCTCCTTGCTCAGATTTATTCCTAAGTATTTTATTTTGGGGAGTACAATTTTGAAAGTTATTATTATTATTTTTTACATTCCCTTTCTGATATTTCATTGTTAAAAGAAATACATCTGATTTCTGCATGTTAATCTTATGTCCTGCTACCTTGCTGAATTTCTCAGTTCTAGTTTTTGTATGGAGTCTTTAGGGTTTTCCATTAATATATATAGTATCATGACATCTGTATATAATGACAATTTTACCTCTTCCCTTCATTCGAATACCTTTTATTTCTTGTCTGATTGCCGTGGTAGGACTTCCAATACTATATTGAATAGAAGAGGTGAAAGTGGGCATCCTTGTCTTGTTCTGGACTTTAGTGGGAAGGCTTTCTGCTTTTCACCGTTGAGCCTTGTATTGGCTGTAGGTTTATCATAAGTAGCTTTCATTATGTTGAGGTACGTTCCCTCTATACCCACTTTGGTAAGAGGTATTTTTTTTTTTCAGGATGAATGGATGTTAAATTTTGTGAAATGCTTTTTCTGCATCTGTTGAGATGATCATGTGGTTTTTGTCTTCTCATTTATTTGCTGTATCACATTGATTTGTGTATGTTGAACTAGCCCTGTGAACTTGGAATGAATCCCACTTGGTTGTGGTATATGATCTTTTTATGTGTTGTTGAATTTGGTTTGCTAATATTTTGTTGAACTTTTGCATCTATATTCATCAAAGATATTGGCCTATAATTTTCTTTTTTGGTGGTGTCTTTGTCTGATTTTGGTATAAGGGTGATGATAGTGGCTTCATAGAATAGAATATCTTTGGGAGTGTTCCTTCCTCTTCAGTTCTTTGGAAGAGTTTGAGAAGGATCAATATAAGTTCTTACTCATATGTTTGGTAGAATTTGCCTGTGAAGCCATTTGGTCCCAGACTTTTGTTTTGCACAGAGTTTTTAAAGATTCTATTTTACTTCTAGCGATCAGTCAGCTCAATTATCTATTTCTTCTTGATTCAGTTTTGGTGAGCTGTTTATTTCCAGAAGCTTACCCATTTTTCCTAGGTTGTCAAATTTGTTGGCATATAATTTTTCAAAGTATTCTCTTAAGGTTTTTTGTATTTCTGCAGTATTATTTGTTAAGCCCCTTATTTCTTGTTTTGTTCTTAGTGAGCCTGGCCAGAGGTTTCTCAGTCACGTTTACCCTTTCAAAGAACATGCTGTTGGTTTTACTGATTTTTTTTCTTTTTTTTTTTTCTTTTTTTAATCCCTACTTTATTTATTTCCTCTGTGATCTTTATTTCCTTCCTTTTACTGACTTTAGATTTTGTTTGTTCTTTTTCTAATTCTTTTAGTGAAAGGCTAGGTTGTTTATTTGAGATTTTTTTGTTTCTTGAGGAAGGCCTGTATCACTATGAATTTCCTGATTATCACTATGACTTTCCTCTTAGAACTGCTTTTGCTGCATCCCACAGATTTTGTATGGTTGTGTTTTCGTTGTCATTTGTCTCAAGATATTTTTAAATTTCCTCTTTGGTTTCATTATTGGCCCATTGGTTTTTTAGTAGCTTGTTTTTAGTCTCTGTGTAATTGTTTATTTTCTCATTTCTCTTTTCTGTGGTTGCTTTCTAGTTTCATGACATTGTGGTCAGAAAAGATGCTTGAGATAATTTCTATACTCTTTAATTTGTTGAGGCTTATTTTGTGCCCTACTATGTGGTCAGTCTTAATGAATGTTCCATGTGCACTTGGAAGAAATATGTATTCTGGTTTTTTGGATATAATGTTTTGGAAATTTCAACTAAGTCTAACTAGTGTATTGCATAATCTAGGATCTCTGTTGCCTTATTGAATTTTTTGTCTAGAAGATCTATCCGTTGATGTGAATTGTGTTTTAAAACCTCCTACTATTATTGTATTCCTGTTATTTTCTCCCTTTATGTCTGTTAGAATTTGGTTTATGTATTTGGTGCATATATGTTAACAAGTGTAAATTCCTCATTTTGTATCGATCCTTTTATTATTGTATAATGTCCTTTATATTCCTCTGTGGCCTTTGTTTTAAAGTCTGTTGTGTCTGACATGAGTAGTGTAACTCCCATTTTCTTCTCATTTCTGTTTGCATGTAATATCTTTTTGTGTCCCCTCACTTTCATTTTGTCTGTGTCCTTTGCCCTAAAGTGGGTCTCTTATAGGCAGCATATTGTAGCTGTTGTTTTTTCAATCCAGTCTGCTACTCTGTGTCTTTTGATTGGAGCATTTAGTTCGTTGACATTTAAGGTAATTACTGATAAATATGAATTTGTTGCATTTTAAGTTGTATTTTCCTGTTGATTTTATATTTATTCTTTTTCTTTTTGCTTTTCCTATTGTGGTTTGATTTTCTTTTGCATTATACTTAAGTTTTCTCTCTCTCTCTCGCTCTTTTGTTTTTGTGAATGTGTTATGTGTTTTTGTAGTTATTGTGTTTTTCAAGTATGTTAATTCCATTCTTTGTGTACTTTAGACTGGTTATATAGGCTCAGACACACTCTAGGAAATGAAAAAAAATCTACATTTTTTACTCTTCTCTTTCATTTTATGATTTTGATATTTTCTTGTACATCTTTGTATTCATCCATTTGTTTTTCATTGTGGTTATCATCACTTTCACAGAAATTTTGAATTTTTAAAAATCTGTACACTGGCCTTATTTATCTTTTTTAAATTGTAATATTGAGGTTTTTTTTTAATTAAAAAAATTTTTTGACCATACTGCACGACTTGCAGGACCTTAGTTCCCCAAACAGGAATCAAGCCCAGGTCCCAGGTGGTGGAAGCCTGAAGTCCTAACCACTGGCTCACCGGGGAGTTCCCCGTGTACTGACTTACTTATTAGGTGATTTGCTTTCCAAATGACGTAAATAAGTGATTTAGGTGATTTTGTCTTTCCTATATATTTATAATTCATTTCTATTTAGAGAGGATCTTTCAATATTTCCTTTAGGATAGGTTTAGTATTGCTGTGTTCTTTTTATCTTTTGCTTATCTGAGAAATTCTTTGTCTCTCCGATTCTAAATGATAATCTTGCTTGGTAGAGTATCCTAGTTTGCAGATTTTTCCCTTTCAGAACTTTGAATATTTCTTGCCATTCCTTTCTGGCCTGCAACATTTCTGCAGAGAAATCAGCTGATAGCCTATGGGAGTTCCCTTGTAATTAACTCCTAGTTTTTTTCTTGCTACCTTTAGAATCCTATTTTTAATTTTTGAAATTTTTATTATTATATGTCTTTTTGTAGGTCTGTTGGGGTTTACCTTTTTTGAGACCTTCTGTGTTTCCTGTACCTAGATATCTGTTTCCTTCTTTAAATTTGGGAAGTTTTCAGCTGTAATTTCTTTTAATACATTTTCATTCTCCTTTTTTCTTTCTTCTCATGACAAGTTGTATGCTATAAATAAAAAGTGAAGATGTGTTCACTCTGCATAGTCACTAGAAAGAAGCAGATCAACATTTTAACAGTGGTTATTTTAGGAATTATAGGTGGTCATTATTTATACTTTTCTGTATTTTTTCAGTTTTCCATAGGTATGCATTTCTTTTGCAACCAGAAAAAAAAAGTTTCTTCCTTCTCATGTCCACTCCATAAAAAAGAGAAGAATCATTTTTAGAATTGAGCCCAAGAGCTACACAAGATGTTCACTTCTCTATTAGTTGAAAAGTCCACTGTCCAGCTTTTGCTTTTTGCAAACTGGAGCAATAGTTATCTATTGCCATTCATTAAAAATTTTTCTTTACCAATTTAATTTCTAAAATTTTTTTTAGTTCAGTGACCTTATTTGCAAGTGTTACCAGTCTTCCTGGAGGAAATTATTTAGTGAATGCATTTGAACTTATTTTCCTCACCCATCTGGGACATTTTTCCCCTCTATAATTGTTAATTTTCTTCCATTTAACCCTAAATTCATATCCTTTGATAGAGAATATGGAAGTAAAATAGAGGTTGAGAAGTTCTGCTTTCTCAGCATTACATTTTATCATCAGGTAAATTTGCATTTTATTTATTTTTTTTATTGGAGGATAATTGCTTTACAGCGTGTCAGTTTCTGC
The DNA here is from genome assembly GCF_029407905.1 of Bubalus kerabau. NCBI lineage: Eukaryota > Metazoa > Chordata > Mammalia > Artiodactyla > Bovidae > Bubalus > Bubalus kerabau. The sequence goes on from NC_073638.1 coordinate 44,385,704, forward strand.
CGTACAACAACATGAATCAGTTTTGTGTATATGGGCTGGGCTCCCTGTGTTACACAGCAGCTTCCCACTAGTCATATATCTTACACATGACAGTGTATATATGTCAGTGCCTCAGTTGGTCCAGCCCTCTCCTTCCCCTGCTGTGTCCATAAGTCCATTCTCTATGTCTGCATCTCCATTTCTTCCCTGTGAATAGGTTCATCCATATTATTTTTCTAGATTCCATGTATATGCATTAATATGTGATACTTGTTTTTCTTTTTCTGACTTATTTCACTCTGTATAACAGGCTCTAGGTTCATTTACCTTACTAAAACTGACTCACTTTTGTTCCTTTTCATGGCTGAGTAATATTCCATTGTATATATGTACCACATCTTATTTATCCATTCATCTGTCAGTGGACATTTAGGTTGCTTCTATGTCCTGGCTGTTGTAAATAGTGCTGCAGTGAACACTGGGGTACATATATCTTTTTGAATTGTGATTTTCTCAGAGTATATGCCCAGTAGTGGGATTGCTGAGTCATATGGTAGTTTTAGTCCAAGTGTTTTAAGAGATCTTCATGGTATTCTCCCTAGTGGCTGTATCAGTTTCTATTCCCACTAACTGTGTAGTAGGATTCCCTTTTCTCCACATCCTCTCCAGTGTTTATTGTTTGTAGTTTTATTTTTTTTAAATCTTTTTATTTTGGATTGGGATATAGCCAGCTAACAATGTGGTGATAGTTTCAGGTGAACAGTGAAGGGACTCAGCCACATGTATAGAGGTATCCATTATTCCCCAAACCCACCCCCATCCAGGCTGCCACATAACCTTGAGCAGAGTTATATGTGCTGTACAGTAGGTCCTTGTTATCCATTTTAAATATAGCAGGGTGTACATGTCTATCCCAAGATCCTATGAATTTTGTATTTTCACTCTAAAAATACCCCTTTTGCTTTTTGCTAGCCTTTCGTAAACTTATTTTGAACCTTGGCCTCCTTGTGTGGTTTTTCCAAGTCTTGCTACTCTTTCATTCTGATTTCTTGTGTGTTATTTTGTTCATCTTCTGTCTGTTCTTTTAGAACTACCAGTACATGTTTCCCAGGAAAACAGTAGATGTACTGGTAGCTCTTCTAAATATCCAAGCAAAAGTGCATTTCAAGAGCTTTCTTCTTAGAGTTTCATGCCATGGAACTACATGGCTTTATTTTTAGAACTGCTTAATTCTATCTTACTAGAACCTGTGCCACACAACCCCTACGTTATTGCCACAAAGTCTAAGATAGGATGGTCTCTTTTTCCTATGGTTCTCCTTTCATTTCATCAACCAGTTTCTTCTTTGGCCATAACAGCCATTCTCCTCCTCACTCATCTTACTCACCCGTGGAACATGAAAATGTCAGCATACTAGGTCAGGGGCTTGTCAGTTGTTCCCAGTTAGCTGACTAAGACTTTGCATAGGCGCCAGAGCGTTTGACGTCTTCCACAGTGGCAGAGTGCTGCTTCTGTGCTAGAGTTGACCCCAAGAGAGTCCTGCCCTCCGTCTCTGTTGGCTGGGGCCCATGGCGCTCAACAGTAATGTCACACCTGGCATCTCTCCTGCTGACCCTGCCTGCCTGTTTTCCATTGAGCATCTCACTTTGAATGCCTATAAACAGGGTTCCATACCATCCCCACCTCAGGAACCCTGTTTCTCTGGAATAGTTCAGACTCTTTTCGTCCCCGGGTTCTCCTCAAGTGAGTCCTCACTGACTCTTAATCTCATGTATACATATGTTATGTACGTATATAACATCGACATACATACATAATTGTAAGTGCCTGAAACAAATTATTTTGGTCCCTTACTTGTTCTTCTCCTAAGGAAACATCAGGCATCTACTCTGAAAGTGTACACAAAGAAGAGAGGAGACAGTTTGAGAGACTGTGAGTGCATGTGAATTAAACATTTTTTCAAATTCAAAAACCCAGAGGTGTGTGGGTGTGGAGCACCTTGATCAGTCACCCTGACAGCTGTTTTCTTTTCTCAAAACTGTGAAGTTGAAAACACTCAGGATAATGAAGTAAACGTTTAGCCTTGAGAGTGACTGGGCTGGGTCTTGAGATTCCAGAAAGTGCCAAGAGGCCTATATAAGTCATTCAGATCAGTTCAACAAAGTGTATAGCATGTGAGACCCAGAGCATGCCCTGTAGGCATAAAGAAAATACTCGACTTTTATTCAAGAAGTTCATAGTTTATCCTCCAGCCAGGGTACCAGGAGTGCACCTGTAGTTGAGTAAATTGGTTTTATTACCTGTTCAGCAAAGGAAGATGTGTACCATGACGAAGCACGCAGTATCTCAGCAAGAAGAGTGTTAGAAAAGTCTTACTGTAGAGATTGAGGCTTGTGGTAGGTGATTTTGAAGAAGGTTCAAGGACGTGGGGCTTTGCTATGAATTGGGTGCTGTCAGAAAGTTGGGTGAATTTTGTGACTGCGTGTCTTAGTAGAGTTTATGTAAGGAGAGCAGTCTTAGGAAAAGGTATAGCTATAATTAACAAAGTGGCAGCAGTCAGCAGTCATTCATCATCTAGGAATAGGGGCTGTTTTATATATATATATATATATATATATATATATATATATATATTTCTTTGGGTAGTGTTTGTGTTTTATGTGTGTTTAGACATTACAGAATGTTGTTGTTATTATTTTTTTTTTGCCTTGATCCATCATGGTCACAGAATGGGCTTGTCTGCTGTTGATGTCTGAAATTGCCTACATTTAAGAGAACACCAAGAGCTAACTGTGAGTGCCAGGCCAGCTGGTAGCAACACCAGATCTTTTCTTGTTCTCAGATGTGGTTTGTAGGTTTTGATTAGCACTAACTAAAGTTGAGTAGAAATGGTACTTAGTGGGAGTTGTTACCCATTTCTGTTCCAGTCCATTCAAGTAGGACCTATAAGACACAAAATTTCAATATAACTCTTGAATAAGGCCAGGTGTGATAAGTGTAATTAAAGAAGTTCAGACAGTGTATTCTTAGCAGTGGAGATGATAAGAGAAAATGCTTCAGGGACAAGGGCAGCATTTGGCCTGGGCTTAATCAGTGAAGTTGGATGGAGAAGCAAAACCACTGGAATAAGCAAATTTTGGGGCTAAGAGGCAAGAAATGAGAAGGCAGGCTCAAAGCATGGTGAGAAGTCTAGTTTGGCTGAATTGGGGGTATATAATGGGAAAGAAGTGTGAAGAGGTACTTTTGGGCTAGATTATGGAATTTGGTTGTTTAGGAGTTCAGGTTGTAAGGAGGGAAGATCAGAATTTGTTAAGTACCTACTGTGTGTGCTGGGTGCTTTGTATATGTTATCTTATTTAATCTGTAACCCTTGTAACAACTCCAAGAAGGAGGTCTCATGATAGCTATTTTACAGATGATGAAAATGAGCTCTAGGAAGCTTGACTTAACCTCCACTCAAATGTTGGGTGCACAGTGAGAATCTCTGACTGAAGTGGTGGTTCTCATTTTACTTCCCTCTGTCGCCTCCTGCATGATGCAGTCCCTTGTAGATAATGGGAACCATTGAAAGCTTTTGATCAAAGATATGGCAAGACTAGTTAGAATTTTGCTTCAGGAAGATTACTCTGATAACAAACAGTAATGGTTAACATCTGTTGAGTATGTGGACCATACCCTGTGCTAAGCAGCTTAGACCCACAAATATCTCCTTTAGTTACATGTAGTATGAATTGAGAATGGAGAGGTTGGTAAGAGATGAAGAAAGAAATCTGATTAAACAGGCAGAAAACATTAAGGCAGTGGCCAGCAAAGTAGAGTTAGGTAGGAGGGGAATGTGACAAGATGGGCCCTCCGAGGAGACTGGTGAGAAACAGTCAGCTATTGTTGGAGCCGCCACCTTAAGTAATGCTAAATTAAATATGGCCTCGAGAATGTCCTCAGTATTTAGGGAGAGGCTTTCATATCTTAAAGGACTGGCCATTAAGACCTTTCTTGTATTGTGGTAATCAGAAATATAAACACATCCAGTTCTTTATTGATTTATTTGCCCTGAGAATGAAATGCTGCAGATGGTTTAATGTTGCTTTCAGAAAGCTCTTTTGTTAACAGTGCTAGAGTTTCTGTTTTTGTTTTTAGCAGTGGGGCTGGTTATTAACAAGGGAAAGTAGAGCTTCACTCTGTAAAATCCATTAAGTTTTTAGTCAAGCTTAAATGATTTGCTAAGTGAAATTTTAATAATTAAATAAACCTAAATATGGGGAAAGCTTTCAATAAACAATTGGGATTTAGTCAAGTCCACTTTATAGAATACTTAAGTACATATAGAGATAGGAAACACAGCTGTTTTCTATTTTGGAAGGTCTGCAATTTTAATGTTCTAACATCTTTAATGTTCTGATCTCTCTAGCTGTTTGCTTTAAAGCTTTTTTTTTTTTAAAATCACAAATCCCAGCTTCCTAATTTATCCCTCTTCTCCTCCCTTTCCCCTTTGGTAACCATAAATTTTCCTATGTCTGAGTTTCTGTTTTGTAGATAAATTCATTTGTATCTTTTTTAAAGATTCCATATATAACTGATATCATACGATATTTGTCTTTGTCTAGCTTTTTTCACTTAGTGTGATAATCTCTAGGTTTATCCATGTTGCTATAAATGGCATTATTTCATTCCTTTTTATGGCCAAGTAATATTTCATTGTATATATATTGCCATATACATGAGATTAATATATGCACACTGCTGCTGCTGCTGCTAAGTTGCTTCAGTCGTGTCCGACTCTGTGTGACCCCATAGACGGCAGCCCACCAGGCTCCCCCGTCCCTGGGATTCTCCAGGCAAGAACACTGGAGTGGGTTGCCATTTCCTTCTCCAGTGCATGAAAGTGAAAAGTGAAAGTGAAGTCGCTCAGTTGTGTCCGACTGTGCAACCCGATAGATGGCAGCCCACCAGGCATCCATCCATGGGATTTTCCAGGCAAGGGTACTGAGTGGGTTGCCATTGCCTTCTCCGATATGCACACTACTATATATAAAATAACCAACAAGGACCTACTGTATAGCACAGGGAACTATACTCAATATTTTGTAATAACCTATAAGGGAAAAATATGAAAGTGTGTGTATATGTGTTTATATATATATACACACACACATATGAAACTGGTTCACTGTGCTGTATATCTGAAGCTAACATGACATTATAAACCAGCTATATTTTTAAAACCCACAAATCCTTCTATAATGTAGCTGTAAAGTAATTTTAATATTTTGTAACATTTATAATAGTGGAAAATTGTGATACAGATATATAAGGAGATGCTATAAAGCAGTTTGAGTGAATGAACTAGAGCTACGTGTATTGATCTGGTTACATTTCTAGGTCAAAATATTAATCCTCACCCAGAAAAAGCAAAAAGAGTTGCAGAAACATCAGTGCAGTGTGATACTGTAATATAAAGGTTTTTTTAATTGTAAAAATATACATGACATTTATCATTTTAACCATTAGGTATACTGCTCAGAGGCATTAAGTATATTCACAGTGTTATACTACCAGTATCCATTCATTATATAAAGTTTTAAAATACTCAGACAATATTGTGTATTGTTCATGGATGTATACTTGCATAGTGAAGCCTAAAAGCATACATTCTGATAATAAGAACTAAATTCAGAGATGTGGCTCTCTCAGTGAGGATGGGAGGAAGAGACACAAGGGGCTCCAGTTAACCTCTGGTGGCAGGTAGTAATACAAGTGCTCATGTATTATCATCTGTAGTTTTTTTTTTGTATACTTGCAGTCTTTTCTTTAAATTTTTTTCTTAAAAAAATCATTTCAACCAGACATCTCCAAGTGTTTGCTTGCCATTGACTTTTTAGGCATCCTGGGCTGTTCAGTTCTAAGAAATATGGTGGTACCAAGATTTAAGAGGTCAGGTTACTCCCTATTGAGAACAGTTAACTTTATGGAAAAATCTATTCCAGATTCAGCATTCTGAACTTAGCCTGCCATCTCAAGTATACCTTTGTTTACAGGTGGCAGGGGTTATAGATCCAAAGCCTAATTGACTCTACAAAGAAAAGAAAATACAGGAGGAGAGCAGGTTTTGAAAGGTGAAAACGAGTTTCATTTCATAGCTTTGAGTTGATAGACACACCAAAGGATATATACTAATGGGATTCAGAGATAAGAGATAAGAGCTTGGAGGAAAGGTTAAACTACTGTACATTTTGGAAATTATAATGTATGCTTTGAGAATGAATGAATTTACCAAAGGAAAAAGAATAAGGACTTTTGGATCGCAGCCATTCTGACTGGTGGGAAATGGTACCTCATAGTGGTTTTGATTTGCATTTCTCTGGTAATGAGTGATGTTGAGCATCTTTTCATGTGTTTGTTAGCCATCTGTATGTCTTCTTTGGAGAAATGTCTATTTAGTTCTTTGGCCCATTTTTTGATTGGGTCATTTATTTTTCTGGAGTTGAGCTGTAGGAGTTGCTTGTATATTTTTGAGATTAGTTGTTTGTCAGTTGCTTCATTTGCTAAAAAAAAAAAAAAAAAAAAAGAACAGGTGAAAGAGATGGAAAGAAATAGGTTGACGGACAAGTCAGTGGGCCAAGATCAGGAGAGTGATATGCCACAGATGTCAAGGCAGGAAAGTTTGAGAGATTTGTTCAGATTAATCCAGTATTTATTGAACGACTGCGGTGATCATTTTTTTGTGTAGCAGAGGAATCTTATGAGTGAGAATTGAGTAAAAGCCATTGGACTAGATACTTACGGTATGTTACCATGTTGCTGTAACTATACTTCTTGTCTATAATCTCTTTAAATGCAGAAGTTCTTTTTATTTATTTTAACCTGTGTCTGGCACAGTGTCTGGCATATTGTTAAGTGTTCAGTAGTAAATATGTAAAATGTTACATTGAATATAAAATGCACAGATTTATCCCAGGACATAAAATATGTTTTTACCGTGTAGCCTCTCTCTTCCATTGCTGTCCATTCCCCCTCCTGCCTTTGAAAATAGTATTCTCTACTTTTTCAGTGTTTTTTCCTAGGGATCTTAGTTCCCCAGCCAGGGATCAAACCTGTGCCCCTCATAGTGGAAGCAGAGATTCTTAAGCACTGGACCACCAGGGAAATCCTTTTAGTGCTTCTTTGACTCTAATTGTAATCTCCAGTTTGTGCGTGCTAAGTTGCTTCAGTCATGTCCGATTCTGTGCAGCACTATGGACTGTAGCCCTCCAGGCTCCTCTGTCCATGGGGATTCTCCAGACAAGAATCCTGGAATAAGCTGCCATGTCCTCCTCCAGGGGTCTTCCTGACCCAGGGATCGAACCCACGTCTCTTAAGTCTCCTGCATTGGCATGCAGGTTCTTTACCACTAATGCCCCCTGGGAAGCCCATAAACACCAATAATCTCCTTTAAAATCAGTTTTATTATGTTTCTCTACTTCTGGCCACATCCTTCAGTGTTGCTTTTTAAACCCCTGTATTACACTTCCTTTCTTCCTCCCATTCAGTTCAGTTCAGTCGCTCAGTCGTGTCCGACTCTTTACGACCCCATGAATCGCAGCACGCCAGGCCTCCCTGTCCATCACCAACTCCCAGAGTTCACTCAGACTCACGTCCATTGAGTCAGTGATGCCATCCAGCCATCTCATCCTCTGTCGTCCCTTTCTCCTCCTGCCCCCAATCCCTCCCAGCATCAGAGTCTTTTCCAATGAGTCAGCTCTTCGCATGAGGCGGCCAAAGTACTGGAGTTTCAGCTTTAGCATCATTCCTCCCATTACTCACCCTTTAACCCAATATAAACAAGATAAATCTAACAGTCACGGCTGTACAGAGGTGGCATGGGCTTCCTGGGGGACATACTGAGTTTTCTGTTTGGTATTTGGCAGAATCATGACCACCGCTTAAGGGAAGTTGAGGCTATTGAACGCAGGTGGTTAGATAGCTCTTTTAAAAAATGTCAGCTTTACTGAGATATAATTCACATACTGTGTTGCACAATCAGTGGTTTTTAATAATACTCACAAAGTTGTACAACCATCATCAGAATCAATTTTAGAACATTTTAATCATCGCCCCTCAAGGAAAAATAAAACCCATACCTGTTAGCAGTCACTTTGTTTTGCTCCCTCTCCACCCTCCCTCCCTCTCTCTACCAAGCAACCATGAATCCACTCTGTCTCTGTGGATTTGCCTAATCTGGACATTTCATATTAATGGAATCATATGTGGTCTTGCATGACTGACTTTTTCCCCTTCACTTAGCATTATGATTTCAAAGTTCATCCATACTGTAGCATGTGTCTGTACTTCTTTCCTTTTGTATGGCTGAGTACTATTCCATTGTATGGATATAGCGCATCTGTTTATTAATCAGTTGATGCACATTTTACTGTTACGAATAATGCTGGCTTTAAACATTTGTACATAATTTTTTGTGTAAGCACATTTTGGCGGCATTCTGGCAGCAGCAGCCTGCAGAGGCTGGGTAGAATTGCTGGGTCACAAGGAATTGTTTACCTTTTTGAGGAACTGCCAGACTATTTTTCAAAGCAGCTGCATTATTTTACATTCCCATCCAGCTGAATATGATAGTTCCTTTCTCCACATCCTCCCCAACCCTTTTTATTATCTTGTCTTTTTGATTATAACATCCTAGTGGGTATAAAGTTGTATCTGATTGTAGATTTATTTACTTTACATTTCTTTTTCTTATATACTTGGATACTTGACCTTTATGAGATATGATGTTTTCTTGCATTTAGTGGATTGTCTTCACTTTTTTAAAATGGTGTCCTTTGCAGCACAAAAGCATTAAAATTTGATGAAGTTCATTTAATTTTCCGTTGGTTGCTTGTGCTTTTGGAGGCATATCTAAGCAAGTGTTCCCTAATCTAAGGTCACAAAGATTTATGTTTATGGTTTTTTCCTAAGACTTTTATGGTCTTTGCTCTTATATTTAAGTCTCTATTTTGAGTTAATTTTTAGAAATTTAATGTGGTGTGAGGCAGGGGATCCAACTCATTCTTTTCTATGGGTGTCTTGTCCCCATAGCACTTTTTGAAAGATTGGATGGCTTTTAAGGCTCCTTCTGAGTCTGAAGTTTCTATGATCCTTTGTATCATAGTGATTTCTGTTACTGCCATTATTATCCAAACAGATGGACAGTCAAGATTTCATATGTTGGCCATCCTTTTCCCAAGAATACGTTGTGTCTAAAAGCAGGGATAACTATTATTAGTCTTTTATCAGTTTGTTCTAGATTTCTCAGTTGCTTTCAAGTATGTCCTCCTCTGACTTTTCTGATACTGGTTTGCTTCTGGATGCCTTTGACCAGCTAAGGGTTTTTTTTTTTAATTTTCTTTTTTTTTGCTCCTTTTGCACATAACTTTCATATATCCCTCCACTGTTTTTTGGCATGGGGACTGTTCACTCAACTTAATTTTATTTATTAGCTGTGTCATTTAGATAGCACAGGGTTTCTTCTCAAGCCTAACTACAATCAAATAAAAATTCCCTCTGGATGTGCCACCAACACCTAGAATTTAACATGTGCAAATAGGTGTTCAGTCTTCCCCTAACCATAAGCCCTCTCAGTTTTCCTCATTGTTCTCTCTTGGTATCTTAAACCAACCTTCAAGTTTTCTAAACTGCCCCCCTCATTCATTCTTAAATACTGCAGATCATTACAAGGTAAAAGCCCTTGGATCCATCCTTTCCTTTCTATAGGTATAGCTGCCACCTTGCTGATTTTCTAGACCCTAGTTTCTGTGTTTGATCTTTACTCAACTGCTAGAATAATCCCCCTCAAACACCCTTCTTGTTAAATCGCTTCCCTGATCCTAGACCCACAGTATTGAATTTATATGACACAAGTTAGCATTTAATCTACCTGCTTTCCTTTCCTTGCTTCTTGTTGTTTCCCTAGAAGGACTTGGTAGTTGGCCTTGTTTATTCTTTCTTTCTTTGTTCGCACCCTTTTCTCATTGCACACATTCCTCTTCTCCTAGTGTGCTTTTGCTTCTCTTGTCTTCTGAATCTCATTCCCTCCAATGATTGATCCCATCTGACTCCTTTCCTTTTTTTGGCATTCTTTCAATACTTAGACATTTAGTTCGTCTGGTAATAAGATCCATGATACTCTGTTCATTTTTTGCTGTTTGTTTTGGGTATACTACTTTTTAAAAGCCTTGCTTCATGTGGGAACCATTGTTTCTGTTTCATTTATGGCTCTCCTTTCCTACCTACAGTACAGAGTAATAATAGCTGTCCAGTACATCTTCTTGGTTGATGGAGCTATATAAGTTTTGGGGGGAGGGAAATGTGTGATGTTTTGCATCATCATCATTTTTCAATTTTAGAAATGCAAAATAAAGCCTTTTGTGCCATTACTTGGTTTTAATTTTTTATATTTTGTTTTATGCCAAGTTTTGAAAATGGTGTTCTCAGTACAGTAAGATGGAACTCAACAACATATTACTACAGAAAGTAAATCTACACTAACCACCGGATATATCAGATTCACTCAAGAAGATGGTTAGCTTTTTGGATGCTGGTTAAGTATTTGTTCAAAGTGCATGATAGCCTTAAAGCTAGTAGTCACCATTTAAACTATTAAGATCCTTGACAATTTAATAGCAAAACAGTCACCAGCACCTAGAATAACCTTCCCAGGCAGCTCAGTGGTAAAGAATCTACCTGCCAATGCAGGAGACCTGGGTTCGGTCCCTGGGTTGGGAGGATCAACTAGAGGAGGAAATGGCAACCCACTCCAGGATTCTTGCCTGGAGAATCCCATGGAGAGGGGGGCCTGGCGGGCTGCAGTCCATAGGATCTCAAGAGTCGGACACGACTGAGGGACTGTGCACATGAGCACAGCACCCAGAATAAGGGGTAGTGACCTGCTGTCTTTCTTCTATTGTCTGAAGCTGTGCTTTTGTTGCTGACCTCCTCTTAAAAAGAAGCATTTCTTCTCAAAATTTCCATGTCATCCAAAGTCATTAACAGGAGGGAAAAGAGGATTATTGGGGTGGAGCTTGTCCGATAGAAGATACAAAGCAGAGGGCAGCTCCTGGCCAGTGGCTAGCTGTCCACTCTGTGCCTGCCCACCCACTCTCTCTCACCTCAGGAGCAGCAGGCTGACCTAAAGATAGTCCTCAGTTCATCACACCTGATTAACGTCGTCAGTGCAGGCTTGCTTTCTTCATTATTTTCTTTTTAATCCTTTACCTTCAGTCTACATGCCTGTTCCTTTCTCCTGTTCATATGCACCCACTCTAATGTGTCTGTTTTATGTTCTTATGCCTACATATTTGTTTGAAAGATAATGTAGTATAATTATGGTGTGTCTTTAGCTTACACATGGTATTTGCTTATTTATTGTTTAACTCAGTGCTGTGCTTTTAAAAATATGTTCATGCTTCTGTAGGTACATCTAAAGTGTGTTTTCTGAAAGCTACATGAAATTCCATGTTTGTATCTACTCCATTTTGATTTTACGTTCTAACAGTTATGGAGATCAAAGTTCCTTCAGGCTCCCTACTACATCATCACAGGGAACATTCTCACACAGGTCTATAAAGCCTATTGCTTGAATTCAGATATAGACAGCCTTATCTGAGAATTTCTCTGGAACTTATCCATCAGTGTGGGATCACTGGATCATAGGATATACCCTTAACATCACTAAGTACGGCCGTGTCACTAAGAGAATGCCTGCATCTGTGTACGCTCTTACCCATAGTGCACAAGCGTGCTTGTCTCCCACATCTTGCCAGTACCTGCTATTACCCACCGTTCTGATTTTTGCCCTTCTGATAGGTATAGTGCTATCTCATTGTTTAAATTAGTATTTTTCTCGTTGGTTTTACTTTGATCATCTCTTAATATACTTGTTAACCCTTTGAGCTTCTCTTTCTGTGAGTTCCCTACTCATATCTTTTGGGCATTTTTCTATTGGGCTTCCTCTGATGTTCATATTAAATTGTAGGAATTCCTTGACTATTCCAGAGGTTTAATCCCTTGTCAAGTTTAGATACTGCAAAAGCTTTTCCTTCTCTGTCGTCTGTCTTAACCCTGTTCATGGTATTCTTTATTGAACAGAAATCCACAATTTTACTGAAATCAAATCCACCAGTTTTTTTTTTTTACCATATAGTCTGTATTCTCAGAGCCTGAATCAGGAAGTCTTTCTGCTCCTTAGTCTTTTCTGTCAGTGGTTTATCCACAGAAGCCTGTTTATGTGGCTTTTGAAGAGCTGTCCTTCCTTTCTTTCTCACCTATGACTTGGAGGAGGCTTGACAGTTGGTGTTAATGTTTGGCTGCCCTGATGGAGGAAAACTGTGAGAAAATTGATGTGCGCTCCTTTCTCTAAGACCTGTTCTTCCACCCACAGAGATGAGCCCCTGTGACCCTGTTTGTACTACAAGAATCCTGTCTGCTCAGCTGCTGCTGATTGGAAAGTGCCACATACCTACCCAAGCTGAGCCCTCACAATCTTCCTGCAGGGAATTTGGAGTTATGACCAATCTCTGCTGACCCCTTGAAGGACATGCAAATTGAAGGGTTTGGGGGTGAACATCTTCATGTTCAAGGAGAAGCTAGTAACAAAGTAACAGAGAAAAAAACAAAGTAACAGGGAAAAAAGCCTTCTGGCCCTATAGAGAGGGGGAATGATTGAGGTACAGTGTGAGAGGAGCTGTCTTGAATCCTGATGGCTTTCCTATTTCCAGTTGTATTCTCTTCTGAGACCAAAATTATATATATTGCATTTCCTTACATGTATTAGTTGGGGTGGGTAACTGCTCTAACAGATAGACTCCACAGTGTATCATGGCCCTAACACAATAGAAGTTTATTTCTTACTCACATGAACAGGTCCAGATGGTGCTAAGTTGGTGGGATGGCGACAGTGGAAGGCTCTGTGCCACACAGTTATTCAGGAACTTGGGTTGATAGAGGCTCTGCCATTTTCAACACTTGACTCCCAAATGCCTCCCTAGGTGTCAGAATCCAGCCTGAAGAAAGGAAATGAACACAGAATTCAATACATGAGAAGTTGTATAGACCAGGCCTTGAACTGGCACCTGTCATTCACTTTGCTTTGGCTGGGTCTCATTCACATGGCCATATTTAACTGTATGGGAAGCTGAAAAATGTCATCTACCTGTGGACCAAAAAAGGAAGAGAAAATGGGTTTAGTGAACAGCTAGAGATTGCCAAATAGTGTTTATTATCTGTGTGATACTCTAGTGATACCTGTAAATCCTTATAGTCAAGTTCCAGTTTTTTCTTAAGCTTGTTTGAGTTGGCTTCTATTATTTGTATCTCAGTATGTGACGTGTTTCAAAATAGCTGTATTTAAAATAGTAGAAGAAATAAAGACTGATTAATCTATTTTCTCAGGGAAGTTGGGTCGATTTCCACCTATGATGCATCAGCAGCAGGCACCCTCAGATGGCCAGACCCCTGGGGCTCGTTTCCAGAGGTCTCACCTCGCAGAAGCCTTTGCAAAGGCCAAGGGATCAGGTGGAGGCGCTGGAGGAGGAAGTGGTGGAAGAGGCCTGATGGGGCAAATTATTCCCATCTATGGTTTTGGAATTTTTTTATATATACTGTACATTCTGTTTAAGGTAAGTGGAATCATCCTGATTGTATTACATCAGTGAAAATCTATTATCATCATAATGAGAATCATTGTCAGCATTAAAACCCTTTGTATTTCAGAGCCCTTTTTCAAATCTACCGTCCTTTAAATTTTGCCTCTTCTTTAGAGGATACTTAAGATAGCTGTTATCTCAGTTTCATAGATGAGAAAATCTTCACTCAGAACCCAAATAATTTGCCCCAGAATTCACAATTAAAAATGTAGAAGCAGGGCTTGAACCTGGATTCTTCTAATTCCTAATCCATTGAGCAATAAAGTTCAAAGCCTACCCTCTTGCTGCCCTACCTGGTTTTTTTCTTGACTGGGCATCTTTGCAAGCTGTAAAGGCATAAAGACGTTCTAAGAAGAACTTTGTCATTAGGGTTGGCATTATGATTTCCAGGTAGTCACTGTGAGGCCAAATAGTGACTGTGCCAACACCACGTTTTCCTCCTTTTACCAGGAGTGCTATTTTGAATGTCAGTTGGAGTAATTCGCTCAGTTGTGTCCGCCTCTATGACTCCATGGACTATAGTCTGCCAGGCTCCTCTGTCCATGGAATTCTCCAGGCCAGAATACTGCAGTGGGTTGCCATTTCCTTCTCCAGGGGATCTTCCTGACCCAGGGATTGAACCCGGGTCTCCTGCATCGCAGGCGGGCCCTTTACCATCTGAGCCACCAGGGAAATCCTAATAGTAGCGGTTCTCCTGAAACAGAACTGCCACATCCTGAAACTAAGCCTGATATTTCCTGGTTCTGAGGAGACATGATTTGGGTCCTTTTGAAAGTAGACTCCTAATTAAGTTCCATGTCTAGGCAGGCTGCGGGCCTTAGCACTGCAAGCAGAGGAAGCAGATTCTTTTTGCCCTCCTAACTTGAGTACCAGGTCACTTTTCTCCTGCCTAGGAATTCTACTGGCAGCCCAGGTTGAGTCTTCAGTGAGCATGGGCAAAGCACATGACTTGTGAAGAGACTGTTTTCTTGTGCCTCAATAATTTTTTACTTGGGAACCTTCTGTTGGCTTTTGTTTTTTGAGGTGTTTCGCTAACGTTGCTGCTTGATTTGATTTCTCCCAACCTTTTTGTTTTTTTTTCATTTAATATGAGGGGTTCCGTGACTTTGAGGTTCTGAGCTGCTGTTGATGTGCTGTACCTCCTTCACTTCTCAGCTCTCAAGGGGGAAAAGTACTGCAGAGGATCGGAAGTGCTCTACTGCCACACCTGGAAACACCCACAGGAAAATTAGTGAGTGCCCTTTCAGTATTTCATAAGTTTCATTGAGTCAGACAGCTGTAAAGCAGCCAGAGTGACAGTCTGTGGATATGCCTTAAAAGCATTTCTCAAAAGTTGTCCCAGTTTAATCTGATGCTGTTTTTACCTTAGCTGGCTTCCCTGGTGGCTCAGATGGTAAAGAATCTGCCTGCAATGGGGGAGACCCAGGTTCAATCCCTGGGTCAGGAAGATCCCCTAGAGGAGGAAATGGCAACCCACTCCAGTATTCTTGCCTGGAGAATTCCACAGATGGGCTGTAGTCCATGGGGTTGCAAAGAGTTGGATACGACTGAGCAGCTAACACACACACACTGGGAATTCTCAAAAGTTTCCATGTTGATATTGGGCTTTTAAGGGACAGACAGTTATGAAAAGTACAGAACTGTCAGTTCATTTTTTGTTAACATATATTACAAATTAATATTTTACACTTAGAATGGGTTTCTTCTCATTTCCAGACTTCAGAATATTGGCAGCAAATCTCTTTATTTCACATACAGGAAAACTGAGGCAGTGAGATCAAGTTAGTTGCCAAAGTCAGTTATTAGATCTAGGGATAGAGTATTAAACTGACTCTTGAAACATGATCATCAAATATTTATGGACCAACTAGCATATTCTATGCTCTCTGGAAAAATGAAATGTATATGGCATGACTCTTCACTCAGAATTTATAGTCTAGGATGAATGTTAGGAAGATACAACTAGTGAAAAGTTTATTGCCTAGAAAAAAGGGAGTTGGTGAAAGCCTTCTGGGAAATCGTGTCTAGCTGTGGAGGAGGCCTGATAGGGAACTTGAGTAAGACACAGCCTGAAACAGGGCAGCTGTGTGAAAGCAGGCATGAAGAGTAGGTCAGTTAAGCTGTATTGTTGAAGGCCTTGGAGGCCAAACTATCCTGTGGATAATGAAGCCTCATCAGAGGTTTTTTAAAAGAAAGACATCATCAAAATGAAGAAAGGCTGCGCTACTGAAGCATCTGACCTCAGCCATAGTTGCTGTTTGAATTTACTCTGGAGTCACTATGAAAATAGATATCCCAGTGGCTTCTGCATCCTGAAATCTTAAATATTCAGATTTAAGTGACTGCAATCCTTGCTGTATTCTTAATTGAGATAGTGTCTAACCAAAAGTGATGGTAAACACATCATAAAATTTTTTAAAAAGATATGTGAGCTAAAGAGTAACAAATTCATAATGTCACATAATACATTTAAAACAGAAAGAAGTAAATAAAATGAATTCCTAAGAGCAGCTGTCTTATGATGTAGTAGCAGTTGTATCAACTTTTTACACTTCAATTTTGAATCATACACAAAATAAAAATAACCCAAGCATTTACATGGCACAGATTGGATGCAGAAAAATATGTTATAAAAGTACTAAAAAGCACTTGAAATGTTACATTTTATAGTGACCCTCTAAATATATCTGTGTAGGATGACACTCAGATATGAAACAGAATGTCTAGATTATCTACATAATGAACAACATTTTATTTTCCTATTGCTTTAAAGTTTATTTCATGTACTGATTGAGTGATTTACTTTTTTGTTCTCCTTTTAGGACCTTAGCATTAGTTTCAGTAGATGTGCTCCTTTCTGACCTTTTTTGAGAAGAGGGCAAGGTTACACAGTTCAAGCACAGATGACTGAAGTGGAAAACCTGGGGCAGGAACATGTCAACCCTAGTTCAAGTCTTTTTCTTTTGAAGAATTAAACTGTTATCTTCCATATGTTTTCAGATCTTAGGTACAGATGAAACAGTGCTCATTTCAAGGCTTCAGTACCTTTTCTGAAGACCTTTACCAGATTTGGTACTTCATCCTCAAGTATTATTTGAATTAGAAAGATGATATTTACCTTCATTTCTTCTTGGCTGACTGTGTAGGGCTGTGTTTTTCACTTGTAGGTGTTTCTTTGGCTGGTCCTGCTGTATTTCTGTGTGTAAGGGAGGCTGATTTATTCATCAGTTTCTCAACGTGTATCCTTTAGATCTTGGTACCTAGACTTCAGTACCCTTTGTGTCTTGATTGGATTAGGTGCAGAGACTGTCAGGCTCTTCTCTGAGTCTCAGGACCAGCCTGGATTATTGTAGAATGTCACAGCCCGCTGTGTTTCAGAAAAGAGCTTAAGGGGTTGTATATGATGGTTCTCAGATTGATGCTTATTTTTCAGCCAATTTTGAGCTTGTTCAACTGCAAGAAAAACTGAAGGAAACAGAGGAAGCCATGGAAAAATTAATCAACAGAGTGGGGCCTAATGGTGAGAGGTATGTTTTCACATAACAGGGATCAGACTGTTGCCCATTTAGAGAGTTAATTCAAAATTTTATTTTTCTGATTTCTGGCCCACTTGATTTCACTTTATATTATTGTTATATTAGTCATTTGCATATTATTTTTCATTTAACATTTCCATTTTCACACTTTCAAGTGTCATTTTCAAGAGTATATGTTCTATGTTGTGCAACGTTGTGTGAGCGTGAGTAAATTTGTGAGTGGATGCCACAAGGTAAAATGGGTTTTAAGGAAGTCATTTCCTAGCTGTCTAAAAATGGCATTATCTTAAGTAAAACAAGAAAGCTATTAAATAGTGTGCTTTCTGTGTGAGACAAAATGGAGGAGCCTAGGTATGCTCAGAGTAGGCATTTGCTTTTTGTTGACTGTGCCAGAACAGAACTGAGTGTGTGAAGTAGGTGTCAGGAGCCAAACTAGCCCTTTAGGATGCCCCATGGTGCAGACACACTCCTCTTGCTACAAGGCTGGCTGAGGACCTGAAATGGTGGCTTTGGGGGCCAGTGGAAGTTCTATACCCACTAAGAAAACGTGGGTATAGAAAGGCGAGAGAGGAGAAGCCGGAATGCGAAATTGAGGACAGAGGGATTCGGTTCATGCTAGGCCTTCTGACAAGGATGGGGTGGGAACTGGGGTGAGTGGCATGCAGGAGGTCCCATGCAGGAGGATGTCTTGAGAGGTCCCTCCTGTAGACTCGGGCTCAGTGCAGAGTCTTCGCCTCAGAAAACTGCTCTACTTTGGCCCCTTCTGTTTGCCATCCATGGTGCTGTTAGTGCCCCGTACTCTTTTCCCTGCTTTCTGGCTCCTGCCTTGCCCATCTTTGGCTGGATATGAAAAAAGTAAACATCCTCAAATTATCATCCCTTGGTTTGGCTTTTCCCTGCAATGTCTACATTGCTGCTGAAGTGACCTTTTTAAGAGTGATCCCTGCCTAGCTGGGCCCAGCACCCTTGACCTTCTTTTGGTCCAGAAAGCACAGTGACCATCTGGCCTTCTCCAAAGCAGTTGAGGTAGGTGTACATATCTATACATGAGTATATCTGTGTGAGTGAGTAATACTATTTGGTGTTATTAGCAGTTACTAAGAACCAAGCTGTAAGCTAAATACGTACATTATCTGTTTCAATGTTTCGTATGAATGTGACTAGTTTGTGCAACTATATGTTTCTGGCCTTTTCTGCCCTTCCCCTATACCACTCAGTCTGGGTGGGCAAGTACCAGACTTTTATAGACCCTTGTGCCTCAGAAAATATCATACCCTGGCCTGGTCTGTTTGAAGCCCTGCTGCTGCTGCTGAGTCGCTTCAGTCATGTCCGACTCTGCACGACCCCATAGACGGCAGCCCACCAGGCTCCCCCATCCCTGGGATTCTCCATGCAAGAACACTGGAGTGGGTTGCCATTTCCTTCTCCAGTGCATGAAAGTGAGAAGTGAAAGTGAAGTTGCTCAGTAGTGTCCAACTCAGCGACCGACCCCATGGACTGCAGCCTACCAGGCTCCTCTGTCCATGGGATTTTCCAGGCAAGAGTACTGGAGTGGGTCGCCAGTGCCTTCTCCAGTTTGAAGCCCTAGGCAACACCTAAAGGTCAGAAAACTATCAGTGAGTATCTGTGGGCAGGGCCTCCCACCTGGGAGACCCAGTCACTCAGCCTTGGGATAAAAAACTACGTGAAGATATTTTCTCACTATTATTCACTGCTGTTCAGACTCCCTTATCTCAGATCAAATAGTGCTACCATGCATCCCATCTGTCCCATTGTCCAGGCTAGGGGTGCGGTACTGTGACTCCTAACTACTGTCTGTCCTCCTTGTGCCAGCCAGCATTGCGTCTCCACATTTCATGTGCAAAAGCAGAGGAGTTGTGTGTCTCCTCCACCACCATGCCATCACCGTTGCATATGAAGTTGTGCCATGATCACTGTTTCTGGGGCAACAGGCCCTAGCTCAGATTATTTCCTCCTTGTCAGATGCTGGAGTGGGGACTTTCTGAGGACACTTGGATTGCACTGCCTCATGGCAGCGGTTGTGTAAAATAGATATTTCCACAGTACCTGTCAGGAACCAGGGATCAGCTCTCCTTTCACTCACGAGAGCATAGCTTGTGTCTCCCTTTCCCACATCTCATTTTCCAGTCCACAGGAGGTGACTTTCTCTCTGAAACGCCTTAATCTAAAACCTTTTATCCTTACGGGTAGGCCCTATGGGTCTTACACCTTCAAAATTGCAAGGGCTAGGTAGCCACATGTTTTATATTCTTGTCCTTTTTATATTTAAATCCTTTAACCTTAGTTTCTGTAGCATTTGTTCTTTTAAGTCTGTGCTTCTAGGGTTATTAGAAGAGCCCAAATAACCCAGTATTTTTTCTATCAGATCAAGATTTTGTCACATTGCCAGGCTTCTGGGGGTCAAGGAGAGGATTGAAGACAAAGAAGACATGTTCATTTGCAGCCTTCCAAGTCCTTTTATATAATATCACTCCGTAACTGTAAGATTTTACTTAAAATTCCCAATATATGCCACTTCTAATACTTTATTTAGAGCTTATGAAAGAATCAAAATATGGGAAAACTTTTCAGACAGCTTTCACCTGTGAGCAATATAAGTCTGCACACATTTTAAAATCATTAGGCCTCCTAGAAGGTTGGTATTGCGCCATGTTATGTCTGATATTAAGCAAACTCTCTAGTCCTGGGACACAAAGACTAAGCAAAGGATCTCGGAACCAGAACTGAGGTGTCCTTATTTCTGTCCTTGTGATCAGCAAAATTTCCTTCCTGGAGCAGCATGTTCAGCTGTAATTATTTTCCTAGAAGCAGGGAGTGCCCCGAGAGGAGACATGAGGTGCAGCCTCTGGCAGCAGACACTTGGCAGGCGTGTTGTATATGTATGTGGGACTGCATGTTTCTGGCAGGCATCGTTGGGATATAAACTCTGCGAGGACAGGCTTAGTCTCTTGCCTGTTCACTGCGTTCACATAGTAGGTGCTAAGTAAATACTTGCCATTGAAAGAGTATATAGTCACTTTTGAGGTGAGCATTTGTACTTATCATGGTAGAAGAGTAAATCCTACCCGTTCCCTGTTGACATCCTTCTCTTCCTTTCCTGATCTTTGTACTCAGAGTTCTATAGGACATGTCACATAGATATCTGCTCTTTTCCTCATCAGACAGTAAATGTCCTTTGAGTGAATGAACATCCAAAACAGAGCTCATCATCTACCCACAGATGAGCCTATTCTACCTGTAATGTTCCCCATCTCAGCAAACAGCTCCACCAGCTACTTAGTTGCCCCAAAGAGAAATTAAATGTCATCTTAGATTCATCTTTTCTTCACTTCTCATATCTCATTAATTACCTGTCCTGTCATTTCTTCCTGGTTAATAAGTGTCTCCTTGTAAAACATTCTAAACTCTCCCAGGGCAGGAATCCTTCTTATTCCTGGTGCCTAGCACAGGACAGCGGTAGGCTTTAGAAAAGTATTAGTTGAAATGGAAGAATGAGTGAGCGAATGGAGAATGCCTTAACTTTTTTTCCGTAAAGAAATTGGTGTCTTTTAATTTTTTTTTTTTTTTTTTGGTCCATGTTGTGTGGTATGTAAGATCTTAGTTCCCTGACCAGGTATTGAACCTGGGTCCTCTGTATTGAGATTATGGAGTCTTTGGACTGTCAGGGAAGTCCTGAGAATGCCTTTACTTTTGACATAGGTCAGAACTAACTCATGTGGTTTCTTTTCTTCTAATTTGCCTCCCTTCACTTTCTGCTTTCCAAACCAGTGGATTACATCTTTCAGCCCTTCATTAGGTCCCTGTTGCTTTTGATTAAAAGTAGAATGTTTTACATGACTTACATAGTCTGGGCTCTGCATACCTCAGTTGCTTTATCTTTCCCCATTACTCTTTCTCCATGTCTATGATCCAGCCACACTGAGTACGTGGTTTTCCTCTGAAGTACCTATGCATTTTTGCTTCTAGGACTTTGCATATACTTTTTTCCTTTGTTTGCCTTTGTTGCCCCAACCCCCTCCCCACAGACACTTATTTTATTTCTTAGTTGTCTTAGAGGTCTCAACTTAGTCATCATTTCCTCTGAGAGCCTTTCCCTGGACCCACAACTTGGTTAGGTGTTCCTCCTATATGCTCCCAGGCCACCTATGTTTACTGGATATTGTAAGCATCGTGTTACTTCCTAATCTTTTGTTAACTTTTCTGGCTTCCCTAATGCCTTATAACCTTCTTGAGAATAGGGAATTTTCATTATTCAGACTTGCATTCCTAATGCTGGCACATTTGACAGTGTCTGTACATGTTAAAAGAATGAATGAGGTGGATGTAAAGAAAGTACTTTAAAGCAGGCATTTTCAGCAACAATTAGAATATTTTTGGTACCTATTTTGATTTGTACAACCCTCTATGGTTGTCAGTTGCAAGTATTATTTTCTCTGTAAGGCACTGCATCTCAGAGAGAAGAGGTGTGCTCTAGGAGTGTGTATTAGTTTTCTGTGGCTGCTGTAATGAATTATCCTGACCTTAATGCCTTAAAACAACACACATGGTTATCTTATAGTTCTATATGTTAGAAGTCCTACATTGGGCTAAAATCAAGGTGTTAGCCAGACTTTTCCCTGCATTCTAGAGGTTCTGGGGTAAAATCTTTCCTCGCCTTTTCCAGATTTTAGAAGCTGCCCATATTCCTTGGCTCATGAACTCTTTACTTTTCACAGCCAGCAACAGTGAGTTGAGACTTTAGCTTCTTCTGCCTTCCCCTTCTACTTTTAAGGACCTTCATAAATGCATTGTGTCCTCCCAGATAATCCAGAATACAGCCCAAACTGGTAGGAATATTATAGCATCAACCAAAATAAAGCACAGAAGAATGAAGATAAGGCTTTGCGATATGAGTCATGAGTTCAGCTTTGAGTATGGTTGAAGAAACATCAGAGCATCCGTGTATTGTATATGGATGGCTGAGTCCCTTCACTGTCCACCTGAAACTATCACAACATTGTTAATCGGCTCTGCTGCTAAGTTGCTAAGTTGCTTCAGTCGTGTCCGACTCTGTGCGACCCCATAGACGGCAGCCCACCAGGCTCCCCCGTCCCTGGGATTCTCCAGGCAAGAACACTGGAGTGGGTTGCCATTTCCTTCTTCAATGCAAGAAAGTGAAAAGTGAAAGTGAAGTCGCTCAGTCATATCTGACTTCACGATCCCATGGACTGCAGCCTACCAGGCTCCTCCGTCCATGGGATTTTCCAGGCAAGAGTACTGGAGTGGGGTGCCATCACCTTCTCTACCCCAATACAAAATGATATGTTTGAAAAGAAAAAAAATAAACAGAACATCCATGTATGAAATATAGCAGCAATAGTAAATTGGGGTATTGTGGTCAGAACAAAGGACTCAAGTTTGGAAGTGTCCATTTGGCTGGGAGTATGAGGGGGAAAAGATGAGATTACCAAATCCTTGAAGCATGTTATGTCATGTGGCCATTGCCAGCAGTCTTCTGCTGGTCTGATTTCTTTTCTCATTTGAGTGATGTTGTAAGAAACTGTTTCATTCTGTGTTTAACTCTTGAATTCAAAACTCGATGACTCCTCGGAGTTTTGAAACATTCAAAAGTCTGAGTTATCTCCCAACTTGACCTTTTATTTTTCTAATGTCTTGGAATCAGCCATACCCAACCTCACCTAGCTTACCTGTTCATGCAGTTGCTAATGATCCTGGGCCACCAGGACATGGTTTTGAAGGGTGAATTTAAGATTAACTTTAGTATAGTGACAAGGCCTCCAAGTAGAAATGCCCAGGAGGTAACTGGAGTTATGAGACTGGCCTTTGTGTGAGAAGTCAAGATTAGAGGTAGAGGCTGAGCATCATGTATGTAGAGGTGATGGTTTAGTCTGTGAATTGGGTCTGCTTCCTGAGGACATGTCTATAGGAGTGGATAAACAGGAGCCCTAGGATTGAGCCTTCAGGAAAACCATGTTGTAGGAGGAGGACATTTCAAGGAGAAGATGGGCTGTAGTACAGAGAAGTCAAGAAGAATGAAATGTGATAAAAAGACTTTTGGACTTAAGAGTAAAGTGGTCATTGGAGAATTCCTTAGTGGTTCAGGGGTTAGGACTCCATGCTTCCATTGCAGTGAGTACAGGTTTGATCCCTGGTTGGGGAAATAAGGTCCTGTGTGCTGTGTGACAAAAGGGACAAAAAGTGGTCATTGATTTTCACAAGGTTTGGTAAAATGATGGAGTGGCAGCCAGATTTCAGGGAGGTAAAAGAAAATGGATGGTGAGGAAGTGGGGACCAGTCAAGCGAACACATTTATTGAGCACTTAAAACGCTCATGGCAGTGTGCCTGTACTGTAGTGAACTTATCTCTGACATCCAGGATTATCAAACCAAAGTGAGACAATGAGGAATCCGTGAAAGTGCTTATTGCAGTAAATTCAGAAGATGTAAAGTGGACCATGATTAATTGCCTAATGCGTGATGCAGACACTGAGTACATTTGAGGACACTTTAGTTTGGAAATCTCTAAGCAAGCTTCTCTCTTCTGTTTCTGCTTTTCTTAGCCTACCCATATCCCTTTAAATTAAGGGCTCTGATTTTCCGTGAATTAGAAAACAAAGTCAAGATTGTTGTATTCAGTAAAAATCAGAATGTACTAAGTACAGTCCAGAGAAGTACATGTGCAACGTGTCATGATAATCACGTAGGCTCTTTGAGCTAAGGGTGACCCAGCTGCCCCAGAAGCCTCCCACAAAATGAGTTGTCATAACAATAAGAGTTAGGGGTTATGGAATAGATGCGTAGTTAAGGTGAGTCAGGTCTCCTCTGCTGATGGAAAGTATAAAGCAGCTGTTCACATCCATGTAGAACAGACAGGCTGTCCTCAGTTCATGGCTTTGAGACCATTTATTGTAGAAAAAGTGGAGCTCCTGGGGTTTTTATTTTCCTCCCACTGAGATTTGTAAAAATGTTGCACCTACATTTTCCTCAGTTAACATCTTAATGTTGACAGGACAAGCAGTTTTTTCTTCTTCCCTGTTAGTCATTAAGGGTAACATAATGTAGGTTAAATGTAAAAAGAAACGTAGGCTCGGGACTGGGAAAGATTGATGACACCTCCATGAGGCTGGTACAGAATATATCATTTCTTTCCTCTTCATGGCTGTTATATTGACTTTTGAGTGCTTTGGGGTTTTAAGAGGAGAATAAGTAGCCTCTGTTAAGTCCTGCCAGTAGATAAAACTGGTCCCAAAGCAGACAATTCTCAGTCTTCTGAGTGGGGCCTTGCCTGCCTGTCGATATGATGCAGCGCTTCCCTCTCAAGTAGTCACATGTTATCCTTGAGCCTCATCTTACTCATGCAGGCATTTCCCCAGAGCCAACACAGCTGAATGAGGGGGTCACATACAGGTTTTCTGAACTGTGGAACTTGAGCACTGTGCTTCAAGAATTGCACCGAATGTTATTACAACTTAGGAGACTAGTTTTAAGTAGAGTGCTGACATTAACTAACAGTGTGAATAAATATATAATTTCTTCTCCATGGGCCTCAGTTTCCCCAATTCCTTTGGTCTAGATAATTTGTCAGAATGATCCAACTCTGACATTTTAGGGTATGTCTTTATTTCTGCACAAGTAGGTTCAGTCTGGCAATTCTAGGGTTAGCCTCAGATCAGATCAGATCAGTTGCTCATTCGTGTCCGACTCTTTGCGACCCCATGAATCGCAGCATACCAGGCCTCCCTGTCCATCACCAACTCCTGGAGTTCACTGAGACTCAAGTCCATCGAGTCAGTGATGCCATCCAGCCATCTCATCCTCTGTCATCCCCTTCTCCTCCTGCCCCCAATCCCTCCCAGCATCAGAGTCTTTTCCAATGAGTCAACTCTTCGCATGAGGTGGCCAAAGTACTGGAGTTTCAGCTTGAGCATCATTCCTTCCAAAGAAATCCCAGGGCTGATCTCCTTCAGAATGGACTGGTTGGATCTCCTTGCAGTCCAAGGGACTCTCAAGAGTCTTCTCCAACACCACAGTTCAAAAGCATCAATTCTTCGGCGCTCAGCCTTCTTCACAGTCCAACTCTCACATCCATACATGACCACAGGAAAAACCATAGCCTTGACTAGACGAGCGTTTGTTGGCAAAGTAATGTCTCTGCTTTTGAATATGCTATCTAGGTTGGTCATAACTTTCCTTCCAAGGAGTAAGCGTCTTTTAATTTCATGGCTGCAGTCACCATCTGCAGTGATTTTGGAGCCCAGAAAAATAAAGTCTGACATTGTACAGGAGACAGGGATCAAGACCATTCCCATAGAAAAGAAATGCAAAAAAGCAAAATGGCTGTCTGGGGAGGCCTTACAAATAGCTGTGAAAAGAAGAGAAGTGAAAAGCAAAGGAGAAAAGGAAAGATATAAACATCTGAATGCAGAGTTCCAAAGAATAGCAAGAAGAGATAAGAAAGGCTTCTTCAGCGATCAATGCAAAGAAATAGAGGAAAACAACAGAATGGGAAAGACTAGGGATCTCTTCAGGAAAATCAGAGATACCAAAGGAACATTTCATGCAAAGATGAGCTCGATAAAGGACAGAAATGGTATGGACCTAACAGAAGCAGAAGATATTAAGAAGAGATGGCAAGAATACCCAGAAGAACTGTACAAAAAAGATCTTCATGACCCAGATAATCACGATGGTGTGATCACTGACCTAGAGCCAGACATCCTGGAATGTGAAGTCAAGTGGGCCTTAGAAAGCATCACTACGAACAAAGCTAGTGGAGGTGATGGAATTCCAGTTGAGCTGTTCCAAATCCTGAAAGATGATAGTGTGAAAGTGCTGCACTCAATATGCCAGCAAATTTGGAAAACTCAGCAGTGGCCACAGAACTGGAAAAGGTCAGTTTTCATTCCAATCCCAAAGAAAGGCAATGCCAAAGAATGCTCAAACTACCGCACAATTGCACTCATCTCACACGCTAGTAAAGTAATGCTCAAAATTCTCCAAGCCAGGCTTCAGCAATGTGTGAACCATGAACTTCCTGATGTTCAAGCTGGTTTTAGAAAAGGCAGAGGAACCACAGATCAAATTGCCAACATCTGCTGGATCAAAGAAAAAGCAAGAGAGTTCCAGAAAAACATCTATTTCTGCTTTATTGACTATGCCAAAGCCTTTGACTGTGTGGATCACAATAAACTGTGGACAATTCTTCAAGAGATGGGAATACCAGACCACCTGATCTTCTTCTTGAGAAATTTGTATGCAGGTTAGGAAGCAACAGTTAGAACTGGACATGGAACAACAGACTGGTTCCAAATAGGAAAAGGAGTTCGTTAAGGCTGTATATTGTCACCCTGTTTATTTAACTTATATGCAGAGTACATCATGAGAAATGCTAGACTGGAAGAAACACAAACTGGAATCAAGATTGCCAGGAGAAATATCAATAACCTCAGATATGCAGATGACACCACCCTTATGGCAGAAAGTGAAGAGGAACTCAAGAGCCTCTTGATGAAAGTGAAAGAGGAGAGTGAAAAAGTTGGCTTAAAGCTCAACATTCAGAAAACGAAGATCATGGCATCCGGTCCCACCACTTCATGGGAAATAGATGGGGAAACAGTGGAAACAGTGTCAGACTTTATTTTTCTGGGCTCCAAAATCACTGCAGATGGTGACTGCAGCCATGAAATTAAACGACGCTTACTCCTTGGAAGGAAAGTTATGACCAACCTAGATAGCATACTGAAAAGCAGAGACATTACTTTGCCAACAAAGGTTTGTCTAGTCAGCCTAGTAGCGTATTTTTCCCTCATTGAGGCAAGTGGTCCAGCACATTTTCTTTTGATGACATTACTGCAGAGAAAAGTGGCTTGTAGTAAATGGAGTAATGTAAGTAATGGTGAAACTGCTTGAGGATAGGGAATTGGGGCAGTGAGGTGTACTGTGAAAGAATCTGAAGGCTGAGACTTCTGGAGTCTTGTCCCAGAACTGACATTAAATCATTCTGGGACCTCGGACAATCACTTGCTCTGTTCTGGGCCCTAGTTTTCCCATTTATAAAATCAAAACATTGAACTAACATCTCTGGTTCCCATCTATGCAGTTCCAGAATCAACTCCTAGAGTAATTATCTGTTGCTATTGAACTTCCTATTCTAGAGTCCAGACAGATCATAGTAATGTTTATGTTCATTGCCTAGGAGTATTTGCTACTAACTAGCTGGATTGTCTGCTGTTTTTAAGCAGAGCACAGACTGTGACTTCTGACCAAGAAAAACGATTGCTACATCAGCTCCGAGAAATCACCAGGGTCATGAAAGAAGGAAAATTCATTGATAGATCCACTCCAGAGAAAGAAGCTGAGGAGGCCCCTTATATGGAAGACTGGGAAGGTAAACAGTGTTTTCTTATTTCTTTGTTAACCATCAGCCCAGAAAAGAGACCAACAGAATTTTTAAAATCAGCTTTATTACTGAGTTATAAGATATACACAGTTCATCAATTTTAAGTGTATGGTTGGATAAGTTTTGACAGATACATAGAGTTGTATAATCATGTCACAGTCATGAAATAGTCATGATACTTCCATCATCGCAGAAAGTTACCATTCCCTTTGCTGCTAATCCCCTTCTGCCCTGGCAACAGCTGAACTGCTTTCTGTCCCTCTAGCTTTACCTTTTCTGTATAAACGGGTCATACTGCACATGTTCTTTTGTATTCTGGCTTCATTGATTTAGTGTAATGCTTCTGAGCTTCATGTGTTGAGTGTATTAGCAGTTCTTTCTTCTAACTGCAGAGTAGTGTTCTGTTGTCTGGGTAGAGTTTGTTTCTCCATTCGCCAGTTTAGGAACTTTTGGGCTGCCAACTTTGAGCTATTATGAATCAAGCTGCTGTGAACTTTTGCATACACATTTTTATTGGAACATATATTTGTATTTATTTTGGTATATCTCTAAGAATGAGATTTTTGGGTTTTATAAGTGTGTGTTCAACTTTGGAAAGTAGGTTGATTATTCTAAAATTATTCTAAAATTTTGCTTTCCCAATTTGCAGTGTATGAGAATTGCAGTCACTCCACATCCTCGGTATCACTTGGCATCATCAGTCTTTTTAATTTTAGCTATTCTACTGAGTGTGTAGTGGTGTCTAGCTTGTGACTGTGGTGTGAATTTCCCTGGCAACTGGTGGTGGTGAACATCTTTCACGTACTTATTTGTCATCTGTGTGTCTTTGGTGAAGTGTTCGTTCACATTGTGTGCCACTTTCTTGAGTTGGTCATATTCGTATTGAGTTGCAAGAGTTTCTTCTATATTCTGGATATAAGTTGTCAGTTACGAATTTTGCAAATATTTTCTCTTGATTTGTGATTTGCCTTTTAATTTCCTTAGTGGCATCTTTCAAAGACCAGAAGTTTTTTTTTTTTTTTTTTTTCATTTTGATGAAGTGCAGTTTATCATTTTCTCTTTTATGATTCACTTTCTTTGTGAGCTTTTAAGAAATCTTTCCTGTACTCAAAGTTACCTAAGTCTTCTGCCTTCTTCTAGAATTGTATGGTTTTAGCTCTTACATTTAGGCCTGTGATCTGTTTTTTAGTTTTTATATATGGTGTGCAGTATCAGGATGAGGTTAATATTTTTCCATATTGATATTCTATTGTTCCAGTTTATTTTGTTATATTTAATTATCTTGGTGTGTTGGTTGGAAATCAACCAACCCTTCCCTTTTGGAAAATGGAAAAATCATTTAACCACGTATAGGTGGGTATATTCTGGGTTTTCTGTTCTGTTTCATTGATCTTTGTGTGTATACTTATACTGATATCACAATGTCTTTATATTGTCTTGAAATCTGGTAAGGCAAGTTCTTCAGCTGTTTTTTCCAAAATCATTTTTGTAATTCTGGGCCCTTCACATTTTCATATAAATTTAAAATCAGTATGTTCAGTTCAGTCGCTCAGTTGTGTCTGATTCTTTGTGACCCCATGGACTGCAGCACGCCAGGCCTCCCTGTCCATCACCAACTCCTGGAGTTTACCCAAACTCATGTCCATCGAGTCAGTGATGCCATCCAGCCATCTCATCCTTTGTCATCCCCTTCTCCTCCCGCTTTCAGTCTTTCTCAGTATCAGGGTCTTTTCCAATGAGTCACCTCTTTGCATCAGGTGGCCAAAGTATTGGAGTTTCAGCTTCAACATCAGTCCTTCCAATGAATATTCAGGACTGATTTCCTTTAAGATTGTCTGGTTGGATCTCCTTGCAATCCAAGGGACTCTCAAGAGTCTTCTCCAATACCACACTTCAAAAGCATCAATTCTTCTGCACTCAGCTTTCTTTATAGTCCTACTCTTACATCCATACATGACTACTGGGAAAAACCATAGCCTTGACTAGACGGACCTTTGTTGACAAAGTAATGTCTCTGCTTTTTAATGTGCTGTCTAGGTTGGTCATAACTTTTCTTCCAAGGAGTAAGTGTCTTTTAACTTCATGGCTGCAGTCACCATCTGCAGTGATTTTGGAGCCCAAAAAAATAAAGTCAGCCACTGTTTCCACTGTTTCTCCATCTATTTGCCATGAAGTGATGGGACCAGATGCCATGATCTTTGTTTTCTCAATGTTGAGCTTTAAGCCAACTTTTTCACTCTCCTCTTTCACTTTCATCAAGGGGCTCTATGTTACTTTCTACAAAAAAAAAGCCTGATGGGATTTTGATGGCATTGTATTGATTCTTTAGATCAGTTTGGAAAAATTGACATCATAACAATATTGAATCTTCCAATCCATTAACATTTTTATCTTTCCATTTATTTAGATCTTTAGTTTCTCAGCAATGTTTTATAGTTTTCAGTATTTAGGTCTTGTACATGTTTTGTAAATTTATCCTTAAAGTTCATATTTTTGATATCATAAGTGATATTTAAAATTTTTTAAATTACTTATTGCTATCTGTGTAGAAACACAATTTATTTTTGTTTTCTGATCTTGTATCCTGTGACTTTCTTAAACACAAAGTAGCTTCCTTTTTTTTTCTTCAGATTTTTTAAGATTCAATTTCTTTAAACTTGCTATGTAGACAGTCTCAAATTATTTATATAAGACAGTTTTACTTCTTTTTACTATATAGGTCTTTTCTTTTTCTTGGCTTACTGCACTGGCTAGAACTTCCTTGCACAATATTGTACAGAAGTGGTGAAAACAAACATCCTTGCTTTCCTGATACTAGGTAGAAAGTGCTCACACATTCTCCATTAATATGATGTGAGCTCTTGGTTTATCATGGATGTTCTTTTTCAGTTGAGGAAGCTTCCTTGTGGTTTTACTTTGCTGAGAGTTTTTCATTATGTATGGGTGTTAAGATTTTATGAATGCTTTTTGTTAATCATATGAACTGATCATATTATTTTTCTGTTTTGGTGACTTAAGTTAGTGAATTATACTGATTTTTTTTGTAAAGAAGAGTTTGTGTAGGATTACTTATTTGTTCCTTAAATGTCTGGCAGATTTCTCCAGTGATACCATCTAGGCCTGGAGTTTTCTTTGTGGCAAGACTTATATGACTGAATTTAATTTCTTAACATGAATTGCACTGTATCAGTTTATTTTTTCTTGAGTGAACTTTGATAGATTGTATCTTTCAATGAGTTTACATATTTTATTCTCATCAAATTTATTAGTATAAAATTATTTATAATATTCCCTTATTTATTTAACATGTATAAGGTCTATAAGGATGTGTCCTATTCTTCTCCTGATATAGGTAATTGGGCCTTTGTGTAATTTTTTTTTTCCTGATTAGACTGATCAGAGGTTTATCAACACTATTGATCTTTTCAAGAACTATACTGTGGTTTGGGTTTTTTCTTATTTCCTATTTCATTGATTTCTATGGCTTACTTAGGGTTTGACATTCTTTTTCTAGTTTCTCAAGGTGGAAGCTTAGATCCTTGATCTATTTTTGGCCATTGTTTCATCAATGAGATAGTTCCCTTGAGCTTCTGTGCTCTCTTGATTCTCTGGTTGCATGTTTGTTAGATTTTTTTATATTGTTGCACAGGTCACATATGGCCTCTTTTTTTTTTCTCTTCAGTCTTTTGTTTCCACCATGCTTGATTTTTGTATCGTTTTCCTATGTCTTCAGCTTTATTAGTCTTTTTTCCCTGTATATAATCTGCTCTTAGTCTCATTCAGTGTGTTTTTAATCTCAGATAGTGTATTTTCATCTCTAGAAGTTCTGTTTGGGTTTTTTTATGTCTTTCATCTCTCTCATATATTCATATTTTCTTCTACCTTCTTGAACATATGAGACATATTTATAACAGCTTTCTTAACAGACTTGACTGCTGATCTTATTTTCTGTGTCATTTCTAGATCTCTTTCTAGTTATTGATATTTTCTCCTTGTTATGGGTCTTAATTTCCTGCCCTTTATGCATGCCTGGTAAATTTTGATTGGATGATGGGTATTGTGAGTTTTACATTGTGGAATGCTAGATTTTGTCTTAGTACTTTAGTGTTGGACTTCTTTCTAATACACAGTTAACTTACCGAAATCAGTTGGATCCTTCAGTGCTTGTTTTTAAGGTTGCACCCCACTCCAGTACTCTTGCCTGGAAAATCCCATGGACGGAGGAGCCTGGTAGGCTGCAGTCCATGGGGTCGCTAAGAGTCGGACACCACTGAGCGACTTCACTTTCACTTTTCACTTTCATGCATTGGAGGAGGAAATGGCAACCCACTCCAGTGTTCTTGCCTGGAGAATCCCAGGGACGGCGGGGCCTGGTAGGCTGCCGTCTATGGGGTCGCACAGAGTCGGACACGACTGAAGCGACTTAGCAGCAGTAGCAGCAGCAGCAGAGTGGGTCCAAAGCAACCTTTATTCTGTGGCTAATTTAGCCCTGTTAGTAAAGCAACATCTTTCTCTGGACTCTGCGTGATGCTTCACAAGGTCTTTCCACTTTGGCTGGTAAGGACATGAACTGTTCCCAGCTGTGTGTGAGCTCCAGGAATTTATAGGCCTAATGCTTTTAGCATTTCTTTTCCTGGCCCTGGTTAGTTTTATCCCATATATGCACAGATCCGAACACAGTTAAAAACATTAGGAGTTCCCTCAATAGATCTCTGGAGCTTTGTTTGCGAAGCTCCTTTCCTTCCAGTATTTTTCCCTATACATTCTCACTGCTCCGGTCTCCCTGACTTTGTGTTCCAAGCTCAGTGAGACCACTGGGCCCTGCTTCCCTTTTCTCAGGATCCATGACTACTTTTGTCATGTAATGTTTGAAAATTGGCTCTTCATAGATTTCATTTGATTTTCTAGTTGTTTAACGGGGGAATCCTCATGCCTTCATTATTGCCAGAGCAGAAGTAAGAGCGTACATATTAACATCAGAATAACCCTAGGTATATTAAATAGTAAAGGATGGAGGGGAGGAACCTTAAAAACTAGAAAAAAAAAATAGTTGTGAATAGGTATTCGCTCTTAGCAGGAAAAAATTTCTTGAGCATAAAAGCAGTGCAAGATCTGTTCATCATAAAAACAGAAATTAGGACTAGAGGGGGATTTCTTCAGCTTGATAAAGAGAATCTATGAAACCTACAGTTAATGTTACATTTAATGGTGAACAATGAGTGCTTTCTCCCGAAGATTGGGAACAGGCAAGGATGACCACTTTTATTCAGCATGGTGCTGAAAGTTCTAGGTAGTACAGGAAGAAAAGGAAAGGAAATAAAAGGCCTGCTTGCAGGTTACATGATGGCTGATGGAAAACCCTGAGGAATCTATTTTAAAAGCTAAAACTGATAAATGAGTTCAGCAAGGTAGATAAACATACAGAAATCAGTTGTATTTCTGTACACTAGAATGAACGTGCTGGCATCAAAATGAAAACTTTGTAATCATTCAAAAAAAATGAATGACTTAGGTGTAAATTTCACAAAACATGTACAGGATTTGCATGCTGAAAAACCATACAACACTGATGAAAAAAATCAAAGATCTATTAATAAATAAATGGGTAGACATACTGTGTTTTTCTCACTTGCATTCATTTCACATGCTACCAACGTGATGCTCAAAATCCTTCAAGTTTAGCTTCAACAGTAT
Source organism: Bubalus kerabau (assembly GCF_029407905.1). Lineage (NCBI taxonomy): Eukaryota > Metazoa > Chordata > Mammalia > Artiodactyla > Bovidae > Bubalus > Bubalus kerabau. The sequence continues at coordinate 44,419,006 of NC_073638.1, forward strand.
GTGAACAAAGAACTTCCAGAAGTTCAAACTGGATTTAGAAAAGGGAGGGGAACCAGAGGTCAAATTGCCAACATCTGCTGGATCATAGAAAAAGCAAGAGAATTCCAGAAAAACACCTACTTCTGCTTCATTGACTACACTAAAGCCTTTGTGTAGATCACAACAAACTGGAAAATTCTTAAAGAGATGGGAATACCAGACCATCTTACCTGTGGCTCTTGAGAAACTTGTATGCAGGTCAAGAAGTAACAGTTAGAACTGGACATGGAACAATGGATTGGTTCAGAATTGGGAAGGGAGTATGTCGAGGCTATATATTGCCATCCTGCTTATTTAACTTGTATGCAGAGTACATCATGAAAAATGGCATGCTGGATGAAGCACAAGCTGGAATCAAGACTGCCAGGAGAAATATCAGTAACCTCAGATATGCAGATAACACCACCCTTATGGCAGAAAGTGAAGAGAAACTAAAGAGACTCTTGATGAAGGTGAAAGAGGAGAGTGAAAAAGCTGACTTGAAACTCAACACTCAAAAAACTAAGATCATGGCATCCTATCCCATCACTTTATGGCAAATAGAAGGGAAAACAGTGGAAAGTGACAGACTTTATCTTCTTGGGCTCTAGAATCTCTGCAGATGGTGACTGCAGGCATGAAATTAAAAGATGTTTGCTCCTTGGAAGAAAAGCTATGACAAACCTAAACAGCATATTAAAAAAGCAGAGACATTTCTTTGCTGACAAGTCTGTATAGTCAAAGCTATGGTTTTTGCAGTAGTCATATACAGATGTGAAAGTTGGACCGTAAAGAGGGCTGAGCACCAAAGAATTGATGCCTCTGATCTGTGGTGTTGGAGAAGATTTTTGTGAGTCCCTTTGGACTGCAGGGCTTCCATGGTGGCTCAGATGGTAAAGCATCTGCCTGCAGTGCGGGAGACCCAGGTTTGATCCCTGGGTTGGGAAGATCCCCTGGAGAAGGAAATGGCAACCCATTCCAGAATTCTTGCCTGGAAAATCCCATGGACAGAGCAGCTGGTAGGCTATAGTCCATGGGGTCGCAAAGAGTTGGACACGACTGAGCGACTTCACTTTCACTTTGGACTGCAAGGAGATCAAATCAGTCAATCCTAAAGGAAATCAATCCTGAATATTCATTGAAAGGACTGATGCTGAAGCTGAAGCTCTGATACTTTGGCCACGTGATGCAAAGACCCAACTCATTGGAAAGACTCTGATGGCTGGGAAAGATTGTAGCAATAAAAAGGAATGGATTACTGATAAATGCAGCAGTTTGGATGAATTTCCAGATTATGTTGAATTAAAAAAATCCTAATTGTAAAAGGTTATTATGTAATGTGATTCTATTTATATAATAGTATTGAAATGGCAAAATTATAGAAATGGAGAACAGACTAGTAGTTGCCAGAGGTTAAGGAGGGAATTGGGCAGGAGGGAGTAGGTGTGGCCATTAAAGGGCAATATAAGGGATTCTTGTGGTGATAGAAATATTCTTGTATACTGACTATATCAGTATTAACATCCTGGTTGTGACATTATAGTGTATAGTTTTGTAAGGTGTTATCACTAGAAAAAACTAGATAGAGAGTACATGGGGTTTCTGTATTTCTTATAACTACACATGAATCTACAATTAACACAAAATTTAAAAAACTAATTAAAAAATGCAAGAAATTATAAGGGAGAGGATAGTATAACATAAAACTTACATGGTGTACATAAAATTTTTACTTTCTGTAGATCAGACAAGGTCGAAAAGTTTTCAGAACCAACACTAAATTGGAAAAATATTTGTAACAAATATGACTGGTAATCAGCAAAGAAGCTGATATCTTTAATATATAAAAAGTTCTACAACTAATTTAGGAAACACTGATATCCACCTAGCTATGCAGTGCACAAAAGAAAAAAATTCAACTGGCTCACAAAACAGAAGAAAAATTATTTCATTCTCAGTAGTAATCAATGAAATGAAAAATGGAATTACTTCTTTCCTTCCAAATTGCAAATCTTCATTATATAACATGTTCCCAAATAAGGTAAAATTATTCTTATTTATTTTCTACCTACTACTTAGGTTTTGTTGAAATTATGTAGAGTTTTAGCTCCAAATGATTTATGTAGCTTTTAAAGATACTAGCCTTTTCTAAGTATTTAACAATATCATTAAATTTCTAACCACATTATCAATAATTATTTTACATTGATAATTCTTACAGATTTCATCTTTTACCACTTTCTTATATACAGTATCTTCTTTCTTTAATTTAAACTTTTGATTGATTTTTGTATGTCGGAATACTTCCTTAAGGCCCTCCCCCCAGCTCCCCCAAAATAGAAGGGTGTGCTTTCTAAGTACTGGACTTAACCATTTTTCACCTTGATACAAATAATTTTTTGGATGGATATAAAATTATATGATCATTTTTTTCCCTTATAGGTCTGAAAACATTGCTTCATTCTCTACTATCATTTGATGTTGAAAATGGTAACTCTTAATCCCAGTCTTATTCTTTTTCTCAATGGGCAACCTGTTTTTGGTTAGCTAGTTTCTGTTTTCTGTCTGGAATTCCGTATTCTTTTTATACTTAAAAGTTTGAATTTGTACAAGTTCATCAGCATGTATCTGACTGTGTGTGTATTAATGTATGGATTTTTCAAAATATTTTTACCTAGCATTTATCCATCTGAAGACTTGGGACTTTTTTTCAACTCAAGAATATTTTCTTATAATTTCTTTGATTATTGGTCCCATTTAATCTACTCTGCCTTCTCACTGTAGAATTGTAGTAATTCTAAGATTGGATCTTGGATAGGTCTTCTGTGCAGCTTATCTTTTTTCTCATAATTTCCATTTCTTTGTCATATTTATCTTTGTCCTAGGAGAATTCTTCACCTTGAACTTCTAATAATATATTAATTTGGTTCTCAGTCATGTCTGTTTCAACCTACTCTTTTCTTCCTTATTCAGGTTAATTTTTTTTTTGCAATTAGGATTTTCGGTTTCTGACAGCTCTTTCTTATATTCTGTTTGCTACTTTTTTTATACTGAAGCCTGAGTGGTTTTATACATACAATAACCAGTTGAATATTACTGGAAATGTCATTTAAAAGCTGATTGACCTTAACTCCTGTTTCCTGCATTGGCTTTTTTAAGGGGCTCTTTACATGGTTTGCTTAGTTTGGTTCCCATTTTGAACTGCGGACTTCCTCGTAGGACCAGTGAGTTTTTGTTTCTTGCTTATGTTTTAAGTTCTTGCGTAATCAGTATGTTGGCTGATATGGGATACTCAAGTAATTATGAGAGTCACTGTTAGATTTTCTTCAGCAGGCTTCCCCATCATAAACCAAGGCAGATAGTCATGAAATTTCAACATTAAGCTTTGTTCTTGGTGTAGGGAGAAGGCAGAAACATGCCAGAAAGCAGACTTCACTCTTAAGCATTCAGTGGCTAGGAGCTAACTAGAAGCGGACCTCCCCAGCCTCTGCCTTTGACCAAAGAGACTGTGAGGACCTTGGGTAGCTAAGCTCCAGTTCACCCAGCATACTGTCCACAGTAAGTTAAACCTGGGAACTATCAGACTGCATTGGCGAGATTCTTGACACACTACTGTAGTGCTGGTGAGGATGTGAGAAGATGGAGTTTTTTTTATATCACTGGTAGGACTAAAAATTTATACCATTCTTCTGGAAAGTAATTTGGCAGAGTATAAAATAGGCTTTTAAAATGTCCATCCCGTTTGGTCTAGTTTTCATATTTCTAAAAGTCTATCTTAAAAAAATAGGGAACTGGACATGGATTTATATTCAGAGATCTTAACTAATATGAAACTTATAATGGAAAATTGGAAAGAATCTGAATGTCTTACAGAAGGGGCATGGTAAATCATGTCAGTTATGTAGATGTATGATGGGATATTTTGCAGCCAACTTTTAAATGCCTAATAATATGAAGAAGTACTCATGATATAATGTTGAAGGAAAAGAATCTGGGTACAATATTTTATGTACAGTATGATCCCTCTTTGTTAAAAAAGAGAAAAATATATGTTATCATTTGCAGTGATAAAAAGGCCAGAGGTGGTACAACACATTGTTATCAGTGATGGGATTCTAGGTGATTTTTGTTTTCTTTTTTAAAACTTGTCTGGGTTTTTCAGATTTTCTACAATAAGCCTGTGTGACTTTGACTTTTTTTTCCCCCTTGATCATAAATGCTGTAAAAATGTGTCTCCACACTCTGCATGGCACCAAAAAAGACCCCTACTTTTCAGAATTTGTAGGCAAAAAAAAAAAGGTTTATGTTAGGATTCAATTTGCCAATTATCATAATGTGCAAATGGGTTTTGAATTCTCTGGCTTTCACGTTGTACGGTGAGCACGGCTGCTGTTGCCAGCACCGGCATATGAGCTCCAGCACGGCCCATCTGCTGCTTAGGCTTGGCTTGGCTGACACAGATTTATTTCATTTCATTCTTTAATTTGGCAACATTTTCTCTTTTCTCATTATCATTGCTGGGACTCATTTTGTTTACCAGTTTGCTGTTTTCTTTTGTTCCCTATCGTGAAGACGAAGAAGCCAACAATGGGAATTCTGTCTTCTCAAAATGCAGTCCTTGTCCTTGGGGATCTTGGGCATGTCTTGCTAAAGTGCTCTCTATTTCTGACACTTGCAAGCCATTTCTATTGTTTTGATTAGTAGAAGGCTTTGTGGTGTATTTTTCAAAGAGCTCAACATTGCTTTCCTCCTCCCCCTACCTCCCACCCCGCCCCTGGGAAGCTTTGGAAATGGTTCCAGATAGAAATTATAAACATTAGCCTTGAGCTATGCTCTCTCCATCTGGTGTTTGGCACTTTTTTTTTTTTAAACTGAGGATCATGTTGTTTGTTTAATCTTCATCACTACTGCAGAAGCTTGAGGTGTGAGACTTACACTCTGCCCCAAGCAACCTGCACTTGAGAAGGGATTTTCAGCTGAATTGGTTTGTATTTCATAGAGCTGGTGGACAGTCAGCCGAATCGCCAAGAATTTGCTCAAGTGAAACTTGAGAACTGTTAGTCATCTTAGAGATTTCTTGAATGGATTTGTTGGGATAGGATGGCTGCTGCCTTGAGAAGCCTCTTTGAGCCTGACACTGTTTATTTGGAAGAGACATTCTTTGTAAGACTTTGTGCTACTTTTTTCTCTAGGTTATCCCGAAGAGACTTATCCAATTTATGACCTTTCAGATTGCATTAAGCATAGGCAAGAAACAATCTTGGTGGATTACCCTGACTCAAAAGAGCCCTCTGCTGAAGAAATAGCTGAAAGAATGGGAATGCTAGAAGAGGAAGAATCAGACCGTGTGGGTTGGGCAATGCCTACTGAGCCCAGAGCTCAGGAAGATGATTCTGTTACCTCATGTGACCCAGAGCCAGAACCATGTTGCTGCTGGTCTCCTGAAGAAGAGGATCCCGCCGTCTTGGCAGAGAATGCTGGATTTGGTGCAAACAGTTACAGTGAGCAGGAGGAAGCCACCAATGAAGTGTGGCCCTACGACTTGAGAGATGAAGGGTCAGGCATCAGTGCAGATAAAGCGGATCCAGGCAGCATGCCGAGGAAGCGGCATCCCCACGGTATAGAGTGAGAACAGTCAGTCCAGGACCATTTCTGTAGTCCCAAGGTGACCTTTCTCCCCTCTCTGATTTTATCCTTGGCCCTGTGCCCTCTACTTCATTGTCTGTGTTTAAGTATCATAGCCAATCAGGCCACTACCATGGATATCGTGTATCCTTCCTGGTGCTTGCACACCTGTCACCTTATAAAACATCATAGAAATTAGTATGAACACAAGACAGCCTCCCTCTTTCTCTTCCTTCTTTGCTCCATCAGAGATTTGATCCACTGAGTAATTTTTGATCTATCATAATTACAGATGGGACCACTCAGGGCAGAGGTCTGACTCTCCATGTTAGAAGTAACAGATGGTTTACCTGTGATGACCATCAAATTACACATGATGAGGACTTAAGGTTGCAAGAGTGAAGATTTCAGAGTCCAAGGTGCCTTATTCTGTGGGCCTTGAGCAGGTTAGTGGTCTGCTGGGTTCAAGGAGGAGAATATTTTGTTTGTGGGGATGGTGGGGCCACAGCGGGGACTCTTGCCTGAGCTGAAGCCCCTTACAGCGAGGGCCTTTTGCAGAGCCCCGAGGCTGCCTCAAACCTCCACTTTTCTCCGGCATAGAAGACTCTCACTGACCTGAGAATGAGCCCAGAGGCTTGCTAGTAATAGTAGTAGTAGTGTTAGTTACTCAGTTGTGTCCGACTCTCTGTGACCCCATGGACTGTAGCCCGCCAGGCTCCTCTGTCCATAGAAATCTCCAGGCAAGAATACTGGAGTGGGTGGCCATTTCCTTCTCCAGGGACAGGCCGGGAAACGGTTTTTCTCTAATAATGCTTGGAACTCTAGCTTCCTTTGTCCTTGTTCTACTTAACAGAACTGCCAAACGTAGAAGCACCTTCATACCTCTGGTCTTCTGTGGCTAGAGGAAGCTTGAGATAGAGACTTTAGTTCTTACCCTGTGGAGCCAAGGTTTGAAGCTTCAGGAAAGGCTGCTGAAGGGTGGAAGTCCTGCCATGAGATGCTCACAGGGCCAAGGGGCAGCTGAGGGAGAGTAAACCCACGCAGTGACAGGCAGTCCTTGCTTAGATGCTGTTTCTGAATGTTGTGCCCTCTGGGAAATTCGTTCTTACAACAAATTAAAACAGAAACGAGGATGATTGAACTTGTAGACCATGTGCTGTCCTTGGTCTAAGGACTTTGGACCCAAGCTATTGGGTCCCTATATTGTAGGGACCCAATATAGCAGTGCCTGGAACAGACCATGTGTTCCATATTTGGATCTGAGTCTGTTGAGAAAGTTGGGCAAAGTGGGAGGTATTAGGACAGGGAGGACTGTGACCAGACCCAAAGCCTAATTTCTGAGCTGCCATCTCCCATGTGTCTCCTTGAGGTAAGATGTATTCTGTATAGTAAGGATGAGTGAAATCAGTTTACAGGTAAGACCTGAGAGTTTCAAGAGGACATATTCCCGAGGACCACGAAATGTAGAAGACTTGAAAACTAAGACATCATGTAAAGGTGGACCTGGCTTTTAGAGTTCCACTATGCCTGGAATGAGTCAGAGGCCAAGAAAATAATTTAATACCTGTTAAATCACATATAAGCACACACTGCTGTCAGAGGTACAGGACCATATTAAGATCATGTGTCATCTGCAGCTGTGCATTCTTTGTTAATGACTACAGAGAAAAGTCAATGAAGACGAAGTCCATAGGAAGCATATTGTATCTGTCTCTGTGTGGAACATTGGATTCACTTGTAAAGAAAGGAGTTTAAAATGTACCGAGAACAATCTAGATGTAATATAATGCTGAAGGTGAAAAATCACGTAGGTGCTCTTTCCTGTTTCGATAAATTATTTGCCGTGTTCTCTCTCTCCATTCACAGTGGGGGGCTGATTTATGAGGAGAGTTCTGGGACTCTGGTTCAAGTTTCTTTTTTGCCTTAGGATATGATTCCCTTATTAGAGGTGGATATTTGTTTCCTTCTGCTTATTCTCTCATTTATTCATCTTGCAGACCACTGCTCAATTCCTGCCTTTGAAAAAAAAAAAACAGTTGAATATGAGAGCCTTATCCAGTTTATTTTTTAAAATGAACTGTGAACTGTAAAAGGGCTCAAGATGGTGAGTTCTGCAGGCAGAGAAATATTGGTCACGGTCCCATACTCGTCTATTCTGGTTGTAGAATCTGGCCAGCTCCTTAACCCTGGGAACTTTGACTTCCTCATTGCTAAAGCTGGGGAGTCAGAGTCCAGCTCTTACAGGGTATGAGGATTAAATCACAGTTACGGAGATGAAGTGAAATCATCATTGCCTATAAAGCAACGTTGGTCCTGTCTCATATAGACATAGGTCCTGTCTCATACTCAGCAAGTGGTGCTTACTTTATTGTGCAAGATTTTATGCTGTAATTGCGATATGGACCCAAATCCATATGAGCACAAAGGAAGAAAAGGTCACTTTTGCTAAAGTACTTCCAAGAAACTCCACGGAGGAGATGGGTCTTGAGGGATGCTATGAACTTCTCCAGATGTGCAAGGTAGAGAAAGGATACAGTTGGCAGAAAGAGTGGTGGTAGAGCAGTGGGTGTGAAAGTAGATGGATGTTCAGGTATTTTGATATTTGAGGCTGGTATGTAAGGTGTCACATAACCAACTCTTTATTTGGAATGTTCATCTCTGGGGGAAATTGGCTTGTAGAAACAGTTCTGCCCCGAGTACTGAGACCTCATGATGATTCTTGCTGCCCTGATTCTTGGTGGGCTTATATAACAGGAAAACATTTATGTATTTATATTTTAAAAAATTTACTCTTCAGTCATTTCAGATTAGGCAGTTCTTTTTGGATTTTTCAGAATTATGTTATTCTTCAGGGATGAGATTATATGTATATATACAGTCCAGGATGACCAGCCTGGTTTTTGTCATCTCTCTTCTCCTGGTCTTCATTTCTCCAGAACTGATCTGGGTTAAGAACTTGATCAGCCCCCTGGCATTAGGTCTGCAGTGACTCTTGGGCACCGTGGCAGAGCACAGAGTCACACCTCTGGGGTCAGAGGGTTGGCCTAGGAAATAACTGCATTGTGCGGGACCATGCTTAGTAACTCGGGTGGGTGATCTGGCCTGGAAGTGCCCTTTCCTGGTCAGACCAGGCGCACAAGGAGAGCACCTCCCGAGCTCCAGGACTAGTGCTCTGGGAGCTCGGGAGCCAGGGTGAGAGAGCTGCAGTGAGGAGCGGAGGCCCGTGTGGGCTCTCGAAGAGCTGCCTGTGAGCACCCCATGCACCTTCCATGGCCTGGGTCATCCAGCGACTTACAGTCCAAACTGGGACACTTTAGGAAAAGGGAGCTTTAATAATAATTACACCAGGATAATAGCTGTCAACCAGGACTCTCCATGGACCCTGTCTAGAGCTGTTAAAGAGATCATGTTTAACCTGATCACTAAACCACAAAACCATCTTTCCTTTTTTCATAGTAGTGTCCTGCATATGCTATTTCCCAGAGGCAAAACCATGGAGAGAGGCCACAGTCCAGGTAGGTTCTTGATCTGGGGTAATAAACCAACACTACTCATTACCACATTAAATTCCCTCAACCCAGACTACATTCCAGAGGAAAATCGAACACTTCAGCTACCCAGAAAGGAGAAAAACAAAGTATCACAGACTTTGCCTTGATGATTTTCATACAAATCTTTCTAAAATATACCTAACGTTAGGTTTTTCCTTTCCCATTTTCTTATACAAATTAAATAGGCCAAATTTCTTTTTCTTAGACTACTCCTTAACTTCTCTAAGTACCAGTTTCCTCAGTTTTGAATTGGGAAGCTCTCCCCTTGCAGAGCTGTTGGGATGAAATGAGATGGTATATATAGCATCTGTCCAGGGTAGCCAGTGCTGGGGCACCAAGTTCCTGTGCTGCCAGGCTGTTGGACTTGATGCTCCAAGGCTTTCCTGACTGCCAGGAATGGCCCAGAGCCCAGGTGCTGCAGTCACCGGGGGACTTCAGTTTTGACCTCCCCACCTAGGACCAGACCTGTAGCTGTCAGGCATAACTGCAGCCTCCCTTGCTCTTGACTTCAGATCTGCCACAGGCTGAAAAGAAAAGCATGTAGCATGTCCAGGTTCTGTTCAAACAGGTTGGGCTGCTCTGCATATGGCTAGAGGAACCCAGTGGCTAGGTCTTCATGTTATTTCTACCACTTTGGCCTTCCCTGCCTTTTCTCAGCTCCACAGCCCTGCATGTGTTCCTCTGGGCCAGGCCCACAGGGTTTACTCAGAAGCAGCAGCTTGCTCTTCTGGCTGGCACAGCTGAGCCTGCAAAGGATGTGCTAATTTAGTACTTCCTGTCCTTGCCCTTCCCGGCCTCTGCGTGTGGGTTCTGACCATCTTTAAACTTGAGGAGCACAGCCAGAAGGAAGACAGTTTCCTCCCACAGGTGACTGTTTCCAAACCAGCTATGATCCCCTTGTTACCACCACCCTCCTGCCCTCCCCTGAGGCTCTTAGGGCAGAAGGAATGAACGATGTAGAAAAAAAACTTCTAGGTAAAGAAACATTTTCTCTTTCATAGGGGGAAAAAGTGCACAGCAGTGTTGAAACAGTTCAAGTTTAATTTGTTGATATATGGTTTGTACTTAGACAAACATTAAAGTTCTACAACATACATAATGTCAACATGGGAAAATACCAACTTTGTCATTGCACATACCAATAAATAAATACATTTGCTCCAGAATACCAAAGAGTTTATTCAAAAAATCACTTAATAAAAGCACAGTTTTGCATGTTTGTCTAAAACTCGGTAATTTTGAACAAAAATAAAATGTCTCACCACTCCAAAATAGGAAAAGACAATCTTGTGCAAACAGACACACACATTGTGGGCATTATGCAAACTGGCTAAATGCACGCTCAAGAAGAGAAGTGCCACCATGCTAAGTCCCCGCTGTCACCAAATGCAGGACTAGAGGGGCCAGAGTTGGGCTTCCCTTTCTCTGTCACTCTGTTACTGTCTAGGAAACTCTGGATCTCAGCCTAATCTCCAGCTCTGCCTGGATCTTGAGAGGGAAGCAGGGAGGAACGTGAGAACAGAGGAGGAAAGAGGTGTGACATCTTTCTCAGGAAAGAAAAAAGGCACAGTGATGAGCCAGAAAGTGATGGAGCAAGGACCAACCTTCATTCAGCCCAAATCCCACCACGAGCTGTGACAGTCTGACCTCCTCATTCTGTGAGAAAACGGATCTAGAAAAATCCCATGGTTTGCTCAAAATCACTTGATTACTAAGTGCTGTAGTGCTTCCTGTAAGAACCAACTTGCTTCTCAACCTGGTTGGAAAATTCAGAAACCAAACCTGTCCTAAAACTTCTTTTGGACTTTTCCCCCCATATCCTGAGATGAAAGAAAATTGCAAAACTAGAGGCATGGAAGGACAGATGACCAATAAACTCAAAAACAAGAGCCCATAGTTTGGCCTGTTGTGGGGGCTGCTCCAGTTCTCCAGGCCTGGGCCCAGGGCAGTGTAGGGTCGCGGCGCTGGGCCCTGAGTGCCAGGGCATCAGGCCCCCCTAGTGCTGGGCGTCAGAGCACGCGGCCTCCTTCAGCCTCTGGAAACGTGTGCTCTGAGCGCCCCCTGGCATCCTGAGGTGACAGGGCTATCTCAGCTGGGGTAAGAAACGGTAGAGAAGGGAGGGCCAGTGTTCTCACAGGAAGGGAAAGCCAGGGACCCCACCCTGGAGATGGAATTTGTGCTTGCGTTAACAGAGCTGTGGATATGGCCAGCCCACCCATCCCCCTCACCCGCTGTAAGGAAAGCACAGGCATCTTAGTTTGAAATCATCACTGGCTTGTTAAGTTCAGAACTACCTCTGAATATATGGTAAATTCATTTAGAGGTAAATGCCCCACTATTTCCAGAGGAAAAAAAAAGACATCTGCTTCTACAGTTTTGTTCCTTTTTGTCACTGCAGGAGGCGGGCCCCAAAGGTTCTCTTCTAGCCTGTGATGATAACACTCCTTGGCTTCTAACACCTGTCCTCAGCATGGGTCTGAACCTCACATGCTCGTTCTGAATTAGTGTCATGATTTTTAAGGCACATTCAACTAGAATAAGTTCAAATTCATCCAAAACACGCATGCAACACACCAATTTCTCCAGCTAATGCAGAGTGGAAACTGAAGAACTAAACTTTTCTGGATAGCGTCTTCCCAATAAGAACCTCCGGAGAAGGAGTTGGTACTTTCCCAGGTATGCTTTCTGATCAAAGGGCATGAAATGAAGGAACAAAATCCACAGGTGATCACAGCTACATCCTCATTCCTTTCCTATTCATCCACAGAAATATGATCATAATAGGAAACCTTCATTGTTCACCGATTGCCCTTGGCCCCAAATACACACAGAGACAAAGAGACAGACACAGAGCACCTTAGAGCAAGAAGGAAAGAAAAGCCAGGACTGGAGAAGAGTTAGGGATGTGAACCTTACTGCTCTGCAGGACTGTGTGGGGGCAGAGATGGGGTGTGGCCCCAGGAGGAGCTGGCAGCAGGAGCAGTTACAGAGGAGCTGCCTAAGGCCCCAGCTACCCAACTCCCGTGGGGCGTGCTTGCTCCATCACTAAGTTCCCTGCCCAACCAAGGACCATCTGGGTAGTGGGTACGAAGGGCAAGGACTCTTACTGTGGGAGAGACTAAGCCCAGGTGGTCTCCAGGGGTTCCAGCAGCTTTAGGAGTCTGGGCCCATGGTTAAACCAGCATCACCCAGAATGGGGTCTTAAAAAAGACCTTGCGAGGCTGGGTCTCCAGCAGGTGATGAGTGCTCTTGCCTGTCACTCAGTACCTAACAGGGTTTTGTCGTAGAGCTACCCTTTGCAACACCCAGGCTGGAACTCTGAGGCCACACTCCCAACCCTAACGAAACACCTGTCAACCCGTCCTCTGTGTACTGGAGGAGTAAGCAGGTGACACGTTTTCCATTGTATGTCTGATGAATTCTCCACTCTGCCACCAGGATCCTCCCTCTCACAAAGATCAACCTTTCTACCTTAAAATCACTGGCCCAGAGAAACAGCTTGACTAGACATTAGGGGTCATCTCGCTTCTGTCATTCCAAATGTCAGCAGGTCTCCAAAGTCAAGACAGGAAGAGCCAAGCTGCGACTATGGAAAGGAGGGGAGCACAAAAGTATTTCCCTGGGAAGCAGACCTGCTCCAGGACAGAAAGTTCCAGTGCCCTCAAGAAGGTCCCAAGTCAGAGTGGTCTAGGTACCAGACCATGTTAACAACCAGAGATGGATGCCCCAGGTGTGGCCAGGTCCCTGCTAGGGCAGGAGGCCTCACTTTAAGCACTCAACACATGAAAACCTAGATTCCCAGAAAATGAGAACATCCTAGTTCCACTGAAGTCAAAACAGCTCCACCACCTCACTCAGGGCCTTCCTAACATGTTTGAAGTATGACTCTTAAAAAAACCAACTTCTGTGTAGTCTTTCCAAGCACATCCATCTACTCTGAAGTGAGGAACGACTCTCACTTGCTTCCCATTGATTTCTGATCTCCATCTGAGCCGGCAGCCTCCGTCAGGGTGAACGACACATACGCAAGTGTTCCCAAGTCTGCAGCGTAGATGGTGCCATCCAAGGAGGAGGGTGGCAGAGGGAGAGGTCAGGCCACTCACAACTACCTGTCACACCTGTATAGAAAACTGGGCTGCAGCCTTGCTGAAGCCTGCCCTCGGGGACGGGGGGCGGGCAGACACAGGCCAGTCCTGATCAGATGGACGTGCAAAATCAGACACCTTTCAGCAGGGAACTGCCTGGTTTCCCACTGAAATGGCCTCAATCTCACCACCTCTTGACATTTCTAAGTCTGGAATCGGGTGCATGGGCATGCATATTGTGCCCCAGGAAGGCCAGAGACAGCAGTTTTTTGGGAGGAGAGTGGGAACAAGGAAATGAAAGGAGCTGAAATCCAAATTCTGCCCTTAACCAGCCAGGTGACTCCAGGCAAGTCCGTCTTCTAGGTGATCTCTAAGGGTTGGTGCTGCCACCTCTGATCCCATGTGGTTCTAACATGTCTCCTGCTCTCCTCACCCTTTCCCATTCCCAGCTCACAACTGCACACATGCCCTCAGTGGCCACAGCCTAGACTTTACTGCAGGGAGCTGAAGCACAGGCAGGAGCCCCAGGCACACCTACCTGTGTGCAGTCTGAGGCTGGCATCTTGGGGTTCCCTGTGTCAGCCGACAGGGCTCCTGGACAGCCCTGGCCCACGTGCCACCTGTATGCTCAGTCTGTATGGATCCTACAGACCCTACCTGCTAAGACATTTGACCTTGGGGGCCGGCCTCCTGCCGCCTCTATGCGCACAAGAAATCCTAGAGAAATCAAATGAGCCCCAACCGCAGGCTGCCAGCCAATTCCCACAGCCACAGCCAGGCCCTGCAGCCCTGACAGGGGCCTGCCCCTCACCTTCCCACCCCAATTCCTCCCAGGCCTGGCGGAGGCCAGCTGATGCTTGAGGACTTTCTGCAGTTGTAAGAGCCAGGCTCAGCTACCCAAGCCTGTGCTATGTAAAGCTGTTGTGCCCCAACACTCACACGCACTCACACACACACTCTCACCGAGCCCCGCACTGCTGGGGCCCGTGGTCATCGGACCCCGGGCTGAGTGGACGCTGGGCCGCAGCAGCCCTGCCTTGTGCCTCTCCCTCTCCACCTCTTCACGCCTCCCCTGCTGAAGGGGCTGCTCCGCTTGGCAAACAGGACTGCAGCAGGACACGAACCCGAGAGCGGGGGCACAGAAAGGATCTGCGCTGGTCCCCTCGTGCCCCCCACTCCTCTGCCTCAGCAGCAAAGGCAGAGGAGCCCGTTCCCGGATGGCTGAGCCCGGGGCCCACCGAGAGCCACAGGTTCACCTGGCAGGGGGCCTATGTACAGGGATCGGTGGGGCTGCTCCACAGGCAGGCGGGCAGCGCCACTCCAGGCCGGGCCACCCCAGAGGGCACGAGGCGGCCTCTACTCGCAGGCCAGCTTGCTGTCGAAGCTGGACAGGGCAATGGCAAAGGCCTGCAGCGCACACAACGGGTAGTTGTAATCCATGGTGAACACGTCCTCTGCTACGCGGCCAAACTGCATCACGATGTAGTCCGCTGGAGACAGGCAGAAGTGAGGACACAGAGGGGCAGAACAGGAATGCGGAAGGACAGATGGACACCCAAATCATGGGGAGAGAGGCCAGAAGCAGAGATGCCAAGAGGATCCCAGAGGAGGCAAAGCACAGACCGAATGGGAGCAGTGGCAGGAGAGATGGAGCAGGTGACAAGATGCAGACACACAGCAGGAGATGGGGAAGGAGAGGAGGCCATTCAGAGGGTGCTCCCTGCCTGAGACTCTGCCGCGCACAGAATCCAGGGTCAGGGCTCCAGGGGAGGCTCTTCCAGGGCCTCCCAGTCATTAAGGTCATAAAGCCCTTTACTAACCCAATAACCCATGTCCTTAAACTCTGAGCTCTACAGGCAGGGCTGAGTGGGCTGAATCCAGAGCTAAGGGCCCCGGTGTCACGCAGTCGTGAGTCAGGGCGGAAACACTCACGGTCATTGCCGTGGATGATCTGGAAGTTCTTCACTGAGGCCTGAGTGACGCGCCCATGGAAGTTGAGTACGTAGGACTGCGTGTCGTCGTTCCAGACGGGCGTCTTGTTTTGCAGCTCGATGATACTCTCCGTGTTCTTGTTCTGCCAGCGCGCTAGCAGCGTCTCATGCTCCTGGGAGGGCAGCCTTGGCTGAGCCAGGTGCGGGCCTTGGCCCCATGACCGCCCCAGAGTGATCTGCCCCAGGGTGGGGCTCCTTAGATCCCCCTGAGACCCCCAGGGCTTCTCATACTGTTTACACATGCACACCCGCTGGAGCTGTGCCCTCAGAAGTGCGTGCAGAGACTGGGAGGAGGGGGAAAGCGGGTGGGATGGGTGGAGACTCACGTTGCGGGGCCGGATGGAGACTCTCTCATGAACCATGGTCATGCCCGGGACAATCACACTCATCTTCCGAGGCCCCTTAAAACCTAAGACGTTTGTCTCCTGGGAAAGAGAGAGAGAAGCTCGCTCAATAGTGGCCATCTGAAGACGCTACCTACCTGCTGGATAGACTGGAGGAGCAGATAGAGATGAGCTCGTCTATCGCCACTCGAAGGTACAGGAGGCATCTGTAAACTTACTGTGTCCAGAATCGGCTCCTTAATCTCCACTTTGCCCAAACAAGCTGCTCTTACCATCTTCCTCGCTCCAGTGAACATCATCTCCATTCTTTCATCTGCTCAAACTACCTGGAGTCATAACTTAACTCCGCCCACCCTCACATACCTCTTCTAACCCATCAGCAAATGCTGTCAGCTCTTCCTTCAGGTTATACTCAGAATTCAACCACTTTTCAACCACCATCATCTCTCAGCAAGAGCACAGGACCAGCCTTTAGCTGGACCCTGCATTTCCTCAGCCCCCACTCCACCTCCTTGTCATCTGTTCTCCACACAGCACTGAGCAGTCCTGGTGAGTCAGGTCATTCTTCTCAGTTCACTCAGAGTAAAAGATGGCGGTCTTACCTCGTGCTGCAAGGCCTCATGAAATAGGGCCCCATCACCCCCTCCTCTCTTCACCACCTACTCTCTGCAACATTGCCTGCCCTCCTTCTGCTCCCCTGACATGCCAGCATTTTTGCTCACCATCTCAACACCTGCACAGTTGGCACTCACTTCCTTCTGGCCTTTACCCAAGCACTACCTCAGAGAGGCCCTCCCTGCCCTCCTTCCTAAAAGAATATTCATAGCCCTCTTCCTCTTCCGGCGTGCTGCAGTTCATGGGGTCGCAGAGTCGGACACAACAAGTGACTGAACTGAACTGAGCCCTGTTCCTGCTTTATCCTTCTTCAGTTCAGTCG
Source organism: Bubalus kerabau (assembly GCF_029407905.1). Classification (NCBI taxonomy): domain Eukaryota; kingdom Metazoa; phylum Chordata; class Mammalia; order Artiodactyla; family Bovidae; genus Bubalus; species Bubalus kerabau. The sequence continues at coordinate 44,435,557 of NC_073638.1, forward strand.
CTCAGTCATGTCCGACTCTTTGCAACCCCAAGGACTGCAGCACGCCAGGCCTCCCTGTCCATCACCAACCCCCAGAGCTTACTCAAACTCATGTCTACTGTGTCAGTGATGCCATCCAACCATCTCATCCTCTGTTGTCCCCTTCTCCTCCCGCCTTCAACCTTTCCCAGCATCAGGGTCTTTTCAAATGAGTTGGTTCTTCGCATCAGGTGGCCAAAGTATTGGAGTTTCAGCTTCAGCATCAGTCCTTCCAATGAATATTCAGGATTGATTTTCTTTAGGATTGACTTTAGGATGCCTTTAGTATCTCCTTGCAGTCTAAGGGACTCTCAAGAGTCTTCTCCAACACCACACTTCAAAAGCATCAATTCTTTGGCGTTAAGCTTTCTTTATGGTCCAATTCTCACATCCATACATGACTACTGGAAAAACCATAGCTTTGACTAGACGGACCTTTGTTGGTAAAGTAATGTCTCCCCTTTTTAATATGCTGTCTGGGTTGGTCATAGCTTTTCTTACAAGGAGCAGGTGTCTTCTAATTTCACGGCTGCAGTCACCGTCTGCAGTGATTTTGGAGTCCCCCCAAAATAGTCTGTTTCCATTGTTTCCCCATCTATTTGCCATGAAGTGATGGGCCCAGATGCCATGAATGTTATATAACTGTTCTATAGCTTCCCCCCCACTCAGGGTTCAGGTCCCAGAAGGGTACATCTTTGTTCACTACTGTCTCTGAGTGCCTCAAGTGGCATCTGGGGCTAAGTATCACCTGGAGAGATTCAGACTGCCTCCCCAGAGCTGACCAGCAGGTGGCATCATTGGATCATACGAAACAGCTATGAAGTCCCAAGCTAATGGTACCAGTCCCTCATTTTGAAATGAGATGGAGAAATTCCTTGTGTTTATATCCCAGTTCGGTATCTATAAGCTGTGTGACACTGGCAAGTGACCCAACCTCTGACCTTCAGTTTCCTCATCTATATAATAAAGAAGATAGGCTCGAGCTCTTAGGTTGAATACTCAGTGAGATGATTATGCAAAGGGCCTTACAGTCCATTTAGGACCTGAATACTGGAGGGAAGACTGGAGGGTTGTGCCAACATGAACCCGGGCCTCCTGCCTCCTCTTTCCCAGGAGGCACCCAGGCTGGGCTGCAGAGAGGCAGGCCTAGTTCCCAGAACTTGCCTGGCAGGTGGTCAGCTGTGTTCTGTCCCAGGCAGGGGCCACTCCACTGCCCTCCTTCTCTGCCCGCAAAAGTAGATGGAATAGGCCACAGACAGGTAGAAAGTCCTGAGTGTTCTGTCTAGCTTGAAGCCCAGAGACCCAGGGCCCACGACTCACGTAGCAGACAGCAGCCAGCTCCTGACGCAAGGTTCCAGTTTCCAAAGTAGAGGCTGATGCTTTCTGAGGGTTGACTCCATTGTCATACACGGTGAACTTGGTGCCCATGAGGTTGGACCTGAAGGACAGACACAATCATTGTAAGGTCGTGCATCCTCTGTCCCTGGGCAGGGAGTAGCTCAGAGGCTATCCTAGGGAGAGAATACTGGAGGGGACCTTCATGACCTTTGTGGGCAGACAGCAGCGGACCTGGGGGTACACTGTTCACAGAATCATCTCAGAAGGCGCTTCATGGACAGAAGGCCTCAACTTGCTCTGAGTTTAATCAAAGGGCATCTCAGCTGAGTTCAGGGAAATCGGAGTTCCACAGAAGGTCTCCCTGGAGGAACTGGAGTGGCCCCCCTCATGGAAGGTGAGCCACCCCAGGGGGACCTGGCAAGACTGCAGAGGGGACTCAGTACCCCATGGAGGGTGGAGACAATCCGCTCTGTCCTGTCAGCCTGGGAGTTACGGTCCAGCCCCATCTCCAGCTCTAAGCTTGAGTTATGCTTCCGAATCTGCCACACTTCTCAGCACACCCTCCCTCACCTGAGGCCTAGCTCAGAGCCTTCGCCCCACCCCAAGGTTGCTTCCTCTTCCCTCAAGGGCTCACTCCTGCCCCTTGGCACTAACCATGAGACCAAGGTGGCTCTTCCAGGGTGGCCTACACCATCCCTGACATTGTGGTTTGACTTGTCCCCCCTAGTGGGCCTGCGCCCCCTCTACCTGGGAGCAGCTTAGGGTAGGATGAGTGAGGCTCATCTTCAAATCTGGCTGTAAGCTAGCACAGATCTGAGCCTGTGGTTGATCTGATGGACAGAGAGAACCCTGGGAGAGGATCCAACGCTTGACCTCCTTCAGGGGCAGCAGCTGCCCTCTACAGAGCCTGCCCCAGCCTGCCCCACCCCCGCTGGCCTCCTGGGGGCGTGCTGGTACCGCAGTTTCCCGATGTAGCTGTCCCCTCCTCTAGACAAGTCTGTAGGGTCCACGGAGATGAGGTAATTGGAAGTTTTACTCTTCTTTCTCTTCCTTCCCGCCAGGAGGAACACCTTGGGGAGTGGAGCAAAGTCATGCATGTTCCAGGCCCTGCCTCCAGTCCACACGCAATCCCAGGACCACTCACAAAGCGATCCCCTCGCTTCAGCTCTTGAACATACATGTGTGCACACATATGCACCAGTGGGGACACAGGCTTCTGTCTCTCTGGGGGAACTGGCAGGTCAGTGCTGGAGCTGAGGCTTCCAGTCCCACTCCAGCCCCCAGGACTTCAAGCCCACAGGATGAAACTGCACGTCCAAGCCAACCTCACCTTCTTCCCGTCCTCGCGGTCCAGGTGCAGGAAGTAGGTGGGGTACATGCCCCGGTCCATGCCCTTCTTGTCCCGTGTGATGCGGCACTTGATGGTGATCCCCTGGGGGGCTGGCCTCAGGGCAAACTCTTCGAGATCCTGGACCTCAACATCCACCGACGGCTCAGGGGCTGTGGGGCTGGGGGCCGAGGCTGCCTCCTACCAAGGAGAGAGGAGGAGCCTGAGCCCCAGGCAGGGTCCCCGAGCTGCTGAAATTGATGGTCTAGAATCCAAAGCTGCCCCCATATGGTGGTGGTGGGAGACAGGACTAGCACCCTGGGATGTGGGCACAGAGATCTTGCCCCTGGGCCAGCAGCTGGCTTCCTAGCCCTTCCTTCAGCTCAGCACCCCAGGGTAGGGATGGAGGGAACAGGCAGGCTCTCAGAAGCCATGCTGTCCAACTCCAGCTCCCCTGCCCTCTGGCTTGACTGAAGACTGGGAGGACAGAAGAGCCCCAGGGGAAAAAACTCTTGACAGGCACCTGGGCCCAGCCCACGGCCCAGGGAAGCCAAGTCCGCCTCACTTTACTTCATTCCCCTCCCACCTGGGTGGCGCTGCTGTCTGCCCTCCTGCTGAGCAGGAGCTCCTCACTCACCCTGGTGGACTTCCTGCTCGTGGCGGAGCTGGGGCGGGTGTTGCTATTCAGCTGGGAGGAGCTGGAGCTGTTCTCGTCCTCCTCCTCCTCCTCCTCCTCTTCGAAGCTCATGCTGCTGGAGATGCCTGGGCCAGGCAGAGGAGTGGGAGGGGACAAGTGGTCACACAGGCACACCCAGTCACTCACCCGTCCACTGGCTCCAAGTCACCCATTCACACAACACACACAAGCAGAGTGGCACGTACACACGTACATCCACGCACACATTCAGATGCATACTAGGACACTCTCTCTCCGGTGCATATGTGAGCTGGGGCTGGTCACTGTCCCCGGGTGCAGCCCCCCGCCCAGCCTCAGCTGTCAGACCCTATCTGGCAGCCAGGGTGCCCTGTCTCCTGGGTAGCAAGGCCTGAACTGAGCTGGCCCTGCCTGGGAGCCTCCATCTCTGGCCTCAAGTCTACTGGAGGCCTTGGCTGGCAAAACCTAAAAAATATGGAGAAAGTCCCAACTCCTCACTCAGCCTGATGCTCAGGGCCCACCAATCCTCTCCAAAGAAAGTGAAAGTCGCTCAGTTGTGTCTAACTCTTTGCAACCCCATGGCTCCTCTGTCCATGGGGATTCTCCAGGTAAAAAAACTGGAGTGAGTGGCCATTCCCTTCTCCAGGGGATCTTTCTGACCCAGGAATCGAACCAGGGTCTCCAGCACTGCAGGTGGATTCTTTACCAACTGAGCTACCAGGGCAGCCCATCCTCTCCAAAACCTGCCCTGTCTACATGCCTTCACATCTTCACCCCAGCTCCACAGCCCTTCCTCCAGGAAGCTGTCCCTCGTGCAGCGTCTCAGAACGTGTGCACTGCGGGCTCTCCCTACACCACCTCCCTGGGGCAGAGCTCACTCTCTGGGCAGCAGGTCTCCTGGGAGTGTCTGCCTTACCTCTCAACCTCCTGGCCCTGCTCCCTCTAGCTCAACAGAGTGGGGACATTTTGTAAGAAAAGAACTTTCTCAGAGGGACAAAAGGGAAAGGAAATCTGTCCCCACACCTGGGCCTCCCTGCGGGCAGGAGATGGGGATGGGGACCCAGGGCTGGGCTGTGCGCTAGCTGGTTCCTTGAGCCACACTTTTCTCCCTCAACGCAGCCTTTTCAGGGGTCCCTGCCCAAGCTGCTCACTGGTCTCCAAGTGTGCCCCCAACCAGGGCCTTGGAGGAGCTGAAGCAGACACAGGAGGGCCATGCTCCCTGAGAAAGGTGCACCTGAGAACCTGGGGCTGAGCTTTGGGGGTGTCTCTGGACCCCCACGGGGCTCACCCTTCCTCTGCATCGTGGCACGGACGTCCTGCCCACCGGGCCGTGCTCCGCCACCCGCGGCCGTCTCCCCCGCGGCCGTCTCCCCCGCGTCCTGGGCCTGGTCCGACTGGCCCACAGTCAGGATCTGCACAGGGCCTCGGGCCTCAGACTTGTCTTCAGCCAGTGCTGCTGGCCCGCCGGAGCCTGCAGGCCATGGACACTCCTGAGTCCCATCCAGGGGTGTGGAGGGGGCGGGGCAGCCCGGATCCCCAGGTGTCCAGGAAGAGGGTGAGGGAAGAACGGGGACACATCTGAAAACTTTATTTGCAAAACCAATTTTTAAAAAACTGAATGACCGCTGTCAGCCTCTTAATGGTGGATGAGCTAGGAAGGGGCATGGGCTCCATTTCTTCTGCTGTTCCCCCACATCTGCGGCTGAGGGGGGCACTGAAATGCTTCGCGTCCCTAGGCAGCCGGCTCCAGGTACATGGTGAGCAGGACAGGAGGGAGAATGAGGCTGGGTCTGACACAGCGAGGCCACCACTCAGCTCAGACACGGCCAGCTCTGCACTGTCAGTGCCGGCCTTCTCTCTCACATACACACACTCACACACATCAGTGAAACACACGGGGCCCCTGGAAAAAGACAGGTCGGCATACACTCGCCTTCCCAAACGGAGGAGCTCCCACCTCCCCCATCGACCTTCCTGCCCAAGTTGCCACAGCTTTGGGACCAGAAACAAGGCCTGGCCCACGCATCTGGGCTTGGCCTAAAATGCCGCAGTCATTCCACAGGCCCTCGGACCCGACACACCACTGTCCGACCATGACACGGAGGCCTGGAAGCCCCCCAGGTATAAGAGTTGAGGAGTAGGCTGGCCAGCAGAGATGGGACTCAGGGCAGGGCCACTGTAACTGGCCTTGATCTCCAGGGATCTTTTCTGGAGAGGGAGGAGCAGAGGGAACAGACTGGTCTGTGGGCCAAGAGGGTGGAAATGGGACTGGAGAACTGAAGAAGCCCACAGGACAACTGAGCACTGCCCAAGGGGAAACAGGCTGCCTGGGAGACACTGAGGCTCCCAGAGGAAGTGTCCTGATCAGGGTGGAGGTGCTTGGGCGGGCAGGGAGGGGCTTCCTGGGCCACAGCTGAGCTGGACTTCACCTCCTCGGGCAGCAGGAGAGTCCTGCCCATGCCCACGGGCCAGCCGGTCCTACATGAGCAGGAGGCCAGTGAGCCAACTGGGGGATCCTGAGTGCCATTTGGGGCTCTCCCCGAGGACTCGCACCCAGCCCCTCACCCCCCAAGTCTGGAGGACAAGCATCCTGCCAGCCCCACAGTGGGAGCCGGGCCTCCCGAAGAGGGGGCAGTGAAGGCAAGCCAACCTTTGTGCTTCCCCTTCCTCTCCTTCCTCGAGGCCCCACCCTGGCCCCCTGCCGCGGCGGCCGCCTTGGTTCTCTTGGCTGAGGCTGGTGCTGTGGGGTGGGCAGTTCCCAGGGGCACACTGGCAAGCGAGTCGGCCTCTTGAACTGCTCAGGAGAGAGCCGGAGAGAGAGAGAGAGAGATGCATACAAGGTGAGACCAGAGCTCCAGCACAACACTTCCCAGCTCCCCCACCAGGGCCTCTGTACCATCATCCCTCCAGGCAAAGGTGTGCAGGGCAGGCCGGGCTGGAAGGAGGTGGCACCCCCCCAACCCAACAGGGTGCTAAAGTCAACAGCCTGGTCTGCACCACAACCACCCCAGAAGCAGAGCAGCTGGGGAGGCAGAGGGAGTGTGTCTGCAAGAGTGGGGCTCACCGATGACGGTGGGTGAAGACAGAAAAGGCGGCAGCGTCCAGAAGAGACCACAGTGAGGGCAAGCACCCCAGGGACTGCACTGCTCTCCTGGGACAAGCCCTCGAAGCAGGAGAATAAATGGATCCCAAGAGCTGCCTGCCGAGTGCAAGGTCTCGGAAGGGCCACCACTGGGGATCTCCACCCTCTCCAGGCATCAGAAGCCCAATCTGTCAAGGTCCTTGAGTGGCTTCTCACTGCTCAGTGCTCTTAAGATGACGACCAGTGTCCTCCCGCAAGCCCGGCCTTCCCCTTGGCCTAACCGTGCCCTTGTCACCTGTTGGGCATCCCAGGTCCCAGACACACCCCAGACTCCCTCCTGCCTGCCACGGGCCTGCTCTCGCTGTCTCACCACCTGGAGTGCCCTCACCACACAGCCCCCGCTCCCACTAACTCCCATCAGCCTGCGAGTTCCAGCTCAGACGTCACCTCCTCAGGGAAACCCTGCTCTGGCCACTACTCTGCCATCCACTCGCCGAGCTTGGCTTCCTTCTGCAACCCACACCTATGACAGTCTGTTTCATCCTCTCCCTGCTCCTAGATCTTAAGGTCCATGAGAGAACAGAGACTGCATCGGTTTGTGCTCACCCTGGACCCCCAGCCTCTAACCCAGAGCCTGACACAAACAAGCTCTCAATAAATATTTAAGAAATGGGTAAATATATACATGAATGAACACAGCCAGTAGGTCAAAAACTCTCCACTGGGATAAAATGCTGGTTCTGATTTATCTCATCTTCTTCTGGAGTTCCCTAGTTGCTCAGATGGTAAAGAATCGGCGTGCAATGCAGGAGACCTGGGTTCAATCCTTGGGTTGGGAAGGTCCCTTGTAGAAGGGAATGGCTACCCACTCCAGTATTCTTGCTTGGAGAATCCCATGGACAGAGGAGCCTGGCGGTCTACAGTCTATGGAGTCGCAGAGTCAGACATGACTGAGCAACGAACACTTTTTCACCTCTTTCTCTGGGAATGATCCCTGTGTATTTTACACCAACAGCCAGCAGAGGGCAGAGCAGAGGCAGTGGAGGCTGCAGGGGGCGCGGCTCCTGGAAACCTGAATCCCACATTGGCCAGCCTGGTGAGCAGCCTCTAGAGCTGGGGAAGCCTGGACCTGAGACGCTGCCCTCACTCCGCCTGGTCTGGAGTCTGGGCAAGGGACAGCATTCAGCTGACTGGACCTGGGAACACACCACAGCTGCTCCAACCTTCAAAGCCCTGGGACAGAACTTTCCTCACTTTACAGGGAAGGAAACAGACTTGAGAGGGTAGGCAACTGGCTCACAGTGACAAGTGAGCAGGTGACCCACACGACCAGAAACTGTCTGACTTTGGCCATGTACTCTCAGAGGCGCTGCGGTCTTTCTGCAGGCCTGGCCCGGCCCAGCACACGGTCGGTGCTCAAGAAATACCTGCCAAAGTGACTGCACAGATGTGACCTGCCAGACTCTGTCTCAAAGTCTCAAGATGTTGGTTCTGGCACAAACTGGCAGGGCCTGAAGTCCCTGGAGCAGGCTCCCCTGCCACAGGCAGACTCAGATGGCCAGGTGCCAGGCTTGGCAGAGCTGGGGCAGTGATGCTGGGCTCCAGTGGATGCAGACTGAACTCCACCAAACCCAGAATGGTGGGGGGCCTTCTCTGCAAGACACTGTGGCCACCCTTGGGGCAGCACCCACGGACGAGGAGTGAGGGGAAGGCTGCCAGGTAAGGCTGGGGCTGGGGGCCATGCCGGGTGGAGCAGCTGAGGCTGCCTCCCACAGACCATCCCCTTCTCTAAAGGGCTTCTCAGGTGGAACAGACACATCAGCTGCGGCCCACGTGCTGAACTGAAGCGCACACGGGGGCATTACTGTGAAGGAGCCCCATGGCGAGGCAACTACCAGTCATCTGAAGTGGCTGGAGGCCGCACATCCCGAGGAAGCCCGGAAGGAGGGGAGCCTTCCAACTGCAAAGCCAGAGGCCTGCAACCTTCATATAGTCACTTGTCGACGGAGGAGCTGCCGTGATCACTGGCCACCAGCAGGGGGCAGTGGGGACTGAGCCTGAGTCCTCCTTTCAGGCTCAGAGAGACCCACCCTCTGCCCAGCCTGGGGTTCTCAGCAGAAAGGAGGGTCCTGAGCACTGGGGTGAAATCGAGGCGTCCCTGCCCCCACGATGAGCCGCAGAGAATTCCCTTCCCAGGGGACTCCGCTGAGAACCAATGTGTACACAGCTGGGAGCTGGAGGCTGCTGGTCATCACGGCTCCATGCAGGGACCCAGGGGCCAGAGGCTGGGCGCACTGAGGGTTTGGGGAACCCAGGAAGGGGAGGCGACAAGTGTCTGTCTATCTGTGACAAGAGGCATGGGTGGGCAGCATGGGAGATGGAGTCTTCTCGAGAGACAGAAAGCTGGCGGGGAGCAGACTGTTCTGCTCCTGAGAGGTGCCTCCTGCTTTCAGGGAAATGTTCCAGATCAGAAACCTGGGCTTTTGAAGTTCCAGGCCCACAAAGCTGTACCTTCTGGCCCCACACCTGGCATGGGAGCCCAAGGCTTCAGATCCCAGTCTCCCTCCGCCTGTCCCACCACTCTGCCCACTGGGCACCCCCAACAGGATGGGCCCCTCAGCTGTCCAGGCCAGCAGGAAGTCCCTGAGGGCCCCTGCAAGCAGTCCCAGGGTGGGGTGTACCTTGGTAGCCGGTGCTGCCGCTGAGGTAGGACTCCACCAGGGGGGCCTGCTCCTCCGACTGCCGGGCCCGCCGGCTCCTGGGCCGCCCGTCGGCATTGGCCTGCACCATCAGGGGCTCCTGGCGCTTCTTCTTCTGCTTCTGCTCCAGCAGGGCCCGCTACAGAGGCAGTGGACACACACAGGGGTTGGCGGGCCCTGAGAGAGCCGACCACCTCCCCAAGGGAAGGCGCCCAGATGAGGACTTGGGGGACCCTGCTGTCTCCGTATGGTTCCAGAGGTCACAGTGGGGTCCACGGCCCACTCTGGCCTTGTGCCCCAGGACTTGGGGTCCAAGGGAAGCAGGCAAGTATCAGTCCAGGTAGCTGCCCTGGCAGGATCACAGCACAGTGACCTGAGCTGCCTCCCAGCAGGAGCCTTAGATGCCAGGGTGGTGCTAAGCTGGTGAAGGAGAGAGCTCACCACTTCTCCCCTGGGAGGGCCCCCTCTCTCCACCACACAGGATCACCCAGGAAGGAGGACTGCTCCCCCAACCCCCGCCCTTGGAGACCCCACCCAGACTCCGGCCTGGATGGCGCGTGCTGGCCGCCCTCCCACCCGGCTCCAGCCTCACTCACCTGCCTATCAAGCTTCTGCTGCCGCAGGTTGCTGCCCTCATCATCTAAGACACTGCAGGGGGAGAGAAGGGCACTCAGGGCTGGCCCACGAGGAGCCAGGACCACCCAGAGCCCTCTCCCAACATATCTGGGTTCTTTAAGCTCCTCCCATCACGGCTGCTGGGCATGGGTCGGGGCAGAAGGGTGAAGCTATATTCTGGGAACTGGCTAGAGACATAGACATGAGCTGTCTTTCTGCTACTTCAAGGACTTACCTCCTATTGCGATCCCTGCTGCCCAAGGACTTCCCAGTCTACCCCGCCCCAGTTAACTGAGGAGGAAACTTTCCCATTGGGCCCATTAGGGCCCGGCCTGACTGAGATCCAGGGGGCATCAGTCACAAGCCAGGCCGCAGGCGGGGCTTCAGACCCAAGAGCCTGCCCCTCTGGCTGCACCCCTCCGGCTGCACCCCTCCATCTTTCCATCCTTCTGGTGGAGGCTGGGTCTTCAGGGGCAGACTCTCGACATCCATTCAAGAGCAACTCCTGGCTCTCCAGGTGGTAAAGTGGAGCTGCTGACACTGCCCACCTCCCTGCCCCCCTTCAAGAGGACCCCGGGATTTGGAGATTGAAACTCAAACACCAGCCAGTCCCTCCAGGCACGGCGAGGGCTGGGTGCAGATGTGTGCAGGGCGGACACAGCACATCGATGCACAGCCCAGCAACCAGCCGCTGGGTCCTTCCTTGGCCGCCTACACGGAGTGGGCGGCATCAAATCCTTGAGTCCTTTAACTAAGGTCGTGGGATGGGCAACCTCATCTCACACGGACTGGCCCTGCCTCCAAGTAAGGCAGAGCATGAGGAGGGAGCGCCAAGCACTTAAGCCTTCTTTCTAGTCTAACACATGCATGAGACCTAGACCCAAGCCTGTAGAGCAAAGGTCAGGCCAGCTGCATGGGCATGCGGCTGGAGCCTGAGGATGCGAGCTCTGGGAACCCCCAGACTGCCCTGGCCCCCTTATTCTGGAGCCTGCCACTGAACCAGACCTTGTGTGGGTACCTGCACAGATGTGTCCAAGTGTGCTGGGTTTGTGTGTGAGGCTGTAGAACTATCTCATGTGTGCGCACACTGGGAGATGTCCACACGTGTAAGCATGTACCTGGATATACATGCATGCAGACACCGTGTCAGAGGTGGGTGTCCTGAGTGCAGCCAAGCACGGTCGCATATAAAGAGGTCATATCACCCTGCAGACAAGGTGAGGTGATCCACCTCCTCCTGACAGCAGCAGCCCTTTCCAACTGGAACAATCATTGACCTGAAATGTCCTTTCAGCTCAGCAAACTGCTTGTGCTGCAGGGGCTGGCCAGGGTTGGCGGGGAGTCCATGGATTGCAGACAGCCCAACACCCAGCCCTCTGGCTTCACTGCCTCCCTGGCCACGACCTGTGAAGACTGCCTATTTTGAACTAGCAGCTGTCCTACCTACTTGACATCTGGGAAGGACTTGCCCAGTGCCCATGGGCTGCTCTACACACAAGAAGAGCCCAATTGTGATCTGGGGCCCTTCATAGAACAGCCTCATTCACCAAACCCTCAGTGGCCAGAGCACAGGAGAACACACTACTCAGACATGCTTCTAGTCAAGGCCTCAGTCTCCCTAAAAGAGCCCACCTGCCTAAGAGCATGCAGCTGCACGTGGGCCTCCCCAAGGGCAATGCTAGGCCCAGAGGACAGGGAATAGCTCTGAAAAATCCCAGCTGGCTGGGACAGTGAGGGTCCCAGCACAGGAGGCCGCACACAGGACAGGCAGGGCAGACGGTGAGCAGGATGCCTGGGGGTCCAGCCAGGTCCAGAGGCTACAACTCTTCTCCTGTCTCTCTGCCTCCAGCCAATGGCCTGACTGGAGAGTTCAAGGGCCACACATCCTCAAAGGCTCAGTGTACCAACGCCACTGTCCTCGTGGTCCATGGTGCTACCTGGCTGAGAGGAGCAACGGGGCCTGAAATCCAACTGTGCCCTGCCCGCCACGCTCTGTGCCTTGGCACGTGTGGTGCAGCCTGCATCTCAGGCATGTTGGCCACCTCTGCAAGGCCGTGCTGCCTCCCCTTCCTGCCAGCAGGACAGGCTGTTTCCTGGCTCACCGGGATGACGTGAGCCAGTCATCTAGGTCATCCCTGGCCCTGGGCTTGGCTGAGCAGGACACAGGCAACTATTTCCATGGTGCTGACACCATGCAAGGAACTGACGCCTAACATGAAAGGGCAACATCCTACTGAGAAGTAAGCTCACATCGGCAATGCCACCTCCAAACTGCGGGTCACAGTGCTTGCTCAACTGACAAAAGGTGGTTCCTGCCGCCGTGGCCTCCTTGCCCAGTGCCCCCCACCCCACCCCAACAACCTCGTCCACGTGGGGAGGACATCTTCCTAGCACAGGCACTGTCCCACTGCCATGGACTTTCCACTCCGTTCCATCACTTCCTCTTCCTCTGTCCCCACCTCCATCCCCCAATGGGGGAGAAACAAAGAGCCGCGCCAAGTACGACTACAGGTAGAATGGACTTAATCACCAGCCTTCAGAGAAAGATCGATGAACGCAAGTGTGAGGCTTCTGAAGAGATTCCAGAAACTCAGATACCCCAGAAGTGCCTGGAGAGCCACCCCTCTCCTGAGTGGAGGATGCAGGTGAATGAGGGATGCAGGGCAGGGGGCGGCAACCGGGGAGAAGCAACATGTGCCTGGTGAGCAAGACCCATCCAGGAGGGCTGACAATCAATCCAGCTAAACGAGGAGGCTCTGAGAGCAGGCAGCAGCCCGTGCGGGGCAGCAGGGTGCTTCCTGAGAGCCACAAAAGCAAAGGGTGGACCACATCACCTGGCACCCGCCAGCTGGTAGTGGGTGGTGTTTCTGCCTGACAACAATGTACCCGGAGCGCACAACGTCTGTCGCTGGTGAATAACAAAGAATCCCCTGCACACAGCGCAACAATGACAACAATGATGGCCGTCTCCAGGGAGAGCAGAACCAGAGCTCCTCTCTCACCCCGAAAGCAGCCCAGCCAGTCCTCCCCCCTCACCTCCCCCAGACAGCCCTGCCTCCCACAACAGAACCTCTCCCAGGCATCTTCCTTCCTCACTCCCCAGCCTGCCTCCTTCTGCCTCTGTTCTAGACAGCACTAAACGATAACCATGAAAGGAGACAGTAATGGCCTTTTAATGACTCGGGCTCCAATTATGGAATCACTGCCAAGCCCAGGCTGCCAGCTGCAGCCCCGCCAGGAGACTCGGACAGGAGACAGGGCACTGATGGATGGGTCTTCCAGCTGACCCCGGCGGCTCCTTCACGACGGTCACCAGAGGGGCCGGGGAAGCACTGGCCACTGGCTCGTGAAGGCCAGAGAAACCTAGTCTGTGGTATCCATCCATCCATCTGCTCTGCCCAAGGCCAATCAAGTGACCCCCGAACCTCCCAGGAGACGGCCCCTCCACATCCCCCAGCTTCAAAGCCGCCGGACAGATATCTGAGAGGGAACCATGCATGACAGCAAGGGTCAGGGACACTTCTTCCAGGGGCTGGAAAAGCCAGACTTGGCCAACGTCGCCAGGAACCTAGGTCCCCCCTCTCGTTAGACCCCACCTCCATTCTCCGGCTGGTCCACCAGAGCCGACCAGAGGCCAGGCCCTCCTCGAAGCAGACCCAGTCTCCAGGCCCACTCCCTGCCCTCTGCTCCCTTTCCTCCTGCTCAGCCACAGTGGGGCCTGCCCCTGCTGGACTCGGGCCGTCAGGCAAGTGTGTTGGCAGGAGAGGAAAGACCACCTGCTTGGCTGTGAACTCTGCCCAATGCTGGAACCTCCCCACTCCCCAGCACGTCCAGACCTGTGGCTTCTGTTGCCCAGTGGCTGCTTGGAACATTGCGGGCAACACGGTGGAGGTGGGAACAGAGGCAACCCCAGAAGATAGAGGACCACTGCTCACAAGAGCCAGCCTCCCGGGATGAGGCTTCTCCATGCCAGCCACTGGCTCCCAAACTTACCAGGTCAGTCCCAACTGCTGGGGGCACTCAACCCTGACTTGATAGTTCAGACCTACTGGGGAAGCTGCCCCAGAATCAATCCCCCACCTCACACTTTTCTTTTTCAAAGCCAGTGACACATGTGATTCTAATGCTCGGCCATGCAAATAGAGACCAGGAGTCAGAGCTTGCGATCTCTAAAGAACAAAAAAGAAACTGAGAAGTTGCTCTAAGGCTGGAAGCATGCAAGCAGTCTTCTGTTCAGATGCGGGAAAATATTATAGTGTGCAGAACAGGGTGGAAGGGGTCAACTGAATATCTAGACAGGATGTGACCATTAGGAGCAAGGCCAAGTATGCTGGTAAGTCAGGACACATGTCTTCGGGTCTATCAGAAAAGATGGGAGGACAGTACAGCCAGGCCTCCGCATGGAGCTGCAGGGACCAGTTACCCTACCACATGGGCAAGACAAAGCCATGCCAGTGGTGTGCTGGGTCAGTCAGATGGATAAAGGTGTTGGCAACAATCGGTCATGTCATCATCAAAGGAGGTTTCTATTAATAGCATCATGCTTCTCTTGGTTAGCAGGTTTTTCGATGACCTGACACAAGGCAGGGCTCTGAGCAGACTTACAGGTGAAACAACGTAGAAGAGATACTAACTGTCCACTAAGAGTGTGAATTCAGAAGACGCTAGAAGCCTAACAGGAAGTGGTCAAATCTTACAGGTGGGTCCCCAAACACCCCGTCTTCCCACACAGGCAGAATGGAGAAGACAGGGCTTGACATCAGCCTGATGAAAGACTCCGCAATTTTGCTCACAGAGGCCTTGAGAGGAGTGGTCAGTATCAAAGCCATCCCCCGGGGGTGGTAAGGGCTGGAGGGCAGAGGTCCACTGTGAGGAAATAACACCTCACTCTGCTCAATGCTGGACGTCTGGACAGGCCACAGCCAGGACCCCGCCTGCGGCTCCAGGAGTTGGAGTAGGGCAGAGACCAATCTGAGCACATCCACAGGCTCCCTGCTCCCTGGATCGTTTGTCAACTTTGTGCTCCTGCTCCCTCCACCCCGGGCAGCAGCAAGACGACTTCCCAAAGACGCTCGGGGTGGGAGAGGAGAGAAACTCCCTGTGGAACTACGGGCAGAGGGTCTGCTCTTCCCTCCTGCGGCCAGAGGCAAAGCAGCGGGCCAGAGTCTGGGCACCTCTGAGGCAGAACTGGAAGTCGGGAGTCTTGCCTAATGAGCAGTCATTCCTCTCCCCAGGAAGCGGAGTGAGAAGTGCAGTACCAGGAGGATCTTAATGAGGACCAAAGGAGGGGAAGGGCTTCCTTGGTGGCTCACAAAGTAATGCAATGCAGTAGAACCCAGGTTCGATCCCTGGGTCAGGAAGATCCCCTGGAGAAGGGAATGGCTAACCACTCCAGTATCCTTGCCTGCATGGACAAGAGGAGCCCGAGGGGCCACAGTTCATGGGGTTGCAAAGAGTTGGACATGTCTGAGCGACTCACACACAGAACAAAAGGCGGGGAAACCCAGAGACAAGAGTAGGCTCACTCTAAGGGAGAGTTTTCTAATGGTCTCGTCCATCGGAAGTGAGGCTGCTGGCAGGGATGCTGAGGGGAGCGCTCACACAGAAGACTGGGCAGTCTGTGAGGGCCCTTCTTGCCTGAAATTCTCCTTCTCTGACCTAGAGCTGTGCTTTGCCAGTAGCACTCAGGAAGCCCCGTTTTGAGGGGAGAGTACTGCAGCCCTCAGAGGTGCTGAGAAGCCAGGTGTGGGGCCAGGAGAGCCGGGAAGTCCTACAGTCTACCGGGGAATGCCACTTTGATTCAAAGCAATGGGCACTGTGTCCATGCACGGTCATGCCAGGCATGTGGCTGCTCTTCAGGTGCATTCCCCACTCTCCAGGAGTTCACGGCCGGTGAAGGAGGCGCCAGGCAGCGGGCACAGGACGGTGCAGACAGAGCACAGAGGACAGGGCTTGTCATCACTCCCTACCTCCAATACACCTGCGGCCAGCAGGCTTTCCTGACTCTCACTGCTCCTCCTTCAGCCCATAAAACGTAAAATCATGAACCAGGGATGGTTAATACTCCTCAAGAACACAGGTGAAGGAAGAATGGCAGAAATAAAAATCAGTAGTAGTAATAATATGGAAAGAAAAAAAACCCCAAAAAGTTATAACAGTTGTTACACTTTATAAACTAAACGGCTCCCTTCTAAGTCAGAATGTGAGGTTAATCCATGATCATTACAAATTGAGTCACAATTACCCTTAAGAAGATTAACACCAGCTGTCACAGCTTCAAAGAAAACGAGCCAGGTCTGGGCGATGCAGGTGCAAACCACCACTGAGGCAGCAGAACCCCCACCAGGAGAGCTAACAAGATATCGACCCACCTCTGGTCCCCAAGCCAGATGATACCCTCCAGTTCCGACATGCTGTGACACGAGGGAAACCTCACACCAGAGCACGTGCACACCCGCCTCTCCCCCTCATCTCCAAGTGCATCGCCTCACCATCTTCTGCCCCAGTTTCCTCTGTGATCAGGCAGGCATGTGGCTATGACTGCGATCAGCAGCCCTGTGAGTGCAAAAGGCAATTTGCATCTGCTCCTCTGAGGCCAGATCTCCTCATTCTGGAAGTCTACACCCAAGTTCAGTGCTTTCTGGGGCTCACAAAAGCTCAGAAAGACCCCAGCAAGGTGGGAGACACCGACAACTTCTAACTCCAGCTCACCTCCAGCTAGACACCTACCCTCCCTGCCACAGAACAAGAAAGAGGGTGGCAGAGTGATGGGACGGTGGACAAGGCAGGGCTGCAAGGGGGCCAAGATGTTCCTCGGGGCTGGGCTTCAGGGTGGCAGGATTCTGTGCTCCAGATGGAGTGTGTGGGCTCAGGAAAGGAATGAGGGGATGGGGTGGTTGGGCCTGAGCTGGGGCAAGTGCCAAATCCCTCTCTGCAGGATGCCACTGCCTGGGACTCGTGGGAAGACTGAGCACTCCGGGAGACAGCCCCACCTCCCTACTGCCCTCTCCCCCAGAGGCAGGCTTAAACCTCCCCAGTATGAGGCTGACTTTCTCTAAGACCTGAGCGCTCCCTTCACAAGTTGCTGTGGTTCTTGGCTCCTGGGAGAGGCTTCCCTGAACCCTGATCTGGCCTGGTCCCCAGCCTGCGGATCCTAAACACGCCATCACATCCCAGCTCCATGCGCTGCCCCTTTTCTCCCTTCCTTGTAAGTCAGTCTGTGGCCACCAGCCTGCCATCAGCACCCTGGGCAGGTACTTCCACAGCACTCATAGCCTCTAATCTCACAGGTACTGCCCAGGCATCCCTGCTGGGTGGTTAGAAGAGGTTAATGATACTCTGTGAGCTGCAGTGTCTTGTAGAAAGTCCTCAGCACACACGTGTCAAGAAGGCCAGGATGCTCCAGAAACTACTTGCACCCCCAGCCAAGGTGCCCTGTGCGGGTGACAACCCTTCTGAGTCAACAGAGCCCCAGTCCCCTGATGGGACTGTCTCCTGGTCTATATGAGACTGCAGTGTGACTGCATATGTTCACAGGAAATCCTGGGTTGATGTGTGTGTGTTGGTGGGAGGGGTGCCCACAAAATCTAACTTGGGAAACCCTGAAGCCCCCAAAGCAGCTGAGATTAGAGACCACAACAATTCTCAAGAGAAAACTGTGACGTCTCAGGCCAGGGACAGGTGCTTGTTTGTAGCAGGATCTACTTTTAACAAGCCTCAGGCAGTTTCAGCTGATTTCAATTTGGATGCTGTCTGGACAGACTCATCGAAGAGCCCTGTCAGAATTATTTTCTATCAGTGACTGGAATCAGGTCTCTTTAAGAGCAGGCTGTGTTACAGGCAGGTCTGGAGTCTGTGCCTGCCAGCCACAAGCATGTGCACCTGGGCTGGCAAGAACATGGTGGACCTTAGAAGTCCAGCACCCCTTCTACACACATGCCTCTCAGGGGAGGCCTGGAGATAGCCCCGTAGCCCATGGCAACTAAGGAGCCAATGGGTGGCCAAGGATCTAGTGCTGCCATGGCGATGAGCTCTTTTCCAGTGGTAATGGAGAGAATGGAGTAGAGTGGATGGGGAAAGGCCCGCACCTGTGCAAGCCCCAGAGACCCCCCCCCCCCAACCTCCACACAGGCGTGAACACTCAGCTGTCCTTGGGACAGACCACAGCATCGGGGAACACAGGCAGGCCGTGCTTCTCTGAGTGTGCCCAGGGTTCCTAGGTTCGCTCTCTTGTGCATGTGAAGCCAGTTCTCATGTACTGAGTTGGTTTGTATGCAGGTGTTTAAACCAGTTAGCAAGTGGATTTCTGTGTCTTTGATAGATACCAGTGGTACTTGTGTGTGGGTAGTGGGAGGCAGGTATTCCACCAAATACAGGATGTGTGTGTGTACAGATAGGCAGGAGTTCACCTGTGTGATCCCGAGAATCAGGGAGTGTGTGTGTGTACACGCGCGCAGCAATACATGGAGCATGAACATAGAAGCAGCCTGTGCTTTAGATTCAGAATGACTATCTCCAGGAATTTATGCTCTGACTGTGTGAAGCGACCAGCAGGAGCGTCTTTGGTCCAGTGGACGTCCGATGGGTGCATGTCTGCAGATGTATGTGTGTGTGCACGCGGCTATACTGGCGTGTGACCAGTATGCTGGGCCTAGGAGGGGGCTCAGCACGGTTAACTCCCTCCCTAGGCAGCCACATGGCGCTGCCTGCCCCAACAAGGCCCATACAGGCCCAGAGAACTGGCCTCTTCCAGCAACCCCGGCCGATAAGTGGGGAGGACAGAGCAGGCGGGTTCACTGGTGCCCCCAAAGTTGGGGTAGGAAGGCCCAGTGTCTCCAACCCGCGCCCCTACGGTAGGGCCAGATGGGGAGGGTACAGCTGTCCTGCGCCCCAGCCCTGCATCCGTAACCAGCCCTGCTCCCGGAGTTCGAAGTGGTGGGCATCCCGACCCAGCACCCTCGACCCTGCCCCGAGCCTTCAGCATTGAAGGGTGGTGGGCTAGACCCGCGCCCGGGGGGGAAGTGAAGGTGGGGGCCGGCGCCCGCGTACCTGTAGGGAATCCAGTCGGAATGCGGCTTGGAAGTCATGTCTCTCGGGGGCGGGGCGGCAGCTGCGGCTCGGAAGGCCGGGGCCCTTGAGGGCCGGCGCGGGGGCCCTGCTCAGCTCCCGGGCCGCCCAGGGCCGCATCCTCCCGGGCCGGGGCGCTGGGCCCCGCCGAGGCCCGCGCTGCACGCCAGGGCCCCGGCCGCGGGTTCGGAGAACGACTGCTTGCGCCGCGCGATGGGCGAAGCGGCGGAGTGCGCGGGGCCGCCACGGGCGTGCGCGCGCGTGGAGGCGGGAGAAGTAGCCCGCACCTACCCCCGCCGCCAGAGGGGCTGGAGCCCGCGCCGGGGGCCCGGCCTTAGCGTGGCAGCGGCGGCCCGCCCCCTCCTCCCTCGCTCCGCCCCGCCCCCGGCGGAGACCCCACCCCCAGATCGGCGCCGGCGTCCCAAACGCCCCCGCCCCCCTCACAGAAAGCTCGGGTCCTCTGGCTCCGCGCAAGTGAGAGCGCCTGCGCCCACTTTGGGTGAATAGAGGCGCTGCCACTGGGCGGGTCCCCGACCTCCAAGCCTCAGTTTCTCCTTCTGTGAAACGGGGATAATTCTAACACCTACCTACCTGAACTACCTATTTCCGCTAAGGGATGGGAAACCGTTGCTTAAATGGGGTGAGGGAGAGAAGAAGAGGGTGGGATCCAGTTGTGTAGGAAAGGAATGATGCTCCAAAAGGCCGAAAGAGGTCCAAAGGGACCTTCAGGTGCCGAGCACGGAGGTTGGCCTTTCCCCTTCCAGGCAGCTCCAACCGCCTCCCCGGGGAACCTTCTTCGGTTTTAGTAAAGGAGGTGTCTTCCCACTGCGGAGGAGTCCTTCCCCTCTAAGCTATAGCCGTCAAGACAAGGATAACATTCAGTCTAGTGCATCCTTAGCCTTTAAATTTTATATTGCTTAATCTCCACAGCAGCCTTGAGAGGCAAGTAGTTGCTGCTGTTTCCCAGAGAATAAAGCCTCGGGAAGGCTAAGATGTCCAAGGACAGAAAGCTCCCAGCGATCCAGCTGAAAAGGACCCAGCGTCTCTGTCTTCCAAAGCCCTAAGGACCACACTTAAACGGAGGCAAAACCTCTCAACAAAGATAACCTTACAGTCTCTGAGCACTGAAGTGGTTCTGGCTGTGACGAGCACCGAGTTCAAAGCGTGTTGAGGTGAAGGGCAGCCAATCCACAGTAGGACTGGCTGAAGCTGGGGGAAACCCGGGGATCGCGGAGGGGCCTCCACACTGCAGGTGGGTATCCTCACGTGCACCGCTGGATTGGGCAGCGCCATTCCCCAGCCAGGCCAGGGGAGTGTCCGTGACTGCCTGGCTAATGGCAAGAGCCTGGAAGGGCAGCCCGCTGTCCTTCCATATAGGAGGGCCCCTACAGCCGCCCTGGGTCCACAACCAGGAGCCCCCATCCCAGGACTCTCCCCACTATAAAAAACAGTAACCAGGATCTTGGTGGGGTGGGGGTGGGGGGCTTTTGCTGAGCATCAGGTGCCAGCTGTATGATTTGTGTAATCCTCACAACCACACAGTGGTAGGTGCTCTTATCATGCCCATTTTATAGCAGAAAAAACAGGCACCAAGAAGACAAAGATCTTGCCCGAAGTCACACACCTGGTCAATGGTGAAGCCAGGATTCACACACCAGTGCCCACAGCCCTTGTCCTTAGCTTCCTCCTGCCTATCACAGTTCTTGCAGTGCGCATGCACATGCACACACACACAAACACACACACAGAGACATATGCACACCGCCTCCCTCTTCAGGCTTCTGGCGCACAGGGCGGTCAGATCCATCTCTGTCTACTGCAGCATCAATGCTCGCCAAAGGCTGTGACCTCTGATTATTTATCAACCTCCAGAGCTATCACTGTCAATGAGAACAGAGAGCAGACCAAAAAAAAAAAAAAAAAAAAAAATTCACCCCAGAGTAGGGTGCAGGGGCAGAAGATAGGGTGGTTTCCTTGTCTGCTGAGACCCTTGGCCTGGGCCTCTGTTTTCACTCCTGTCAGGTTCTAGAAGGGCTGCAGAAAGGGGCTGGTCCCTGCCCTGGAGACCAAGGCAGCACAGCAAATCACTACCCAAGGCCTCTATCTGTCAGGACCTGTGGACGGAACACCGCCTAGAAGCAAGAGGTCAGTACCACCCTCCAGACCACCAGCAGCTACCAACCACTTCAGAGATGAGCTGAGAAGACTGCCTCTTCAAGAACTTCAGGCTACTTTCCTCCTTTTTTCCCAAATTATCTGACACCTTAAAGCAATCAGAATCAAGTTGGAAGGTCTCAGGAGCCTGGAGTAATTGAATCTATTAAATAGACACTTTAAGTTCTGTCCTAAGGGAGCATAAACTGGAGGCAGAGTGAGGTGCAGAAAAAAGACAGTTCTCCATGTCTCTTTCTGTGGAGGCTGTGTGCGCCCATGGGATGTGGGTGAGCCAGAGGGGCTGTGTGCCATGTATGCGTGAATGTGCGTGTGTAAGGTATCCCTGCAATCATAATGGGCCTGCACAAGAACATTTGTTAGTTGATATGTTGATGTGTGTGCATGAGGAGGATCTAAGCATGTACTTCTGTGAGTTCTACAGGGATGTGTGAGTTTCACACTCAATTCAGAACTGGTGATGGGTTTTGCTGCTCAGATGACTTCCCTGGTTGACATTTTAAGCGTATGCCCTTGGCTTGTACTAAAAAACCACTCCAGAAAGGCATGAGAATATTGTGCTAAACTGTGGTTAAAATACAGCTGTGCTGTACAGTGACCCTTGAAGAAGTACCTAAGCTTTTTAAATTTAGCCCAGGAACAAGGGTATCTCTACTGAAACAGAGCAGCCCACACGCCCTCACCACCTGTCCCATTCCTCAAAGATGAGGTATTTGCTGTGAATTTAAATTCTCCTCCCGGCATGTTAGGCATTTTCAAACATGGTCATGGCTTGTCAAGGGAGAGGAAGAATACATCGGGACAGAAACACCCTGAAGGAACCTTCACCAGCTGCCACCCACCTGGAAGGGACCCTAGCGCAAGTTCCCCTCAGTAAGGCTTGTTCAGTTAAGGAAGAAGGTGAGCATGTTGGCACCTTGCTACTTCCATGTGGAATCTTAAATTTTCTGTTCCTAATTTAACAGTTTGAGTGTGGGCCACCTTGCGTCAATTTTGGAAGCAAAAGGATATGAAGAATAAATGAACATGGATTCAGATTGGGCACCAAGTCCCAAGATGTCCTCCCGGCTTCATAGCTTGGCACAGTACCCTTGTATTCTGAGGAAGACAGTGCAATCGACCGAACATCAACTCGACCCAACTGGGCTCAAGGGTCCTTGCAGCAATTGAGCAGGTGTCAGGCTCAACCCTGCTCTCAGGGAGCTTTCAGTTTGGTAGGAGAGACAGAAAACACCAACGTGCCGGTATCACAGTCCAGGTGTACAAAGTGCTGGGAGCAGCCAGTGATTCTAAAGGGAGGGACGTCAGGTTAGGATAAGCCTTCCCTGAGAATGAGAAAGGATGGCAGTTGAATTGGGCCTTGATGGATGAGGAAGTTTTTTGTTTTTGTCAGCCAGGGAAGTCCCCAGGAGGGTTTTGATAGACAGCTGAGGAAGGAATGGGCGAAGTTTAACAATTCCTGAGAGTCTATGACTGGCTTGGCATGGTTCTGGGCTCTTTTACCAAAGGGCATTCTAGACAGAGAGGATGACATAAGCAAAGGCAGGGATGTGAGAGTCTGTGACCAACGCACATGAAAATCTAAGTGCAAATCACCTAATGTGGTAGTGTGTAGGTGAGTGGTTTGGTGTGGCAGAAAGGCCTAAAAGTTAAGGTAGGACCAGATCACATGGTCCTCAGAGCATCCGACTGGCGGGCTTGGATTTTATCCTGTAGCCAATGGGGAACCACTAATGGGTTTTAAGCCACGGGTAACCCAAACACTGTGGACGGTGACTGCAGCCATGAAATCAGAAGATGACTGTTTCTCTGCAGGAAAGCGATGACAAATCTAGACAGTGTGTTGAAAAGCAGAGACATCACTCTGCCAACAGAGGTCCAAACAGTCAAAGGCTATGGTCTTCCCAGTGGTCATTTACGGTTGTGAGAGCTGGACCGCAGAAGGCAGAGCGGCAAAGAATTGATGCATTCAAACTGTGGTGCTAGAGAAGACTCCTGAGAGTCCCATGGACAGCAAGGAGATCAAACCAGTCAATCTTCAGGGAAATCAACCCTGAATACTCACTGGAAGGACTAATGCTGAAGCTGAAGCTCCAGTATTTTGGCCACCTGATGCAAACAGCCGACTCATTGGAAAAGTCCCTGATGCTGGGAAAGATTGAAGGCAGGAAGAGAAGGGGGTGTCAGAGGATGAGATGGCTGGATGGTATCACCAATGCAATGGACATGAACTTGGGCAAACTTTGGGAGGTGGTGAGGGCCAGGGAAGCCTGGCTTGCTGCACTCCATAGGGTTGCAATGAGTCGGACATTACTGGGGGTGCAACCCAACAGCAACCTGCCCACGTGCACCTTTTAGAAAAAGAGAATTGGGAACAAAATGGGGGATAAAGACAGACAAGCCCAGAGGTACTGAAACCTGCTAGATGATGGATGGGGAAGTCCAGGGCAGAGATAAAAGGCCCTACACCAGGGACCAGTGCTTTGCAAAGCTGTGGGGCAGACATCATGGCAAGATGGCAGCACATGTGTGGGCAGCCAGAGAAGCCCTCTGAAATTCCATTCAAACTGCAGAATATACGGAGACCACTGCTCCATTACACATGATTAAAGTGAGATAAATAGGCTTACTGATGTCTGTGAAAAAAAATGTAGGGTAACCACTCATAGAATTAAAAGCAATATGTCTATTTTCCAAATCACTGCAGAAGAGAGTAGCAAATAAAAATCTTCAGAACAACAGAAATGGTCACAGTCTAGGGACTTCTCTGGTGGTCCAGTGGTTGAGCCTCTGTGCTGCCAAGACAAAGAATTCCATTACTGATTGGGGAACTAAGATCCCACATGCTGCACAGTGCAGCCAAAAAAAGAAAAAAATGATTATAGTCTAAGGGAAACATAAAACTCAAAGTATAAAACAAAGTAATAGGAAGAAAACCAAATGTAACGGTGAGGAAGTCAGTGTAAATGAGTGCCTATAAGACTGGCAGACGTGAATATCATTTGTGAAGGATGCTCTCTATGCTGGGCACCCTCTGTGGGTTTCATAAAAGCAAAAGGGTGATGAAATGGAACTGTGTGGTTGAGGCTCCAAGGTAATCACATTCCAGGGTTAGGTGGGGCACCACCATATGTGACATGGAAAAGAGGCTGTATCATGAGCTGGCACATCTCTGATATATATAAAATAAGCTGAAAAAAAAAAAGGTTGTTGGAGGTTCAAAAGGAATTTTAGGAAGAGCCCCCAGGGTCCAGTGAGCCCTGAGTAGGAAGGGTGGAGAGTACTATGTCCTTCATCTCCAACCTGAAGGGTGGAGCTTGATGGAAACCCCTATGAGAACTTAGTGATTGACTCTTTGCAATCCCATGGACTGTAGCCTGCCAGGCTCCTCTGTCCATGGGATTCTTCAGGCAAGAACACTGGAGTGGGTTGCCATTACCTCCTTCAGGGAATCTTCCCAACCCAGCAATTGAACGTGGGTCTCCTGTGTTGCAGGCAGATTCTTTACTGTCTGAGCCACCAGGGAAGCCCAGGATGAGGCCACAGTGCTGGGGCATCTGAGTCACACCTGCCCTGATGGCTGAGAGGGTGCTGCTGCCCCAGGGTCAGCCTGTGCTCTCAGGTTAGTGGGGGTGATGGATACAGTGTGTGCCCCTACACAAGGAACAGGTGTGATTGTCTTAGATCTGAGGCCAGAGGGCCCCCTTGTTAGGGGAGGTCACAGTGGGGGAGGGGATGAGTCCAGCTGCTTCCCCTGGGCCTGAGAATGGGGCCATAGGGTGAGCCATAGAGCAGAAGCACCAGCCACATCAAAGGAGCTGTACTTGGGGAGACACCCCAGTGATGGAATGATCGCCAAGAATCCACAAAAACACCCCACGCAGAGAGATAGCCCAGAGAGTGTGACACCAGCTCATCAGAATATCGTATCTGGTCAGGGGAGAACTTTCCTCTCCTCTCCTCTCCCCACTTTGTACCTTCATCTTGGACCCTGGAGAGGGTCAGAACTGCTGAGTGGACCCTTGCCTACAAGCAGCTGGCCTGAAGCAGGCTGGGGTGGACAAGAGAAGCTGATGTTATGCCAGAGTTCAAAGTTTTTTTAATCACAATAGATAGAACAGACTAATGGCTGACAGGACCACCTTGGGTTACCTGGAAATGGCCAGAAAAGTCATGGACTTACCTTCAATCTCATCTAGGTTTTGGGGAGGGGGGAACAGCCTCGAAGAAAAAAATCAGAGACCACGGGAGACAAAAATAAAGTTGGCTTTATGATTCCATCTCATGAGTCATGCCTATTCAACCCAACAGCTACACATGGCTTCTCTCATCTAATCCTCACAACAACACAATGAGGTAGGTACTATTATTATCCCCATTCCGCAGATGAAGAAACTGGAGGTTACATAACCTGCTCAAAGCCCCACAGATAATAAGTGAAAGAGTTCAAACTCAGGCAGCACAGAGTTCTAGAGCTCACAGCTCAATGGCTATCATTTAGAGAAAACCCAGTGATGAGGGCTTAGCCCTTTGACTCATTAATTCCTGTCCCAGAAATTCAGCCAAGGGAAACATGCACTGGAGCCGAAGTTGATGTACAGAGATAGTCATCCCAGCTTTATTTCTATGGGGGAAATTGGCAGGAATTGGGCGGGTGGGGGTGGGGTAACAAAATGTGTGTCATCTGGGACTTGGTTAGGTCAACGATTCTACGTTCACAGGATGGATCTCTAAGTATTCTTTAGGAGGAATGTAACTACAGAGCAACAGGTTCATGAGGTAAGGTACAGTATCATAGGAAAGCATAATATCCTACAAAGAAGCTCCACACTAACACATACACACGTGGTCTCAGAAAAAGTTGCCCAGGCTGAGAAAGACACAGTCTGGTCCATTGCAAAGCCGCCCTAGGACCACCTTCCAGGTGCTGGCTTCCACTTAACTCTAGCTTGTGACTCCTTAGATATCCTGCTGACCCCTCCACAGCACAGACAGCACTCTGCCAGTGTGGTTAGGGAGGCAGACAGTAAACGAACACTTGGTACACAACGGGTTTAGGGAATTAATAAATAATATTCTTAAAGCCGTACAACTGAAATATCCTTAATCGTCCTATGTAGTATGATCTGTTACCAAGATGGCACCCAGGTGGCCACTCTCCAGTCCACGTGGGCATTAAAAATGTTTGCAACTTTGAGCTAGGTATTAAATGATTTATCTTGGATGGGGTGGGGAAGTGTGGGAAGGAGGCTTAATACCTGCTCTTGGCCCAGTTTACCAGCTCTGCTTTGAGGATCTGCTGAGCATCTTCTGCTCCGAGGACCCAGACGTGGGTGGGGTGTGGCTGGGGGACCCAGAGCCAAGGCACAGGGTCTCTGCCCACTTCCGCACAGGGCATCCAAGGAGCAGGGGCTGAGGTTAGAAATAGGAAAAGGCTCTGAGGAGGAGCAACCAGGCCCCTGTGCTCAGCCTGCAGGAGGGGTTTGTTTTATCAGTGTTATTGAATTTGCAGATAAGCAACAATGAATTAAGCTGATCAGGAAGAGAGAGAGCGAGTTCTCATTTGTTCATAATGCAAGATTTATCTAGCAGAGCTCTCTCCTTTGTCAAACAGACAGCCACTGCCTTTATATCCTCCAGCAAAGAACATTTTATTTTGTAACCTTTCAGAAAACCTATGAGTTTGCGGTTTTGACCTTCCCCCCTGCCCATCTAAGAAAACCATGGTTATTTAAAATGTGAGATGTATTTTAAACAACCCTACTCTGAATGTGCTAACCCATCACTCTAGCAAGAGGAATCAGACCCTGAAATGAAATTTAAACTATTTGCAAAGTTTATTACCCCTAACATACCATCTTTTCGCTCCACGGCCCTTCTCTTTTGCTGCTAATGGTTTATAAATATCAAATTCTAATCAGATTCTAACGCTACCAGGTCACTGAAGAAGCAGTGTCCTCTAAGGTAAGAGCTATGGGATTGGAATAAAGCTGGTCTACATTTCTGGCTCAGTTTTCCCATCTCTGAAATGAGGAGAAAAGTCACCAAGACCTATAGAGGCAGCAAGTATAGGAGAAAGAACACCAGACCCAGAATTCCAGTCCTGGCTTTGTTGTTAATATGTTGTGTGAGTTTGAGTGAGTATGTTGCCTCTCTGTGCCTCAAGAAATTCAGGGAGTGGGATGTTCTCCAAGGCTACCTTCCAGCGCTACACATCTTTCTGATATTTTAACTCTTTACAGCAGGGCTGTTAGGAGACAAAAGAAGGTGATTAGAATTTGTCCAACTCTGAAATAAGGATAAAAGTCTTACATTTTATAAAAGAAACACACAGCAGTGAAAACACACTAGACTTGAACTGAATTCTTGTCTTCTCTGTGCTGCTAACTCATTGGGTAGCCAAGGACCACTTGCAGGGCTCGCCTCAGTTTCCTCATCTATTATGTGGGAACAATGCACATCTTGCCTACCACATAGAGTGTGAGAGACTGAACGCAGAGAAGGAATGCGAACCTGCGATCACTGTGTTCCAAGCACCACGGAGATGTGACAACACATAGTAATTAGAGCTTCCGCTTATGGAGCCCTGGTGTGCAGCCAGCACTGCGCTGAGCGTTACCTGTATTATCTCATTGATTGCTCACAGCAACCCTGAGGAGCTATTACACGAAAGGAAGCATAAGCTCTATGGGTGGTCACAACAGCAAGGATTTACTAGCTTTGGCGGAAGCCTGGGCTTTGGGGCCTGGGCCCATCTCAGAGGAGGATGAGAACAGGCAGTCCCAGAGGCTGCTGCCCTGCCTGGGCTCTGCGGGGAGGAGAGAGCCACTCCACCTCAGCATCTCTGAGCTCTGGGCAGCTCCTTCTCGACTTCCTCAGTGAGACGGTGCCCAGGGCTGGTGGGGCTGGTGGAGCTGGGTGGGGCAGAACCCACCTATGCCTTTCTCCAACCCAAGGCTGCTTCTGACCTCTCTGCATCTCTCTGCCTGATTCTCAGTCTTCCTCCCAGGCCACCCTCCTTCACATCTCTGCTGCAGGCACCATCCCCCTGCTGCTGCAAAGCCGGCCCCTTCCACGGCCTTAAGGCTGGCATGGGGCAGGTGGCAGGGAATGAGGGGCCCTGCTCAGCAGGACAAGGCCCTGGATTTTGGCTTGATCTTCTCAGGCCAGCTGGCCCTGTCCAGGCCCTCATACTCATCACTACTTCTGGGATATCCTTTTAGATGGGCAAGCTGGGCTGGCCCTCAGAATGGGCTTCAGAGGTATCCTCTCCCAAGCAGGCAGAGTTCGGAGAGGTGTTGTGTGTTCCTCTAGCTCATGTCACCCTCCACTCTTCTCCAGCTTCTTGGAACACCTGATCCAAAATCCCACAGGCCTCCCTGATGGGTCCCACCTCTGCATACTTATACCTCAGCCTGTCTGGTTTTCATGGGTGATGGGTACCCATTTCTCTAGCTCAACCCAACCTATTTTTCACTTTGCCCCATCCCACCTCTTGGCTCTGACACACTGTAGGATCTCCCTGGGGACCCCCACCAGAGTAGGTGACTGGACACTTGCTGATGCTGTTGACTGACATCCTCACTCATCCAAAGATACTTTTTAGTGTCTTGGATGTTGGGAGACCTGAATCTAAGTCCCTGGCCTCCTTTCATGACCATCGACAAATCTCTTCCCAGTTTTCCTGGCCTCATTGTACCAATCCGGAGAAGGCAATGGCACCCCACTCCAGTACTCTTGGCTGGAAAATGCCATGGACAGAGGAGCCTGGTAGGCTGCAGTCCATGGGGTCGCTAAGAGTCACAACTGAGCAACTTCACTTTCACTTTTCACTTTCATGCATTGAAGAAGGAAATGGCAACCCACTCCAGTATTCTTGCCTGGAGAATCCCAGGGACAGGGGAGCCTGGTGGGCTGCCGTCTATGGGGTCACACAGAGTCGGGCACAACTGAAGTAACTTAGCAGCAGCACCATATGTACTAATCTATAAGATGAGGGGATTGGATTAGATAATGTCTAAGGCCCCCAATATCACTGGATTTCCAGTATCCAGGGCCCCATCTGACAATTTACATGAAAAGGATGCACATTTCTCACCTCCCACTCTAAATACCCTGGGAGAGCTGAGTAGGGAACACTCAGAGCAGGTTCACTTCGCTCTCACACCCTTAAGCAAAAGTATAATGAGCAGAGACCATATCCCTCGCCTGGCCGCACACCCAGAAGACACATGGGAGATTCAGAATGCACCCTGGCAATGGATCTGAATTCCTCCCTTCCCCAGAAAATGAGTAGAGGTGATGAGCATGTACAAATAACTCAGTAGAAAATTAAACAGACAAGCCCCACAAAAACTCCAAATGACCACAAGTACATAGGAAAAACTGGAACCATGGTATTTCCTCCCACCACCCTACCGCATGAAATCCATCACCAGGGCCTGCAGCTATGAGTTCCTAAGTATCTCTTCAATTGGTCCCCTTCGTCAATCTTCCCACCATTTCCAACGCCACCACCCTGGTCCATGCTACTTCATCTGAGGTACATGGGATCACCTGTGCGCTTCAGGTGTCCACTCTGGAGCCAGATCTGTGGCTTCAAACCAGGCTCTGCCACAGACTCCCTGTGTACTTGGAGACTTAATAGCTAATATACAGAAACCACTCAGAACAGCGCCTGGCATGTATGAGTTAGCTGCTATTACATAATGAGCTGCACCCCCTTTCCCTCTGGCTCTCCTGCAGTCTGTTCTCACATGGCATTGAGAGTGATCTCTCCATAATGCAAATCTACCATTGCACCTGCTGCGTTAAATCCTTCACTGACTTCCCTTGCTTGCAGACCAAAAAAAAAAAAAAAAAAAAAAGTTTAAGGGTCCACACAACAGAACAAGTTTCCATTCTCCAGCCATACTGGTCTGCTTTCAGACAAGCCAGGCTCACACTCTCCCAACCTCAGCAGAGGCTGTCTCTTAGGTCTAGAACCTACCTCCCACCCTCCCCGCTTCCAGTTCAAGGCTCTATTGCTGAGTATTTTCTTTTCATCTTTTTATGTGGTGACTTTACTGAACTTTCTGATTCTAGAGATTTTCTCACTGATCCACTTTAGTTTTCTCAAGAACCCAGTACAGAGTGCCATTTGCAATAATGTAAATTATTGCAGGTTTGATCCCTGGGTTGATCCCATTTGCAACAAAGTAAATTATGACTCTACTTTCACCACATAAAAAGATGAAAAGAAAATACTCAATATTTCTATTATAATTATAAAATAATAATTTACAGCTTGAAAGATCTCTCATCTACAATGGAAAGATTATGTGTGAAATGTTTTAAAATAATATTAATGAAACTTATTTGTGATCCATATGAAGAAATTTAGGCAATATAATTGAGATTTATAAAAAGAACTTGAATGGAGATTCCTAATATATTCCTACCTGATAAGAAGAGTATTTTAAAGATAGTAATTTTTCCTAAATTAGACTTCACTTAATTCAAAGCAAAAATTGAAGGGAATTTTGAAACTTGATAATGTACAGGGATTTCTTAAGATTCCCTTAGGTGATGACCTGAGGAAAGGAGGGCACAGGCCAAGATGGTCTATGAACCAGGCTTCTAAGACAAGAAAGGCAAAGTAGTCACTTAGCCTTGATGACTAGTGCCAATCAGCAGTGTTCCTAAAAACAGGTCATCAACAAGGATTTTCTGTAGAGCCCAGGGAACTCTTCTCAACACTTTTTAATAACCTACATGGCAAAAGAATCTGAAAAATAATAGATATGTGTGTGTGTGTGTGTGTGTGTGTGTGTGTGTGTATATATATAACTGAATCACTTTGCTATATACCTGAAGTTAATACAGCATTATAAATCAACTATACTCTGCTCAAAATTCTCCAAGCCAGGCTTCAGCAATATGTGAACCATGAACTTCCAGATGTTCAAGCTGGTTTTAGAAAAGGCAGAGGAACAAGAGATCAAATTGCCAACATCTGTTGGATCATCAAAAAAGCAATAGAGTTCCAGAAAAACATCTATTCCTGCTTTATTGACTATGCCAAAGCCTTTGACTGTGTGGATCACAATAAACTGTGGAAAATTCTGAAAGAGATGGGAATACCAGACCACCTGACCTGCCTCTTGAGAAACCTATATGCAGGTCAGGAAGCAACAGTTAGAACTGGACATGGAACAACAGACTGGTTCCAAATAGGAAAAGGAGTACGTCAAGGCTGTATATTGTCACCCTGCTGATTTAACCTCTATGCAGAGTACATCATGAGAAATGCTGGGCTGGATGAAGCACAAGCTGGAATCAAGATTGCCAGGAGAAATATCAATAACCTCAGATATGCAGATGACACCAACCTTTTGGCAGAAAGTTAAGAAGAACTAAAGAGTCTCTTGATGAAAGTGAAAGAGGAGAGTGAAAAAGTTGGCTTAAAGGTCGACATTCAGAAAACTAAGATCATGGCATCCAGTCCCATCACTTCATGGCAAATAAATGGGGAAACAGTGGAAACAGTGTCAGACTTTATTTTTCTGGGCTCCAAAATCACTGCAGATGGTGATTTCAGCCATGAAATTAAAAGATGCTTACTCCTTGGAAGGAAAGTTATGACCAACCTAGATAGCATATTCAAAAGCAGAGACATTACTTTGCCAACAAAGGTCCGTCTAGTCAAGGCTATGATTTTTCCAGTGGAAATGGATGGATGTGAGAATTGGACTATAAAGAAAGCTGAGTGCTGAAGAATTGATGCTTTTGAACTGTGGTGTTGGAGAAGACTCTTGAGAGTCCTTTGGACTGCAAGGAGGCCCAACCAGTCCATCCTAAAGGAGATCAGTCCTGGGTGTTCATTGGTAGGACTGATTTTGAAGCTGAAACTCCAGTACTTTGGCCATCTGATGTGAAGAGCTGACTCATTTGAAAAGACCCCGATGCTGGGAAAGATTTAGGGCAGGAGGAGAAGGGGATAACAGAGGATGAGATGGTTGGATGGCATCACCAACTCAATGGACAAGGGTTTGGGTGGACTTCGGGAGTTGGTGATGGACAGGGAGGCCTGGCGTGCTGCAGTTCATGGGGTCACAAAGAGTTGGACATGACTGAACGACTGAACTGAACTGATAGTCTAACATAAAATGAAATTTTTTTTTTAACAAAGAGGATTCCTAAATTTTGTCTTACAAAGCAATTGGGTCGCTGATAAAATTAGGTGTCCAATCTGTACCTCAAGTAAGTGCTTTTAAGGGTAACTGGTTAATAAGAGGTAAGGTGTTAGTTTTGAGGTACCAACTTTGAGAGAGTAGGCAGTGAGAAGCAGACTCCTGCACCAGAGCACAAAGACCTCAGGGTGCAGACAGACTGGGCCCCTGCTAAGGAGGTGGGACGGCTGCAGGGCTGGCGGTGCATGTTCAGAGGATGTGTGGGCTGGGCCTGCTCCCCTGACTCCCCACCCTACACAGGAAGCTGCCAATAGGCTCCAGGTCTCAGGCAAACGAGTGATCTCCCGCACCAGCCACACCCACCCCGAGGAAGCACATCTATCACCATGCGGCCCTCCTGCCCTGCCTCCCAGGACAGGAGGTGAGGCGCAGTGGCAAGGGGACCTGGTGTCACCACTTCCTTTTTTGCCTATTTTACCCAATCAATGGGCCTCTTTTTCATTTTCAGAGCCGTGAGTTGAGCACACAATTCAACTGATGTGTGTTGATGCCCAAGATTAGGGCAGCCTGGGATAAACTATTTCCCTGCCCTTGATTCCCCTAGATAACCCAGGTAAAAATTATCTGGAGGCAAAGAAAAGTGAGAAAAGCAAAGAAAATTCTGATAATGATGGCTAATGAGAGGAGGACCAGTCTGACTAGATGTTAAAATATATTGTAAAGCAACACCAACTAAAACAGGATGCTGACAGATAGGAATCTCACATGAAATGTCAGTGGACAAAGACAAGCAACACAGAAATACATCCCATTTTCTATAGGAACTTAAATATTATCCCAAAAGTACTAAACAAGAAAACAGGAATGCAAAACTGTGATGACAGCTGGATACAATGAGGTGTACATGGAGTTATCTGGAAGGGGAGAGGGGAACAGTCCAGAGCCTTGAGATTTTGGCCGATTTTCAGTGGAAGGAATTGGGGTTACCACAGCACAAAGTTTACATAGAGAAAGAGCAAAGAAAAAAAAAAAATCTAACAGTTCAGCAAACCAGGAAGTATGCTGGGATCTGAATTCTAGTCACAACTTCTCACTGATGAATGGCCTGGGACTAGGTCTTCCCCTTTCTGGGCCTCAGTCCAACAATTCAAAGATAAAGGATTAACATAGATGACCTCCACTGGCCCTTCCAGCTCAGCCATTCCTCTGGGATTGACAATCTGGGAAATCATCCCCCATTTCTGGTTGCTACAGCAGGATATGATGGGAAAAAAAGAAAGACCCTCAGACCTTTCCTGATCCAAACTGCTGAGTGACACTGGAGGTTGGCTCTGTTCATCTGAGCATGGAGGCTCCCTCTGCAGCCAGCCCTGTTAGTCTCTGGCACCCAGAGATGAGTAAGACATGGTGCCAGCCTATGAGAATCACAGGGCAGTGGAGGACACCGGTGAACACAGACACAACAAGCGATAATCCTGAGCAGAGTGAAGGTCTGGACCAGTGGGGTCCAGTGTTGTGGGGGCATAGGGGTGGGCAGTAGAGATGGGCCAAGGGTCAGGCAGAGCTTTGCAGCAGAGGCACCACTCAGGCTGGATAGAGGTTTAATGAAAAGGAGTAAGGGAGACATGGGAGGCAGGAGAGCACTGGGGTGGGTGGGTGGCGTATGGAATGAATGGGGAGGTTATTCAGGGCCAGGCTGAGGTCTTGAATCTCTTAGCAGCAATAGGAAGTTGGGGAGACACATGGTCCCGCTTGTAAGGCAGATCACAGGCAGCCCTTGGAGCAGGGTCTGGGATGAAGCAAGAGGGATGCAGAGATACAGGTGAGTGGGCTCTTCAACAGCCCAGAACAGAGGGGCCTGGCCTCTGGCTGAGAAGGGGACCAGGGTGAGCGGCACAACTGAGGTGAGCCCACTAAGAAAGGGCTCGGGTCAGGGCGCACAACCAGAGGGAGATAGCTTCTGAGGCCAGGCTGCCTCAAGCTTTTGTGTTTGGAGTATTTTTTGTTTTGGGTTTTTTTTTTTTTTTTTTTTTGGCTAATAATCCTGGCTCTGCCGTTTAGAGTCATGGAACCCTGAACTATTCATGTAACCACTCTTGCCTCAGTCTTCTTATCTGCAAACAATTGCAACTCTTTCTTAGGGATTTCAGGAGATTAAGTGATTTAATAAATGAAAGCCTTTGGAATAGTGCCTGACATAGTAAGTGCTCCATGAGAGGTGATGATGACAATGAAGATGACGGAGGAATAGCTGGAGGTGGGGCAGGGATCCCCACAGGAAACACAGTGGGAGAAGAGGTTTGGGAGGGGGGTTGGATATGTGAGTTCCAATTCAGATATGCTAGATTTGCATGTCTGCAGGACACACATTTTGGGTAAGTGGAAGAGCATACACAGAGGATGGGCCAGGAGATGAGTTCAGGGAGTCTTGAGGGAGGATGCTGAGGGAGAGAGGGCAGAGAGGTTGCCCGAGGGGAAGATGCAGAGAAGAGGCTGACAGAAGAGGGGGATTTTGTGGGGGTGAAAACCATCAGAGTGAAAGCTCCCAGGGCAGGGATTTCCTCAGCTTTGCTCCCCAGATTATCCCCATTACCTAGGGCAGTGCTGGAACAAAGCAGATCAATATTTCTTTGCTGGGTATATAAATAAAGATAATCGTCCCTATCTACTCCATAGATTTTCTTAGGCACAAAGTAATACAGAAGCTGCTACTGCTGCTAAGTTGCTTCAGTCGTGTCCGACTCTGTGTGACCCCATAGACGGAAGCCCACCAGGCTCCTCCGTCCCTAGGATTCTCCAGGCAAGAACACTGGAGTGGGTTGCCATTTCCTTCTCCAATGCAGGAAAGTGGAAAGTGAAAAGTGAAAGTGAAGTCGCTCAGTCGTGTCCGACTTTTCGCGACCCCGTGGACTTCAGCCTACCAGGCTCCTCCGTCAAAGGGATTTTCCAGGCAAGAGTACTGGAGTGGTGTGGCATTGCCTTCTCCGAATAACAGAAGCTAATGTTTATTAAACATCTACTATGTGCAAGGACCTGTGCTAAAAACCGCATCTATGGGGTCTCACTGAGTTTTTATGGTAGCTCTACACAGGAGGTACTATCAGTGTTCTCATTTTACAGACCAGGAAACAGGTTTCAAGGGTAAAGCAACTTGCCCGAGTTTACACAGCTAGGAAGGAGCAGACAGGGTCCAAACCTGGGAATCTGTGACTCCTTGACACTGGCTGAACAGGATGGGAAACTGGGAAAGGACAGCCCATCAACAGCCTCATCACACTAACTCCCAAGTGCCCCATAAAGAGTGACAGTTCCTGGATCTTGCTGGAGGAAGGGGGAGGCAGATGTACGAGCCAGTGATGCAGGACCTAGTTAGTGTAAGACTGGTGGGGTAAGGCCATCGACAAACCAATATCTTATGCAGCCAGACGCCCGGAGGACAGAGAAATCAGATCAGGAAATCAGAGTGGAGCCGCTGGAGTGAGAGGTTCAGAATGAAGGGCAGAAACAGAGAGAGGGAGGGGTCCTATCTTCACGTGGTGATGGCTCTGTGCATGTGTGAGTGTGTGTGTGCTGGAGTGAGGTGATGGGCTACACAGGTTGCCCAGAGGATCCTGGCAGGTCCAGACAGGTCCAGGGGTGTCCTGGGGGGAAAGGGACTGAGGGTGCAGGGACTGCACACCTGAAAGGGGCAGAGCGTGTGCAGGTGGCTTCACACCCCTTCAGAGTGCTTTTGTAACCACTGCTGAAGTCCCCAAACACCAGCAGTTATTACTGGTGTAATTTACAGGCTAGTTCCTAGACCAAGGAGTCCAGACCCAGGGATCATGTCTGATTCTGGCCCCTGCTGCATGCCCAGTACAAGCACAGCACCTGATAAATGAGCACATTTTCCAGAAAGGGATATAAACAGTCAAATAGGCTAGACTTGCCCTGGATCTCCTGGATCTCCAACTTGCAGGTGACAGGCTGGGACTCAGGACCCTGGAATCCTCTTGCCCCAGGGCTGTGGTGCCCAGAGCAGGGGTCCTGGAGGAAGTCTGAGGCAGCTTCAACCCGACTCTTCCCAGACGTCTGGATCCTCTACATGGTCCTCCTGCCTCCAGAGAACAGTCCACCCCCTGGTCCCCTGTGCATAGCAATGGACCAGGCCTGGGATCAGGGCTCGGGCACAGGCAGCTGACCGCACGGAACTGCCTGCCCCGCAGCGTCCTGACCCCATGCTGGGCCCCTCCTGACTCCTTCGCTGTGCTGCCTGCCTGCCTGCCAGCCTGCCTGCCTCTGGTGATGCTCCTGCAGGGGAAAGGCGGTTCCGTGCTGTGCCAAGCAAGACCTCAGCCCAATCCTGGTCAGACCTGCTGGCTCTGCCACTCTGGGAACTCCTGGTGTGAGAGAGAACTGCTGAGAGCCTGCTCTGCCCCTGGCAGGACCCTGGAGCCCCACAGGTCCCAGGCCTCAGGGCAGTGTCCGGCTGTGCCCTCCCTCCTCAGCCAACTCAAGGATAATACGTTAGCCACAGACTACTTAGCCACAGCACCAGCTGGAGCACTCACCACCATGCATATACTCGTTCTCTCTGTGACCCTGGGGTCACAGACGTGTCAGCAGTCACAGAAACCACACTGTCACATATGAATGGACCTACTATATGCATGGCTGGTGTGAGTGCTTTCCACGCATCATTGTGACTCATGTGATTCTGGGTTCAAGATGTTAATAAACCCATTTTTCAGATGAGGAAACAGAGGCTCAGGAACTCGCCAGGATTTAACCATCCATTGGGCTAAACTCACCATAACCCTCAGGTCAGATTAACCCAGAAGCTGAGGTTCTGTTCCAGCTCTGCTCCTGGGCTTTGCCAGTGCACATGCTGCCCCTTCCCTCCCCCACCCACCCCCCGGGCCCTCCTGCTGAGCACAGAAGCACACCTGAGACACACATGGCCCTGCTCTAGAAGCTAAAAGAAGCAAAAGGAGGGAAACTGGCATTTGTTGAGCAACAGCTATCTGTGCTGAGCACTTTCATTCATTCCTTTCTAATTCAATTCTTTTGAATTCCTCTGTAATTCAACCACCCTATAGTGAATATCCCCATTTTACAGAAGAGGAAGTGGAGGGTGGGAGATGGTAAACTAAAGTGACACAGAAACACACAGCAACAGGGTCAGACTCAGTTATCTGAATCTGAATCCACATTTCTGCTGCACCAAACCACTTCTCAGCTCTGTCTAGTTGCCATTTGGGGGTCCTGGGGCCATGTCTGGCCTGTCCATGATCACCTGCTCCAGCCCTACCCAAGCCCTGGGTCCATGAGCATTAGGCCAGGAATGAGAGGGAAAGGAGATTCACTTCTGGCCCAAAGGCCGGAGGACCCAGAGCCCAGGACGGCTCCCGGCTGCACCCCCTCAGCCCCATGTCCGTGAGCCAGGCCTCCTCTCAGCAGATCCAAGCCCAGGTGCTGGGCTAGAATGCTGATCCTGGCCAGTTTCTGCCAATTCCCCTCCAAGAGGCCGGCCCCTGTCATCTGTATCACACACTGGCCCTGTGTCCTCCCCTCCCCCAGCATCTGGCTTCAATACAGACAGGCCCTTGGTACAGGAACTCCCAGATGCACTTGGCTCACAAACGGCCCCGTAACTCCATCCTACCCAGGACACCCTTGAATGTCCATATGTGACTGTGTTCTCAAATTTTCTCAGTACTTCGACACTGTGACTGCCAGCCTCACACTCTAGTTTCTGCTGCCCATCAGTCAGGTCTGCCTGGACTTATTCTCCTCCCTCACTCAGGCCTGTTCCCTCTGAGATCCCAGGGTGTCCCGTGGCCCTGCCCACAACGACCACAGCACCCAGTTGCCATCACCGGGTTTCATGCCCTCGAACCTCCCTGTCTCCGTCTTGAGAGCCCCTTACGTCACTGGCGAGCCCTCCTGACGTTACGTGCAGGCCACAGTGCTAGACCTTGACGTGGGTCAAGGCTCCCTAAGACTGTCCCAAACTCAGCAAGCCTGAAGCTCAGCCAAGGCACGGCAGCCCAAAGCTTACAAATGTTCCTGGCCTTACCCAGATGGCCTTGCGGGCCACAGTCAAAGCCCTGGCTTGATGGGCAGTGGACAAACTCCTGGTGTAGCTCCGCAGTGGTGGTCGAGATCAAACAACAGGCAGGTAGACTACAAAGCCCAGAGTTTAACCCCAGGACCAGAACCACAAGCACAACAAGGTAATCTAGGCAGCCAGGCCCCAGCTGGCGCAGGCAGCTATCGCTCAGCCCCGGAGCACGCGGAACTGGGGTCCAGGTGCCCCACCGCGAGGGGCAGAAAGACGAAGTCTAGAAAACCAGCATTTTCCATTTCTCAGCCCTAGTCTAACTCTTTGACTCAGGACTGATCCCACCATAATCCCTGCCTATCAGGTTCTTAGGGTCCTTCATTCAGAGAATGCTCAGCTCCACTGATCATTTCAGGAATACATATGAGAACAACTTTACTGCACCGCTCCTAGCCAATATGGCAAGACAGGAAAAATCAAAATAAAACAAACTCGTGGATGCCAACGAGGAGGGAGGGTGGGGGAGGGATGGTGTGGGAATCTGGGATTAGCAGATGCAAACTATCACACACAGAATGGATAAACATCATGGGCCTACTGTATAGCACAGGGAACTATGTTCAATATCTTGCAACAGACCATAATGGAAAAGAATATGAAAAAGAATATATATATTTGTACATAAAACTGAATCACTCTGTGGTACAGCAGAAAATAATACAACATTGTAAATGAACTCTATACTTCAATAAATTTTAAAAATAAAAAACAAAACATCTCCAAACAAATAAAAACAATGAATCTTACTACTGGAGGGCTGTGTAGACTGGCCACACATAATAGGCATCATGGTAAACGGGTTCAATATTTCCAGAGAACTATCTAGTAATATGTGACAAGAACTATAAAATTGTGCACGTCCTTTGACCTAGTGATTCCACTCGGGGATTGCTTCCCAGTAAAATACTAAGAAAGTAATTTGTACAGAGATATTCATAGCAGTGATATTTATAATAGCAAGAAATTGGAAAGGGCCCAAAGGTTCAGCCCTTGGGAAGTGACTCAGCAAACTGGGTCGAGTGAGCAGCTCAGAGGCTCCACAGCCAGGAGGTGTGGACGTGCAGGGTCAGGGAAATGAACGTGCAGCCCCGGGCAGGCCAGATGGGAGGTGACCCAGCTCACAGCACCTCAGACTCCAGTTCCACCATGCAAACATCCAGTTAGGTACTTCGTGTTACTTTCACCTTGATTCAGTGAAGTCAGTGACCTTCACGTTAATCAGGAGAGCTTTTAAAGGTCATTTTCCAAAAGACATTAAAAATACTAAAAAAGGAACTCTACTGACAAAATTCCATAATGATCCTTGGGCATGCTCGCCTTCCAAGACAACCTCTCTTGAACCTCTATTCTCCAGTTTCTCTGCTGAAGGAGTCAGGCTCACGGGACCAGATGGGGCGGGGGAATCAGGCTGGGGATGGGGGCAGTGCGGGGGCTGGTGTGGACCTGGGTGCCCTGGGCCCTGAGCGGGCTATGAGGACCACAAGCCTGGGCATGAGGCCCCAGACACTCGGGTGCAGGAACCCCATTCTTTCAGGCTTCATCCTTCTCTTCCTCAGTCTTTTTCCCTCAAGGGCCCACCATATGCACCATTCTTTCTCCTCTGGGCCTCAGGAAGAGGTTCCTGAAGAGGTCTTCCACCCTTCACGTGAGATTCTGGGTGACCAGAACGTCTCCCAGAGTCAAAGCCTGAGTATCTACGGGTGGCACTGTGGGAAGGGGCCTGCCTATGGTAGGACTGGGCCGGGGTATGAGTCCTTACCCAGCCACAGAGCTCCATCAGAATCACCTGAGGGGCTTTCAAGAACTAGACTTCTGGGCTTCAACCAATACTCTGTGGGAGTAGGGCCTGGGAACATGTATAAAGGGCCTGGGAACATGTATAAACTCTCCAAAG
The DNA here is from genome assembly GCF_029407905.1 of Bubalus kerabau. Lineage (NCBI taxonomy): Eukaryota > Metazoa > Chordata > Mammalia > Artiodactyla > Bovidae > Bubalus > Bubalus kerabau. The sequence goes on from NC_073638.1 coordinate 44,475,697, forward strand.
GCCTGTATGAGGCAAATCACTGTCCTAGCGCCTCTCATGCCTAAGAAAGAAGTCATGGGCCTGTCTTCCTGGGCTCCCGGGTTCTCGTGGCTCTTATCTGGACCAAAGGTCAGCTTGCAGTCAGCAGTCATGGCAGAGACCATAGCCTCCCCACCTCCACACGACCCTCAAGGGAAAGCCCTAGTGCAGTAGCCTAGGACATCTCAGAGGGTCCTCCACAGGCCCCTGAAATGGGAACTAGGCTCCTTAGCTGTCCACAGACTAGTTCCCCACCCCCTGCCTTGGCCCCAGCATTGCACGTCCCTGACACTGGCAGCCCCCCAGCTATCTGGGTTGCCCCATAGCAGCTGCAGCTGCTCCTGGTCCACTCCCACATCCCAGGGTGGGGCAGAGGGGCCTACGGCCCCACCCACCCAGTCCATACTTACGGAGTCATTTTATAAAGCTGCGTCCTCCTCTCAAACAGTGACCCTCCCCAGGCCCAGGGCCACACCCCGGCCACGGGCGTGGCCTGGGCAGACTCGGTCTCACTGCCCCCTGTCTCCACGACTCTCTTCAGCTTCACATTGGTGCTTGAGTCCCCCAGCCTGTTGTCAGAAACACCAAGAGTCGTCACCCCACCTCCATCCAACCACCCTGCCAAATGACAACTGCTGAAGTGGCCTCCATGGTCCTGGGAACCGAGAAAGCAAGGGAGGGAAAAGGAGGGGGTGGGGGCTCATCCCAGGGGTCCTGGAGCAAGCTTCTGAGCCCTAGCTAGGACACTGATGGGGTGAGAGGGAGGCGGCCACTTCTGCTGAGCTCTCCCTCCAAACTGTTCCCAAGGTAGCAAGAGACCTGGAGACCCTGGAACTCCCCAAAGGCACAGCCTTCAAGCCTGGGATCCTGGGGTCCAGTGTGGCCTGGTCTGGGCCATCTGGATGCCTTAGGAGGTAGGGGCAGGGGCAGTACCACCTTCCCAGCATGAGAGGGTGGTGCATGCTGGGCCATGAACTTGGGCTGAAGAAACAAGGGGCAAACAGGCATGAATGCTGGCTCCTCCCAGATGACCACCTCATGGCAGGATCCCAGAGCCAGGGCGTGGGCAGGGGCCTTCCACAGCTCAGAGGCCCTGCCTGGAGAGAGGGAAGCCAGGCATGGGCTTCTTGGGGCTGTGACCGCACACAGGTTTGAAGGGTCTGGGTTTTCCCTAGGGGGCACTGTTAAGGCCATTTCTGCTCCTGTCTCCACTCATCTCCCTCCTGCACACAGGTCTAGGCCCAGTCTCCCTCCAGTTTGCTGACAGTGCCTAGCTTTGAGGGGCATTGGGGGACAGCTGGGTGAGGTGGGGAAGTCTTAACCAGTGGAGGTCTCCAGCACTCAGTGGGCATCATCATGGAGACCAGACTTTAGGAAGAACCCAAGTGTTTTCCATCCTGTTCAGAGAATCCCTTTGGTGCTTCACAACCAACCTCACACTGTGTTGTCCGCAGAAGCTGTGGGGAAGGGCTGGTGTCACACAGACCCCCATGGAGTGGGGGCACTGATATTTGAGGCTGGTGACCCACCAGCCAGGAGGAGGGAGCAAGCTGAGCTGCTGAAATTGCCCACAGCCATGCAGAGTCTTGGGTAAGCATGGGCATGACCACGACTGTGCTACATGGGAAAACGGGCATCAAGGCTCACACAGTATCTGAGTGAGGCTATTTCGTTTTCTCATCGTGTTTTATTACCCTTCAGTCTCCACAGTGTCTGTGTGGATAAGGCTTCACAGACTTGGGATTCTCTGACCCAGTGGTTCTAGGTGGAAACCAACACAGGGACTATCAAAGCTCTGGTGGCTCTGGACGAAGCTGGGGGAGGCCAGGGACTGGAGGGCCTCACCCTCAGCCTCTCCCTCCCACTCCAAGGATGCCCTCGAGTTAGTTCTGGGTGACTCTGGGGCTTCAAATCTCATGTGAAAACCACTGGTCTGGTCCAACCTTCCCACTTTCAAATAAAGAAGCTGAGGCCCAGAATGGGTAGTGATTTGTCAAAGGTCATACAGCAAGTTGGCAGCAGAACCAGGACTGGAGCTAGAACTGAGACCCTGAGACTCCTAAGTGCTGTGACCTCCTGCTCTTGTGGAAGGCAGCTGCCCGCCCATGGTTCTGAACTACTCCAGCCTCCTCCAGCCCCCTCTCTGGCTCTCTTGAATGGAGGGACTGGTGTCTGGGCCACCTCTTCCAGAAATAAGGCCAAGTCAGGCACCTGAGCTCCTGGTCCTTCAGGACTGGATCCAGACACCTGTTCTGAGGCTCTTCTCATTGTGTGTTCTCCCAGGGAACCTCTCCAATCCCACCCCAGCCCCCCACCTACCTTCTGGGGCTCACAATCTATATCCTGCAGGTTTCCCTGAGCTCCAAGTGTCTTGGGGTCCCTCCAGAAGCACCCCAGCTCTCCAGGTTCAAAACTGAATTCATCTCACTCCAGAGCTGCTCCTCCTCCTGTGTTTTCTGGTGCCATGAATGGCCCTGCCATCTACCCATTCACCCCCAAACACCCAGATGCCACCCTAACTCATCTGTCCTTCACCTAGCCTGTGAGTTCAACCATCAAGGCCCTCCTATAGGTCCCTCTCCTCTGTCCCCCATGCTTCTTTCTGGGTTTAGGCCTCACGTGACTCCAGCCTCCTTCCAGAATCCTGACCTCCAGTTCTGCCAGCTCTAAGGGCACCATACTTTTCCAAAGTCAACCTGAGCACGTCGCCTCTTTGCTAACCAGGATCTTTCAACAGCCCCTCATTCCACAAGACAGAATCCATGTGAGGCTATGTGAGCGGCTCCCTCTGCCTCCTGCTTCTCCCTGCCCTCCCCTCCAGGCTGGCCCACCTCCACTTTGCTCCAGCCCCCTCTCCCCTCCTCTGCCCCCATCAAGTCTCATTCCAGATTTCCCAGCATGACTTCATCTTTCTCATCCCTCTGCCTCTGCATGCACCCTCTTCTCTCCCCAGATCAAGACTTCTCCAAGTGTAGCCTGAGGGTCATGCCACACCCAAGCACACTGCAGACTCCTGGGCACCAGATTGCCCAGACCTACTGAAAGAGTCTCTGCCTGTTTAACAGAGAGCCCATGGGTACTGTGCACCCAGTACTGAGAAGCGTCTGTATCAGGCCAGCTGCTCTTGTCTCGGCTTCCCTCTTTCTCCAGCTGGGTGAGGGGTCTCCTTTCTGCGCTATGCTCTCAAGGGGGTGGCTGGCTGGGACTGGGTGTTTCCTCCTCTGGGCTGTAAGTTCCATGTAGGCAGGGACCATGTCCTCCTCTTCCTTGGGAATGCCCAGCACCTGGCAGAGAAGGGGCTTGGGTAGCTATTGCTGAATAAATGGGGCTACCAGGTGAGCCCCAAAGCCCAGGAGCAGGAGGAGGTCACAGCTGAGCTGGTGAGCTGCTACAGCTTGTCTGGAAATCTGAGAAGCAGCTCCCAGTGTCTCTGAGGTTGCACCTGCACTCTTCCCCTCATCCCGTGTACTATAAGGGAGACGTGTGTGGAGGGGGTAGGACCTACTGAGAGCTCCAGTGATGCTTAATACCCGGCTCTCCAGAAAATGTCTGCATGCCTACATACATAAGTTTATCATAAATTTTGCTGATATAAAGGATGTACAGCACATAATTTACAAATAAAAATTCCATATAGCTAGTTGACTGTCCCCCAAACTAATGCATTCATTGATTTCTGCTTTCCTCTTCAGCTGGAGCTGACCTATGATCACAGTGACAGATGGTACAGTTCTGATGCACATGCTGGTTGATAATTCTGTTTAAAAGGTAAGACGAAAATGAAACAACAAAGGCATGTCAAAACGTCAGCCATTCACCAGTGATTTGAGTGGCTTCTTTGCTGAATTGGTAAACAGTTTTTGAATTCTTAAAAAAAAATTGTTCAATAGTTAGTGCTGTTGACAATGAAGCAGCCACAGACATTTCAAACTTGAAAATCTGATCTGCATTCATAAAACTGTTTTCCGTCCCTTTCTGAAGTCTAGACCATCAACAAAAGAATAAATCAAGTCTTAACTTGCAGCATCTGTTGACTTCTGGGGAAGGAATACTTGCATTCTGAGACATGATTGAATGTGGAGTCAGGAACAGATGCAAGGCAGTGCCTCAAAAGAAGACCAGCCACAAGAGTGGCTGGACTGAAGGTGCAGTCCAGCGTTGGAAAGACACTTACAAAGTGGGGAGTTTTGAGTATTTCTCACCTTTTTTTAAAAACATAATTTAACTTTACATTTATGTTATTTAAGTTTCAGTAACAGCTATATTCAGAGAAGGCAATGGCACCCCACTCCAGTACTCTTGCCTGGAAAATCCCACGGACGGAGGAGCCTGGTGGGCTGCAGTCCATGGGGTCGCAAAGAGTCGGACACGACTGAGCGACTTTCCTTTCACTTTTCACTTTCATGCATTGGAGAAGGAAATGGCAACCCACTCCAGTGTTCTTGCCTGGAGAATCCCAGGGACGGGGGAGCCTGGTGGGCTGCCGTCTATGGGGTCGCACAGAGTCGGACACAACTGAAGTGACTTAGCAACAACAGCTATATTTAGCAGCTGGCTTACAAAACTTTTTCTTTATTGCACAATTCATCCTCATGGGGTGTGGGAGCCAGCTCCAGGACAATAACCCTAAGGGACTGAACACGACCGGCCATAACCCACCAGCACCAGGCCACCAGAGGGGCCAGTCTCCCCTCAACCCTCAAGAGTCTGGGTTGTGAGCTGCTAGGCATAGGGCCATGCTTATTTCCCTACATGAGCTTCAGGTTCCTCAACTTGGAGAAGGAAGACCACGGCCACCAACGCCTGTCCCTTCTTCACACACTCTCCGCATTCTCACATGCTAGTTCATTTTCGTTACTCCTCTGACACACACTAATGGACACACCATGCATGCAATTTGGATCCACATGTGGCCCTCCCCCTCCCAAGCCACATATACTAACATGCCAGCTCTTCCGGCACAGTCAGGCTCACACGTGTACAGCTGCCTCCCACACGCCACCTCGGACACTCCACAAACATACTTTGCCTCCAGCTCTATTTCACACTATCCATACACCCAACTGTCACACACAATACCCACACACGCATATGTACTTGAAATTCCTTCATGTACTTCATACGTGCATACCCTCCAACAAAGACCTGTCAGCCTCCCATTCAAGGCATTTCACAATCAATGGATACCATACCAGCTCATCACATACCTCCACCGTTCCAGACACACCACACACACTTCCTTCCCCACTGCACACACACACACACCATGCACGCATGTACACCATCACCTGCCTCATCTCTTTCCATGATCACTTAGCACAGGCACTTACACCGGCCACCCCACACCCAGAGCTCATACTTCAGGCATCCTCGTATCACCCCGACATTCCAAGGCAGGAGACTCCCCCCAACCCCTGCCAGAACTCTAAGCCCACCTCCTGGATCAATCATGAGGGTGACCCTGACAGCAAGGGGTGGGAAAGCTGGACGGAGCCTCCCTGGGGTCACAGGTCCATTCCCGGAGGTCAGGCCTCCTTGGGGCACAGGGACGAGGTGGGACAGGGAAGGGATGGACAAGCGCTGCTCGCTCAACAGTTCTGGGTCCTTCAGACCCAGCCTCGGGCACCACGGGTGGCTTTAGCAGCCCACCTCCTTCCTCTCTCCCCAGCACCCCACCTCCCAAATGAAGACACCCTGCCTGCTTCTAGAAGCTCATCCCATGCGTGCCTGGAGAGAGCCTCCCTGGGGCCTGTGGCCCTTGCTCAGGGGCAGTTAGTTCTGGGCTCAGGCTCTCCTAGGCTGGCGGGGAGGTATCAGAAGGCAGGAGGCTCAGGACCCAGGGGGGCAGGAGCAGGCAGCAAGGAGAGCAGGGAAGTAAGGACTCCCAGCTACACCCTCCACAGATGCTCACAGGACTCACAGGCCTCCCCTTCCTGAGTCTTGCCAGACTGAGGCTGTGAAAGAATCACATGCTGGCCTTGGCTGTCCCAACCCTGAGCTCCATCTGAAGGTCAGGCCCTGTCCACTCCTCCTGACCATCACCCTGTGAACTCCTGCACTGTCCTTGCCACCTGGCCCATTATCAATGGAGATGAACCTTGGGGTGAGAGGTCAGTCTCTTCTGTCATCATCCCAGGGTCTGTGTGGCCTGGGTGGGGGTCTCCCTTTGGGCCTTGAGGGAGGAAGAACCAGTGTCCAGCAGATGCCAGCTGGACTCCGGTCCTACGATGGGCAGATGCTAGCACTTCTGCCTAGAGTGTTTCCAGCTCATGCTAAGAGCAGCCTTGGACACCCCTTCTTACAGCACCACCCAGTGTCAATCTAGAGTACGGCACCAGACCTTAGTAGACAATGATGAAGGGTACCTCTCTCTTTAAAAAGTGTTTCCCTCCCTTTCTCTCTCCCTCTCTCATACACACACACACACACACACACACCCACCCACCCTAGACTGGTCCCATCCTAATGTAGTCTGTTCTTTCTAGACTCCACATTCTGGTCCTCCCAGAAGATGAAGCCTCTAGGTTTCCATGGCAACAGTAGTTGGCTCCCTGATTACTGAGTTACAATGAGTCCTTCTCTCCATCTAACTTAGGAGGTTTCTAGGGGACACAGGCTGGGAATCTACTCCTGGGCTCCAGATTCACCTTATGACCAGAGGCAAGACCCTACTCCTCAGGCCTCAGGGTCCCCTGGGCTCAGTGAGGATGAGGCTACACCCGGATCCTTCAGTTCTGACACACTGACTTACATAATTATCTTGCATATCAGAAACATCTAGTTATAAATATAAAACAAGAGATTCTAGCCTCTTCACATATCCAGCAAAACGTCACAAGAAATGTCTCACATATACATGAAAACATAGTAAAATTCTAAAAAAACGCAAGAAATCTCACCTATACAAACACTCCTGATTTAAGGAGAGGAATCCTCTGTTCCTGTCTGGTATTATAATTTTGGTATTCATGTCTACAAATTAATTTATAGGTTTGGTGCCATTCTAATCACAAGTGAAGTGCAATTAAAAAAATTCTACAAATATATCCCAAAATTCACCTGGAAAAAATAAGCCAATTTTCCCAAGATATCCAAGAAAAATTTATAAAAGAATAAGAAGGCACTTGTCATACCAGTTCTCAAACTGTACTAAAACTCTGAAATAACCAAAATAATGGTACTGGCTCGAGAATGACCAAACAGACTAATGCAGTGTGGAAAGAGACCCACGTCTGTAGAGGAAATTGGTTTATGATAAAGATGCCCTTTCAAAAGACTGAAGAAATGTTGCACTATTTGCCAAATGGTTTAGAGATCAACTTGCTATCTGAGGGAAAATAGTGTATCCCTACTTCATATCAGACATAAAAACAAATAACAGATGGATTAAGGTTTATGTAAAAAGGAAAACATTTCTACAAGGAAAAAATATTAGACAATAGTGTTCTAATCATGTGTAGAGAGTAGAGGAGCTGCTCTAAGCAAGTTCCTAAATCCAGAAGCCAAACAGATTGTATAAGGTTTGAAACAGCAGTCTTCTCATATGGCAAGAGACACTGTGACTGAAGCGAGTGCAAAGCTGGTGGACATCCCAAGGGGGTGGCGTGTCATCTATTGTCATATATTGCTGAATGATGCTCTTTCCGGAAGAAATGTCTCACACTGATGTATCAGAGATCGTTAAAGACATTCACTCTTCTGAGCCATTAATTTCGCTTCTCTGAAGCTATTCTAAGAAAGTAATGTAAGGGAGCATGGAAATTTACAATAAGGACATTCATCATTGAGAATTTAGAAACTATTGAAATAACCAAAACAGGAGAGTGATTAAATTTCAGTAAGTCCATTAAAAAAGCTATTCTAGAGACACTAAAAGTTTTAAGTGTTAAATGATATGGGAAGACAGGCTACAAGAAAACTTTAGATGTCAGTCTATACAACTTTGTGAAAAGGATATCTGCACACATGAACATATATAATTGTCTTCTGGATAAATTCAATCTGTATATTTTTTCAGATAATGCCCAGGAAGATTTTTTTCCTGAAGCATCTAAAGAAAACTTAAATCCATTTTTCAATTAACAAACAATTTCTGCATAGCAGCACAAACAAAACCACCTTATTTCTAGAATTCGCTCTGCTGTGTCCACAATTTGACTCTGCAAAGCTTCTACTGTTCCCAGGAGAATGACAGTAACTTATTCTGGGCATTGGCTACGCAAGGCTTCCCTCTCTCAGCCTGAATTTAAGTTTCTCCTTTGTCACAATAGCTTTTCTTTGAAGAATATTAGTGCAAAGTTTATAAAATTGCATCCCCCACTCCCAAAGATACAAATGCTGTCAGAAAAGTAAGTGAAAATTAAGTGGTTGAGAGAAGCACAGGACGAAAGAGCTAAGAGATGGAACAACAGCAAAGCATATATTTTCTTCAAGGTTTGAAAGTCAGACAGCGTTTATTTTTAATTGACAGACTTCACTGAAGGGGAAAACAACATAGTACTTTACTCTGGTTTTTATTTTACTTTATCAGATTTTTCTTTTGTTTTATGGTTTGGGATGTCTATCTTTTTCTGTTTTTCTTTTTAAATGAACTAAGGGTTGCCAGAGGTGAACACAGAGTAAAAGATTAAAAAGAAATACATGAAGGGTGGGAATTCCCTGATGGTCCAGTGGTTAGGACTCAGTGCTTTCATTGCTATGGGCCCAGATTCAACCCCTGGTCAGGGAATTCAGATCCCATAAGCCACATGTTGCAGCCCCCCAAACCAAAAACCATGAAGGAAAAGATGCTCTACTTCAGTATTCACCAAGGAAATGCAAAGGAAAACCCCAATGTCACACACTATGCCCTCACCGGGATGGCTAAAATAAAAGACAGATTTGGTGAGGATGTGGCACAAGCAGAACTCATATACTACTGGCAAAGGTGCATTTGTAGCAGCATTTTGGAAAACTTGGGCAGTATCTGATAGAGCTGAATGTAAAACTCAGGAATTCCACGCCTAGGTACCTACCTCACAGACGTGCAAACACACGTGCGGCAAGAGAAAGGTACAAGAAGTTCATAACAGCACTAGTCACTGTTGCCAAACGCTTTCAACTCCCTAAATGCCATCAGCATTAAAATGGACACATAGACCGTGCTACAGTCACGCAAATACTATACAGAAGCAATAAATGAACTACTAGAGAAGGCGATGGCACCCACTCCAGTACTCTTGCCTGGAAAATCCCACAGACGGAGAAGCCTGGTGGGCTGCAGTCCATGGGGTCGCGAAGAGTCGGACATGACTGACTGACTTCCCTTTCACTTTTCACTTTCATGCATTGGAGAAAGAAATGGCAACCCACTCCAGTGTTCTTGCCTGGAGAATCCCAGGGATGGGGGATCCTGGTGGGATGCCGTCTATGGGGTCGCAGAGTCGGACACGACTGAAGTGACTTAGCAAGAAAATACATTCTTAACACAGATGAAGTTCACAAATACAATATCAGCAAAATAAGCCAGACTCAAAGGGGAGATAAGAAATCCATTTATTTAAATATCAATCATAGGCAAAATTATACAGTTCATGGGCTTCTCATGGCAAGAATACAGATGCTGGGAAAAATTGAAGGCAGAAGGAGAAGAGAGCAACAGAGGATGAGATTATTGGATTGCATCACTGATCCAATGGACATGAGTTTGAGCAAACTGCGGGAGATGGTGAGGGACAGGGAGGCCTGGTGTGCTACAGTCCATGGGGTCGCAAGGAGTCAGACACGACTTGACTGACTGAACAACAATAGGCAAAATTAACTAGTAATGTTAGAAGTCGGTTTAACTGCTTTGGGCTTCCCTGGTGGCTCAGCTGGTAAAGAACCCGCCTGCAGTGCAGGGGACCTAGGTTCGATCCCTGGGTTGGGAAGATCCCCTGGAGAAGGGAAAGGCTACCTACTCCAGTATTCTGGCCTGGAGAATTCCATGAACTATATAGTCCATGGGGTCGCAAAGAGTCAGACACAACTGAGCGACTTTCACTGTTAATTACTTTGGAGGGAGAAGTTACCAGAAAGGAGTTCAAAGGGAGTTTCTTGAGTGCTCTTGATGTTTTGTTCCTTGGTCTGGGTTTTGTTAACATAACTGTGTTCAGCTGTGAAAATTCATTATAAGCTGTGTCCCTAATAATTGTGCATTTTTATGTGTACAAATATACACTTTAAAAAAATTTTTAAAAAGAGAAATAAATCAAAATGTTAACAGGAGTTGCCTCTAGGTGTTAGGATTATAGGTAATCTTATGTTTCTTCTTTATATTGTTTTATGTATTCCAAATTTACTACAAGGTTTTCTAATATTATTTTCCAATATATGTTCACACCACATGAGGCCACTGTGTTTCTAAAAGGTAGTGTAAAGTTGGTCTGGGAAAGAGCCCCCACTTCTTTTCCTAAGGAGTATCCATTTCCTCTTTCCTGAGCCTGGGCTAGTGGTTCCCAAATCAGTCTAGGCATCAGAGTCACCTGGGGAGCTGTTTAAAAATTCAGATTCCTGTACCTCCTCCCTGAGGTTCTGATTTAGTTGGTCTAGGATGGGTTCCAATACGGCACCCCCAGCTTCTAAGGGACTAGGACGACGCACCACAATGTCTGAACCGATGAAGTGTCATCTCTCCCTACTGGACAGGGGCTGGGAGGAACTGCCTTGGATAGTGCTGTGAAGTGGGGACCAAGCCCTGGGATTTGGGAGTTTCCTGGAAGAGCGAGAGCTTGGAAAGCCCAAGGCAACCCCTGCTTCAGCCAGGCTGGAGAGGGGAGTACAGCAAAGGCCTTAAGAGCACAGATACGGCGTCAAATAGACAGGGGCTCAAATCCGGCTTTGTGATAAGCTCTGTGACCTTGGGCTTGACCTTTCTGAGCCTTAGTTATATCACAGGGATTCTAACACCAATTTCACTGAATTATGAATATTAAATAAAGCAATTTATATAAAGCCTGGCAGGCTTTATATAAATTTAACACAAAGCCTGGCAGGCAGTAAGATCATGATGTTAATAGTGATGATATATACTATATGTGAGCATTACTTAACACTTAATACTTACAGAATTATTACATTTAATTGAATATTATATTTAATATTATACATATATAATATAGAGAGACATTAATTAACATTGTGTATGGGTACTCAAAATTATAGAAAGTCTGATGTTCTGATGATTGTTTTAGGAACTATACTTTTACCTATTGTGGTCCCCTTTTGTAGACACTATATATCAAAATATTCATTTGTTCATTCAGTAATGATTAAGGGTACACACCTTTGAAAGCTTGCCTCACTACTTATATGACAACGTGACCTAGACCAATTTATTTAACCACTCTGTGTCCCAGTTTCTTCACCTCATATTGTGAATGACAACAGTACTTACCTCATAGGGTAGTTGCAACTTTTTATGAGTTAATATATGTAAATGGCTTAGCATTGTATAAGTCCTCAGGAAATTTTGGTTATTATTGTCCAGTCAATGTTTATTGAGTGCTTACTGTGTACATGCACTGCAGGCTGAGGACAGACAGTGAAAAAAACCAGACATAGCCCCTGCCTTCATGGAGCTTGTAATCAAACAGCAGTAAAGTATATAAACCATTTTTAAAATGGATGAGAGAATGGGACATTCTTAGCAGAGTTACACGGCATGGTAGTAAGACCTCATGCAGAACGTGAAAAAGAGTATACCAAAATACTTTATAATCAAACTGTTGAAAGCCAAGGATAAAGAGAAAATCCTAAAAGCAACCAGAAAAATGGATGGGGTGGCAGATACTGCAAACAGGAACAAAGAAAAAAACGGCAGAGGATTTCCTCAATCTGACAAGGAGCATCTTATGAAAACCCAAAACTAACATCATACATAAAAGTAAAAGGCTGAATGCATTCCCAATAGGATCAAAACAAATCTATTCAACACTGTACTGGAGGTTCTAGCCAAGACGAATAGGCAAGAAAATGAAATAAAGGCTCCAGATTAGAAAGGAAGAAGTAAAATGATTTCTATTTATAGATGACATGACTTTGTATAAAGAAAATCTAAGGGATCTACTAAAAACCATTAGAACTAATAAACAAGTTCAGCAAGTTTGCAGGATATAAGACCAATATACAAAATTTGTAACATTTCTATACACTTACAGTGAATAATACAGTGAATACAGTGAAAAATGAAATTAAGAATAACTCAATTTACAAAAGCATCAAAAAAATACTTAAGAATGAATTTTTTAAAAACAAGTATAGATTGTTCATTAAAAACCACAAACTTCTTTCAAAGAAATTAAAGAAGACCTAAATAAACTAAAAGATATCCTGTGTTTATGGATCAGAAGATTCAATGTTGTTAAGATAGCAATACTCCTCAAATTGACCTACAAATTCAACACAATCCCCAATCAAAATACCAGCTGGTTTCTTTTCAGAAATTAACAAGCTGGTCCTAAAGTTCATACAGAAATTCAAGGGACCCAGCACAGAGCCAAAACAATTTTGAAAAAAGACAAATTTGGAGAGCTCATACTTCCTAATTTCAAAACTTACTATGAAACCACAGTAATCGAGACTGTATAAGGTCAGACTCATAAATCAACACAGTAGAACTGAGAGTCCAGAAATAAACTCACCTTTACAGTCAGTTGATTTTTGGCAAGGATGCCAAGACTGCTCAATAGGAGAAAAATTAGTTTTTTTCAGCACATGATACTGGGAAAAACTAAATATCCAAAATGAGAAAAACCTGGGATTCCTCTACCACACACTATATACAAAAACTAACTCAAAATTAATGAAAGACCTTAGTCTAAGAGCTAAAACTATAAAATTCTCAGAGGAAAACATAAATCTTTGTGACTTTATATTAAGCGATTAGATATGACGCCAAAAGCACAAGCAACAACAACAACAACAGATAAATTAGACTTTATCAAAATTCAAAACTTTTGTGTTGTAAAGGATACCATTAATAAAGTGAAAAGCAACCTGAAGAATGACATAAAATATCTGCAAATCATTATCTGATTAAGGATTTTCATCTAAAATGCAAAAAGAACGTTTACAACTCATTAACAAGACAAATACTCCATTTAAAAATGAGCAAAGGATTTGAATAGACATTTTTCCAAGGAAGACACACAAATGGCCTATGGGCACATTATCACTCATTATTAGTCATTAGGGAGAGATAAGTCAAAACCACAATGAGATACCACTTTAGACTCACTAGGATGATTATTTAGTCAATACCACAGCTAAAACATGTATTGGCAAGAAAGTGGAGAAACTAGATCTCTTATACATACACGGCTGGTGGGAATGTGAATTGGTCCAGCCACTTTGGAAAATAGCCTGGCAGTTGCTCAAAAGGTGGAACATACAGTCTTCCAGAAGTTCTACTTCTAGGCATGCACCCAAGAGAAATGAAGCATGTCTGCAAATATTCACAGCAGCATCATTCATAATAGCTAAAAAGTGGAAAAGTGTGAATGTCCATCAACCAATGAATGGATAAACAAATGTGGTAAATCCAGATAACGGAATAGCATTTGGCAATGAAAAGAAATGCAGTATTGAGACATGATACAACACGGATGAACCTTGAACACATTGTGATATGTTTGAAAGAAGCCAGTCACAAAAGGCCACTTATGATTCCACTTATATGAAATATCCACAATAGGCAAATCTACAGAGACAGAAGGTAAATCAGCAGTTTTGCAAGGCTAGGGGAAAGGCTAGTTGTGCAAGGCTAGTTGGGTGTGGCTAGAGGGAAGAGGAATGACTACTAATGGGCATGAGTTTTCTGGGGAGATGGGGTAAACGGAAATGTTCTAAAATTGATTGCAGTGTTGGTTGCACAACTCAAAACACATTGAATTGTACACTATAAACAGGTGAATTATATGGTAGGTAAGTTATATCCCCCAGAAGTTGTTTTTTAAAGATAATTCACTGTTTAAAGCAAAAATAATAAACTGATAGTTGGGTTTATAAGTAAAAGCAAAATGCATGACAACAGCAGCCCAAAAGACAAGAAAGGGGGCCTAAAGTATACTGTAGCAGGTCTCTTATGATATTCAGGAAGTACTGAACATTTTAAGGTAGACTATGACAAAAGAAGGCAATGGCAACCCACTCCAGTACCCTTGCCTAGAAAATCCCATGGACGGAGGAGCCTGGTAGGCTACAGTCCATGGGGTCACAAAGAGTCGGACATGACTGAGCGACTTCACCTCACTTATGACAAGTACAAGGTGTATACTGTAAACTCTAGAGAAAGCTTTCTCCTTTGAAGGAAAGCTACGACAAACCTAGACAGGATATTAAAGGGTGAGATATCACTTTGCCGACAAAGGTCAGTTTAATCAAAGTTAAGCTTTTTCCAGTAGCCACTCAGGTATGTGAGAGTTGGATCATAAAGGAAGGCTGAGCACTGAAGAACTGATGCTTTCAAATTGTGGTGCTGGAGAAGACTCCTGAGAGTCTCTTGGACAGCAAGGAGATCAAACCAGTCAATCCTAAAGGAGATCCACCCTGAATACTCATTGGAATTCATTGGTGCTGAAGTCGAAACTCCAATATTTTGGCCACCTGATGCAAAGAGCCAACTCACTGGAAAAGCCCCTGATGCTGGGAAAGACTGAAGTCAGGAGGAGAAGGGGGAGACAGAGGATGAGATGGTTGGATAGCATCACTGACTCAATGAACATAAGTGTGAGAAACTCCGGGAGACAGAGAAGGACAGGGAGGTCTGGCGTGCTGCAGTCCATGGGGTTGCAAAGAGTCAGACATGACTGAGTGACTGAACAACAACAGAGCAACCACTAAGAAAAACGAACAAAAATGTGTTACAACTAAGAAGCTAAGAATAGAGATAAAATTGAATCATGAGAGACATCCAATCTCAAAGAAAGTAGGAGAAGAAGAAAAAAGAACAAGTGTGACAAATAGAACACTGATAGCAAGATGGTAGATTTAAATTCAACCATATTATGATAACAGTAAACGTAAATGTTCTAAATATTCCAATTAAAAAGTCAAATTTTTCAGATTGGACAAAAATGACACAATGATATAATTCCTAAAAAAAAAACCCACTTTAAAGTCAGAGGGTTAAAAGTAAAAGGATGGAAAATGATACACCATGCAAACACTAATCAACAGAAAGCTGGAGTGACTAGATTAACACCAGACCAATGGAACTTCAGAACAAGTACTGCCATCGATAAAGAAGGACATTTCTTACCGATTAAGGGGTTAAGTTCTTGAGAGGACATAGCAATCTTATATGTTTATGTACCTATAAAGAAAGCTTCAATACACATGAAGCAAAAACTTATAGAACTAAAAAGAAAAAGTAAAATTAAGGAGAAGGTGTGAAAAGCAGCTCTAGTCATCAGTGAGAGATGAGGTTGAAGCCAGGGTAATCCATGAGACCACCAGGAACAAGTTTATGGGAGACAAGAGACCAGGACAGACTCCTGGACCACATCAGCATTTCCAGGATGAACAGAAGAAGAAAATCTCATGAAGAAAACTGAGAAACATTTATCAGGATGGCAGGCGGAAAAGGAGAGTGTGTGGTCATGGAATGTAAGGAAGAGAGCTTCTGCAGGCAGAGCACACTCCATTCTATCAAATGCAGCTGAGAGGTCAACTAGGCATGGAAAGGCTTCAGGGGGATTTACAGCAAGACCCACTGGAGACACAGGATGAGACGCTCCGGTGGTGAAATGGGGGCAGAAGCCAGGTTGTAGCAGATTAATCAGCAGTAGGTGGGGAGGTGGAGATAATAAACACTGACTTTGATTTTAATAGGCTTGGCTGAGAGGGCAGGAGAGAGAAGAGGCTATAAAGTCAAAGTGCTTGTTTCATTTCTTAACTGAGTTACAAATGAAGGAGCCAGGAGAGGAGTGGGGCCAATGAAGATGCGGAGGAGAGAAGGAATAAGCAACAGAGTGGGGAACTTGGATGAAGAGGTAAGGTGGAGGGTCCCCAGATCTCTTGTGGAGAGGCTAACTGGAAGAGGAATACCCATCTCTCAGTGTGATGGGGGCCAGAGGCATGGATAGGCATGGATGCAGGAATGCTGCCCAGAGTAGGGGTTAAACAAATTTCTTCCTGGGGGTGGGGTGGGAGGCAGGCAGAATGGATCCAGGTATATGTATGGCTGAGTCCCTTTGTGTTCACCTGAAACTATCACAACATTGTTAATCAGCTATACGCCAATATGAAATAAAAAGTTTTAAAAAAAGAAATGTCTTCCTGGCAGATTTTCTTTATAAAGAGAGAGCCCATGTTGCCTGCTAGGAATGAGGGGGGAAATTGTGGTGTAGAGGGATTATGTGAGAGCTTAGAAACAGCTGAGGGGGCATTGCAGTGGCCTAGGCCAGAGGACTGGAGCTCAGGTGAGGCTATGGACCGTGAGTTTGGACTAGTGTTCATTCATGAAGGGATTCCCACCTGCCCCCCTTCCTTGTAAGTCAGGACTAAAGAAGGCAGTCAGTTACCATGTTCTAGGGGTGTGTGGGAGACTAAGGGGCCAGGTGGTGACTGATAAACAGCTGAAGCAAGGTCATAGCGTCCAGACTGGATAGGAGCAAGGGTTGATTCAGGGTCAGGAAAAAAACTAGGAGGCAGGAGCCTTAGGTCTCTGTGAACTGATATAGTGCAGCAAAGGGAGACAATGCCTAGGAGGTACAGAGAGATTGAGACTTTGGAGGTGAACAGTTTCATGTGATGATAAGATCCCAGTAATGGGTGACTAAAGTAAAGGTGACAGTCAGTGAGCTGAGGAAAACAAAAGACTCCGAGGCTAGGGTATGGAGGAATGTCCTCGGGGACTTGGAAGCTCCCAGGATGACTGGGAGAACCTGCAATAAAAACGCTGTGACAAGATTCCTTTATTCTGGCTATGTCCTTCCATGGCTAGACCATCAAACTTTATCATCAATTATGACTATTGCCAACTTGCAGAGATATGTCCCCAGAACTCAGCCTTACCACTGAGGCTGCCTGGCTCCCTCGTCCATCTACTCGCCACCCCGCGAACCCATACAGGACTGGCTATTGGGAGCAAAATGTCACGCTTGTTGGCACCATCTTGAATAACACAGCTTTAAAGGGATACTGGCAGAGCCTTTCAACACAGAAGAGCCAGAGTAGCGGCGGTGGGAGGAGGTCCTGGGTAAAGTAGCAAGGCACCCAACCCCAGAAAGAGTCATCCCAGAACCTGGTATGGCCAGGGGTCCCTGCCAGCCAGGCATCACTGTGGATATATAGCCCACAGTAAGCTCAGGGCCTCCATGCACAGGAGGAAAGGTCATAACCAAAGGACCACTCACTCCTAACAGGCCCCTTGACTCCTACACAGTGAAGTGGCTCCCAGGCCTGCACTGCAGAGAAAGTGCCATGAGCAGGGCGCCTGGGTTCAAGTCCTGACTCTGCTGTCAACTTGCAGTGTGACCCTGCCCTGAGGCCTTCGTTTTGCTGTTAATCAAAGGGTGATCTCAGAGGTTCTTGTGTCCTTGACAGTGTATGGGTGGTGGGTGCCAGAGGGGCCTCATCAGCTCACATCACTCAAATTGCATCAGCTGCAGAAGACAAATGAGCTGAAGTCCTCGAGCCTCATTTGCATCATACAGCAGAGTCTGCCCCCTGGGGTTCAATCCTTACACCCCCTCCTCCTCCCCAGAAGCCTCTGAAGTAGGCTCAAGGGATACACCACGTATCCTCCCCTGCCTCCCATCTTTCTCTTCAGGAGATTTTCTTTAGGCTAAAAAGCCAACTTGGTTTTAGGCCATGTGCAGAAAAGAACAGAGGGCCATAGACACATAACCATGTGTCTAGAGCTCCTCTTTGAGGACAGCTCACTAGAGACCTCATCAGAAACCCAGGACCAACATCCCAGAGGGCACAAACCAGAGCCCCAAATGCCCTCCTATGTCTCTGGCCTGGTCCCTGGAAGATCAGATGCGTTCTGCAGGTTCTGGGAACCCTCGGCAGCCACATCGCACCTGGGAAGGGGATCCTACATCTGGTCTCATCTATGAGGCAAGCTCCCTCCTTCATAGGCAGCTCTTCCTGCCTGTCCTCTGGGCCAGGAAATATATCCCAGGGACCCTGCCATCAGTAAGGCACAGAGGAGGCTCTGGTCAGGAGTCCTAGAAAAGACCCATCTCTGGACTATGAAGACAGGCCTTGGGGATGGCAGCCTAGGGCAGGGAGAGTGTGGGTCTGGGAACGCCTGGCCAAGTGACCCAGGACAGGCTGGGGAGTGGAGCCCAGAACTCTAGGCCCTCTCAGCAGCATCACCAGGCTGAAGTTGGGCAAAAGGACCACAGGAAGGGCCAGGAGGAACAAACCAAGCCCACAACAGCCACAGAGAGGGCACACTTCACTTCGGGGTCACACCTCCCTCCGGACTTCATTTCCCACGCACGTAGCCCAGCACATATGGGGTCCATGGCTGCAGAGGTGCCCTCCCCCGCCCACACCCTCCCCGCACAGGCTTCTGTGGGGGGCCTTTCCCCAGCCAGCGCTCCCTCCTCCCCTGCCAGCTCACCGAGCGATCTCCCTTCCTTCCTTCCAGTACTTCCTCCTGGTTGTTCTCCTGAGGACAAAAAGCAGGGGTGACTCCACGGCCTTGTACCTCACCTTGTCATTCCTGCCCCTGGCCTGGCCAGACCGAGCGCTCATCAAGGCCTCCTCCAGGGCCTCAGTCCCAGCTGCTTCCGGTGGGATTAAGTGGGATCAGCTGGAGGGACTTCCAGCAGGTGCCGGCTCTGTGGGGCCCAGGACAGCAGGCAGGCAGCTCAGAAGGAGGGCGATAATGACCAAAGCCAGGGGAATGGAGCACAGGGGGCCGGGTGGAGGCAGAGAGTAGGAGCATGGAGCAGCCAGGAGCAAGGGCCTCACTCCTGTGGTGGAGGATTCCCCTGAGATTTGGGTGAGCAGAGGTGCAAAGGTCCCCATTGACCTGTCCAGAGCCTGAGATTTTGGGAGGGAAGAGCCATGGGACCCCGTGTGGTGGGGGAAGGGAGGGCCTTGGGACTGCAAAGGGAGGAAGTCATGGCGGGTGCCGTGGACACAGGGTTGGGGTCCATGGGCTAAAGGAGAGGGTGTTGAGAGCTTACCGATCTCTTCGGTGGCCCCGTTTCAGGGGCCCAGGTTTCTTGTGTTGCTTTGAATGCTGAGATCCCATGGGCCGGGGAGTGCCTCCTGGGAACAAAATCCCTGTCTTGGCAAAAGGGTGCAAACCCAAAGAGAAAGCAAAGAGGTCCTTGTCCCCATGGCTGCCAGAGGGTGGGGTGAGTTTGAGGTCTGGTCCTGTCCAGGCTGCACAGAAAGCCCGTTGCAATGCTTTATCTCACCAGCTCAATACTGAAGCTAGCGCCAGTCACCTGGCTGTCTTTCTCCATCACCGTGGCAACAGTCAGGCTAACAGCTGCCATCACTGATTCATTAGGATATGGAAACCCTCTCTGCTGGTCACAGTCTCCCTCCCAAACCCTTCAGAGCAGACTGCATCCTCAAGTTCTCCGTAGCCGTGCCACTGAGGGACATGCAAGTGTTTGTTTCCATGACAACACAGAGACCATGTATCCCTACATTTGTGGTTACTATGGCAACCCTGGCAGATCCAGGTACATTAAGGACAAAGACCTCATCTGGGGGAACCACAGTCAGACACATGCACTGATGTCCTCTCTGTGGTCAGCCCTGGCCTAGGGGTCAGTGGCAGGCCCTGTGCTGAGGGACACCCACAGTGTGCCTTTGAAGAACTGATGGGGGATCTAGGTTTCCTAGTCTGTGTCCTCAGCCTCTTGTCCTCTCACCCCACCTAGAGTGTACAGAGTGATCTTATCCCCTCACAGGGCTTCAAGCCCCACAGCCCTGCCATAGAGAAAATCCATGCCTGCATCATGGGTTCACCTCCTCCTAAGCTCCAGACCCTTTCATCTACTTGCTCTCTGGACACATCCCCCTGGATGTCCTGTAAAACCTCACACTGAGGTACACAGCTTGGGACTTCCTGTGGCTCTGAGCACTTGTTCTATATATTCTATCTCTGTGAGCGACACATCCAGCCCCCCAGGTGCTGTTGTCGCTTCCTCTTTTCCCTGTCCACATTCCTCGACCAATGCAGACAACCATCAAGCCCTTCTGAGGTTACTGACCCAGCATCACTCAGCTCCCCATTCCCCCTTGCCTGGACCCCTATCCTCTGTAGGGCCTCCTCGTCTGTTGCCCAGATCTCGGCATCAGGATGGTGTCTGCTTCCAACTTACTTCTCTCAAATCCATCCTCCAACTGGCACCAGAGTGAGCCAAATCTGATCATGCCTCCTGACCCTGCTTAAACCCCTCAGAAGCACCCTGTTCTGCCTCAAGGCAGAATCTAAGCTGATTTCCTCTGCCAGCCCCTCTAACCTCCTCTGCTCCCAGGCTTCTCTTTGCCTCCTGCTCATGTCACCTTCAGCTTGACTTGTTCCCTTTCTTATCCATCCTCAGCCACACTCTTGTAAAAATTATACTCAGATTTTCAATGAGAGCTTAGAATAGTAATTAGGAATAGTGGGGCTTCAACTTCAAATTCCTGAGCAGGAAATGATGCCTAGTTGCAAAACCAGGCACTTCTGACCCTACCCTGATGGGACCCCAGAGCCCTTGGCCCCTAGGTCTGCCAAACAGACAAAGACTTGTGGGAAGACTGTGAGTAGCCCGGGAGGAAAGTGCAAAGATGATCCCATTCTATCAACTCTAATGGCCCCCAGAGAATAGAACACAGATTGTCAACTGAGAAGGCCTCTCATACCCTGCCCTTTGTGTCACTGATGGCTCAGTGGGAGGAGGGGTCAGAACTGGGCTCCCCAGCTCTCAGTCTGCTGTTCTCTCCACTTTGACACATGCCTCAAAGCTCCGAAGCCAGTGCAGGAAGGCAGCACAAGCGTAGAGTGCAGACATGCTGCACGTAGCAACTTCCAGGAGGGTGAGTATACGTGTGTGGCCACCTGGAACCAGAAACCACATCCCTCCACATCCCCAGGAACTTCTTTCAGATGTCTTCTGTCCTGATTCGGGCAGAATGGAACTTTGCAGCCAGAGTCAAAGGGCATCTCAAAGCTGAGGCTCAGGCTTTGCTGCACTTTGCTGTACTTTCTCAAGCACAGCATCCCTGGTGGTCCCCTTTCTGCCCAAGCTCTCAGGTTTATATATTGGTCCATAGGAATGTGGATCAGAAAAAACCTTATCAACTGTAAGTGAAGTCAGCTTTCCCCAAGGAGGCCATTCTCACTTTATGGCTGGCCGTGGGGCCCGGCGGCACAACCCCCCAGGAGAGGACTGGGGAAGGACGGACAAAAGCAGTCACGGAACCTCGGGGCTGGATAGACTGCATCCCTCAAGGGTCACACCTCCTGGGGCTGGAAGCCCTTTGGAAGCTAAGCTGATCAACATGGGGTTATAAAACCTCCACGTGTGCTGCCAGCATCAGGGTGCTCATTCTTCCCAGAGCAGTCCCTCCACCTGCAGTCAGCAATTTCTTCTTCCCTTTAAGCCCAGACACACACTTGCCTGTGATTCTCCTTCTGTCCAGCAGGGCCCCACAGAACATCCATCTCAGGACTTGGCCATTTCTGACCTCTTTATATACATTAGCTCTTTTACTGGTGAGCACGACCCTGAAAGGAGGGCGCTGTTCTTGATTCCTTCCCAGGAGAGGAAACCGAGGCTCAGAGGGGGAGTGACTTGCCCAGTAAGTGGCAGAGCAGGCATGGGGTGACCAACTGCCAGGCTGGGGGACCAGAGAGCGTGCAGCCCAGCAGGGCTATGGAGCCTCAGCAGGGAGCTGCTGCAGCAGAACAGCAGGGGTGGAAGGCTTCCCATGCATTTCATCCGGGACCCTCAGACCTCCCACTGGGACAGCATAGGTCTGGCCCATGACAGGACAGTGCCTCAAGTCCAGATCAATTTGGTGTCCTGGCCACCTTCAACATTGATCCTTCTGAAACATTTATTTAGCGCTTAGACAAGCTGTGCACAGCTGGAGGGCTGGGCAGTGGGGACAAGTGTCCCTGGGCTCAGAGGCCCTGTTCAGCAAAACAAAAGCCCTTCAGTGAATTCGATCTACCCCCTGCAGAAGGCTGGCTGGCCAGCATCCATGTTTTCCTGTCACAAACAGGTCATCACAGTCTTCCTTTAGCCACATGCCTTCTTAACCCACTCCTGCCCGGGGAGGAGTTATTCTCTCCAGACACCTCCAGCAATGTTTTAACTTCTTTTGAGACTGATGCATCAGGGACATTGTCAGGCATGCCTGCACTTATCTGTCCCTGCCTGGACGGGATTATAGGAGTGGGGCAAGACCAGCAGTGTTCTGTCCTGCAGTTACCACGGCAGTTACCATGGCAACCTCGAGGTACCCTTTGAAATGCCTGAAGGCTGAAGCGGGGTCCAGAGGGATGGAGTGGAGGAGGGGCACTGGGAAGGATGGCCCATGGTAGGGGCTCCCATTCAGAGATAAGTTGAAACCTCCCCTACCTGAAGCAGTGGACAGTAAGAACTGAAGGCAGCAGCGGGGAGGGGGCCAACAGGAAGTGGGAGAGCAGGGCCAGGACGGGGGTGAGCTGAAGGAGGCACTCACCTGAGGTCCAAAATTTAAGAAGGTGCTCCCAAACCCAGTGATCAAGATAAATTATATTTAAATCAAAATGAATGCAAAAATATCCTGGATAAAATATCACAACTGTAAACAAAGACAGGATCCTATAAAGCTGGAATTAGGGTGAGGCAAGTGAAGCCAAGTCCTGCTATCCATGGTTAGATCCTGTCTTTTTTTTTTTTTTTTGGCTCTTCGGCCTGTGGAGTCTTAGTTCTGCAACCAGGGATCGAACCCAGGCCCCATGCAGTGGAAGCTTGGGATCCCAATCACTGGACTGCCAGGGAAGTCACTGGATTCTGTCTTTACTAAAATTTTTATTTTGTTCACTGTGGATGTTTTTGCATTCCTTTTGATTTTTAAAAGTCACTGTGTTAAGATATTTTCTGTGGTAAAGGCCTCACTGCCTCACCCTAGTCTGGGGCCTGGAAGGGAGGAGGGACCCTATTAAAAACATCATCATGTGACAAGTCACTAGGAGACACGGGTTCACTAAACTGCAGGGATTCCTCTCAGCTCTGATAGAGCCAGATTCAGCTTTTACAAGAGTCTGCAGCATGAAGATTGCTCTTGGGGAGCAGAGATGCCAGGCACATACATGGGCCCCCTACACTTGGGGGTGACAGTGACTTGGAGGTGGCCCCCATCTCTTGGCCTCTCTCAGGCTGGCTGCTAAGGGGAGTGGAGGGGAGGGGAGCAGAGGGGGCGGGCGGGGAAGAGGCTGGCAGTTTTGCACGGCTGGGAGCAGGAATGGCAGATTAGCTGTAATTGCCTGAAGCTGAGAGGCTGTTGATAAATGTTACTAATAATCAACCTTCAGATCTGACACCAGCTCAGGCTGGGATTACTGTTTTGAATGGAAATCGAACCCAAACCAGTAATTACCCCGGTGAGCGATGCCAGTCTCACTCTGGAGCCTGTTCTAGGCAGGGAAACGGCACCTGCATGTCAGTGTCAGCCCTTTAGTTAGGGTATTCTGCAAGTAGCCCTTTCCCAAGAGCACAAGCCTTGTGCTGGCCTGGCGTCCATTGATCCTGCGGGACACAGTCAATAGAAATACCCACTCTTCTTCCAAGAAACGTCCACCCAACATGCACAGCTTCTAAACAAAATCAGACCTCAGACGTCACTGGCACTGTCCATCCCCCTGGGGTGGATCGGGTCCCTGCTGACATCTTCCTGAGCCATCAGAAGCAGCTGCATAGTGGATGGAGGTCATCCCCAACACCGATGTAGCCCTCTAAGCCTCTGTCTGGGAACCCTGGGGGGCCACACAGTTGTTCCCTGTTAGACTGAATGGCTCTTGGAATGGGCTGAGCTAGGGCCAGGAGAGAGGGATGAGGCGGCCACAGGCACCAGAGCCCACCCCAGCCTGTCTCATCCCTCATAAGCTCATTCTTGCTCCCGGTACCAGGCAAGAGCCAGGAAGCTGGTTCTCTCTGGATACAAGCGGCACTTTCTGGCCCTGGCCTGTGTCTCCTCAGCACCCCTCATCCCATCTAGAGAACCCCTAGAATGTTGGCCCCACCTAGCACAGGACAGAGTGGGACCAGCTCCCTTCCCAGGGCACACTCATGCCCAGGTCCTTTTCCCTCCCCTTCCACCCAACTCCATTCCCCCATCCTTTGAATCCCCGCACCTTTCCTTTCCAGCAGGCTAGCTGGATACTAAAGAAGCACCAGACATACCACAGTGGTAAACAGTTATGGCAAGACTGTCTCTTGTTTGCATGTCATCTCCCACCAAACACCTTCTGCCCCTCCACTGTGCCAGGTCCCGTAGCCCAGAGGAGAAAAAATCAACTTCCCTCAAGCTGCCCTGATGGGGAGGAGGAGAAGTAGGCAGGTGATGTCAAATCATCACAACTGCAGGTTGTCCCTGATGGCCTCTCTCCACAACCCAAGTGAAATGCCCTGAACTACCAGTCCATCCTAAAGGAGATCAGTCCTGGGTGTTCATTGGAAGGACTGATGTTGAAGCTGAAACTCCAATACTTTGGCCACCTAATGTGAAGAGCTGACTCATTGGGAAAGACCCTGATGCTGGGAAAGATTGAGGACAGGAGGAGAAGGGGACGACAGAGGATGAGATGGTTGGATGGCATCACCGACTCGATGGACATGGGTTTGGGTGAACTCCGGGAGTTGGTGATGGACAGGGAGGCCTGGCGTGCTGCGGTTCATGGGGTCACAAAGAGTCAGACACGACTGAGCGACTGAACTGAACTGAACAAAGTCTGGAGGTGCTGATACGCTGCCTCAGGGGGCAGATAAAGCTGGTCAGGCCTAGTGGGATTCAGAGTATGTTTGAATAGTCTGAATAGTCACAGTCTTTGAGGCCAGAGCTGGAGGGTGAACAGAAGGCAAGTGGCAGAACACACAGGGCCCTCCCCAGAGGGAGCCAGTACCTCAAGGGTGCCACCTAGTGGCAGTGCAGCAGGACTGCAGCTCTGTTTTCAGGCCCTGGCGTTTTCTCTCTGCTCCTGTCCTTTCCCTAAAACAGACCCCTGAACTCAATTGTGCAAAGGAGAACCAAGGGAAAAGGCTTAGTTTTGTTTTTGAAGACTCAAGGCTTAGAGAAAAGAGGGCACAGGGGCCCCAGGTCTGCCATAGGGTAGCAGGCAGGGGAGGAGCCTTTTCTCTGGAGCTTCCCGACTCCTTCCAGGGCTAACTTGTGCCAATTACCTGCTCACTCAGTAGTGTCTCCCCACTGCACCGCTGGGACCTCAGTCTGTCACCTGCTCCTAGCCTGGCCCACAGGGAGAGGTGACAGGAAGCCCCCACCCCAGAACTGGCTGCTGTGATAGACACGGGGGCCCTGAGACGCTGTGCTACCATCAGCTAACTTGCCTCGTTCCTGGGGCCTAGGAAGGGCTCACTTTCTGCTTGGGGTCAGACACAGGTGCTGCAGGCACTCAGCCCTCAGCTCTTAAACATCCTATTGACTCTGGAATGCCTGTTGCCCCCCGTCATTTTCCTCTCTTGCCAGAGAAAGAAGTAGTGAGGAGACATGAGGTGAATGATCCCCACAGTAAAGTTCCCACGTGTGCAGAGCACTCAGCCAGGGGTGAGCCGGATGTGTGTCGATGCAAATGTAGGGGGAGAGGAAGACAGCTGTGTAGAGTGAAGGACAGCCTGCCCTGGGGGACAGCTCAGAGAGGTAAAGCTTCTCTTAAAGGGCCAGATAGTATGTACTTTAGGCTTGCAAGCCGAACTGTGTGCAACTCTGAGGTTGTAACTGAAAGCAGCCACAGCTAATATGTAAACAAACAGGCATCCCTGGGCTCCATCATACTATTTACAAAAACAGGCTGCCAGCCCGCTGTCCATAGTTTGCACACCAGTCAAAACTTGCTGCCCACCAGAGAGGCCGTCCACTCTCCACCACCCAGGACTTGGCCCAGGAATAATCTCATCGCCAAGGCTGCCAGCAAGTACACATGCTCAATGGACTACCAGTTCGCTGTGCCCCTGCCACCTAGGGGGAGGCCGGGGTGGTCACAGGGTTAAGATGCAGGGGCTGGAGTAGAGAAGGTCAGGGTGGTGAGACGCTTAGACAACCAGGACCCCCAGATCTCAGTCCTGCCCTCCTCTCCCCTCCGCCCAAGCACTCGACACTCACCTGGAGGGAGAGGCTCTCCGTAGCGGCAGCTACTCCCCCACCTTCCCCAGGGGGATCTCTCTCCCTCTAGCTGATGCCCCTCCAGCCCCTTCCTGAGCAGGAAACCCCCAAAGCCAGACGGGGGGAGGGGACTGAACTGGCCCAAGGACACGCAGCCGCCGCCGGACAGATGACACCCCAGGGAGGGCGAGGTGGCCTGAGCGGGGAGGACGGGTAACCCAGCACCGGGCCCCACGGGCCTAGAAGCGGCCAGGCTGGAACCGACTCCAGCTCCGCAAGCGCGGGCCGGGCGGGACCCCACCCGGTCCCCGTCCCGGGACACAGCACCAGAGTCTGCGCCAGCCTCCCTACCCCGGCCCCAGTATCGCCGCAGGTGGCGTCTAGAGAAGTTCGCGAGTCACCGGCTCGGGCAGGGCCCTGGGCGCTCCAGTTACACTAAAAGTGAGACCCAGCAAGATGGTATCAAGGCCGCTCTGAGGCAGCGCTGGCTCATCCAACATTGATGCGGCCACGGACTGCCCAGAGCCCCTCGAGGCGTGGAGGACACAGGGTTCCCGTTCCGACTCCTTTGGGATGGGCGGGGCCTGGGGTGGTGGGTCCGCCCCCCCTCACTGCCCACGATCACACCTGCACCTTGATCTAAGCGGGCACCTGGGGCGGGGAGTCGGGGAGGGTAGTGGCTCGGTGGGTCAGGCGGGCGCTTCTACAGCCCACCAGCCCCGCAGAAAGTGCCCGGCAAGGCAGTGTCAGAGCAGGGTCCTGGCCCAACTACGCCTAGTCTTGGGCCAAGACAAAGGGCGAAGGAATCGTCTTCCCTCCACTTCCCAATTGTCCCTACCAGAGGCAGGAGCAAAAGATGGTGGGAGGGAGGGGGAAGACCGGGAGGAAGCTGGCCAGTCCCACACAGAATCAGTCCTCTCCAGCACACTACTTCCATTCACATCCAGGGAGAGCCACTCTTGGTGGTGACACATTCTTCCCTGCAAAGACGTACAAACTCATCAACAGGTACCATGGTGCACACACTCCCCAGCACAACAGGCACACGCCCCAGATACACTCTTACTGGCACACACACTCAGTTGCACATGCAGGGAAACACGCTGACAGAAGCCTTCTCCCAGTGGAGCCCAACCCATCACTTCATCTACTCTCTGCCACTTGGTGTTGGAGAGGAGAGGACCCCACCCAGAACCTCCCACCCAGGGCCAACCAGACTGGAGGGAGGGGCCGACAGGAGGGCGGTGCCCTCTCTGTGCCCTGTGCCTTCCTGGCCTGATGGTTAGTTGGTCTGCAGTGCCAGAGAGGGCACGGAGGAGGCACAGCCAGGCTGGGATGAAGTCTTTGCTGAGGTGGGGGAGCTGGTCAGAAGATAATCCTAGATCCCCATTACCCTTCTGCAGGCCCTCCCTGATTTCAAAGGTTGCCTGACCTGAACTCTGCACCTCATTCTAACGCTGCCTTCCATTTGGGTCTGGCCCGGTTCACCTGCAGAAGTCTGCCTCCATGGCAACAGCACGGGCAGGTTGTCCCCTAAAGCCTGCTGGCTCCCCACAGCTGACAGACCCATACACATGCACACATACACACACACGCAGGGTTTCTTTTGTTCATATTCACATTAGAAGACCAGATCATCTGCCTGAGACCTCAGAGGGGTGCTGACGGGGAACACACACCTGGCTCAGGATGGAGGGCACAGATGGGCATCTCAGCCAGGCACATGCTGGACCAGAATCTCCCAGAGGGGACCCAGGCTCAGCTGACATTTATCTATTGACAAACCACCAATTTTGGCAGGATAAAGGAATTATCCCAGGGGCCCCAGCTTGGCAATTGTCCTCCAAACTGTGGGCATAGCAGGCCCTTCCTTCCTCCTCTGGTCACAGATATGTCTGTTTCAGGGTCTTTCTGCTTTCACTTAAATGCATCCAATGATATTAGGGCTTCCCTGGTAGCTCAGCGGTAAAGAATCTGCCTGCTGATGCAGGAGACCCGGGTTGGATCCCTGGGTCGGGAAGATCCCTTGGAGGAGGAAATTGGCAACCCACTCTAGTGTTCTTGCCAAGGAAATTTCATGGAGAGAGGAGACTGGAAGGCTGTAGTCCTTGGGGTTGCAGAGCGACTGAGCACACACTAAATAGAAATACATCCAGTAACCCTACCTGGGAAACCCCAGTGACTGATGACTTCAAACCCGAGTGGGAGTAAGTCCTAAAGTCCTCAAGAAGTCCTTGTCCACAGCCATGACTGACTTTTCTCCCCACCCCCTAATCACCCTGAGCCTCAATCATTCCAGCTATATGGGAGACAGACCATCCCATACTCACCACCCTCCTTCAGAGCTCTCCTCCACTGACCCCTGGACCATCTCTTGCCTTTGACTCACCCAGTCCAGCTCTCTAGATCTTGTACAGCTACAAATTCATCTTAAAAAGAAGAAGAAGAAGAAGAAGCTATATGCTAAAAGCTCTGGAACAAGGCAGGTCTTCAATCACCTACCTCTGGCGGCCACTGCAGCCTCCCCTGCCCAGCAACTCCTAAGCTGGCGCTGCCATGGCCAGGGTCACAATCCCAGCACCTCCCTCCTCCTCTCTCCACCCCAGCCTTCCCAATCACAGAGCACACACTGAGGCTGTAGGCCATGTACTCACAGAACACCAGAACTATGAGTGCTTCAGTAACCAGTCCACCTCCTTCTACTACAGGGGAAATAGGCCCAGAGAACCAAGGGACTAGCCCAGAAACAGAATGGGAACGAATGGAGTGGACTCAAATCCTAGACTCCTGACTCACTTAACAGTGCTCTGTGCAACACATCATAAAACCATGTATAGACAGCAGAAGGATCCCATCCTTATTTTGGAATAAGCTGCTGATGAACTCACAAGCTACAGTGATCAGCCCCCAGGCCTGGTCTGCCCTGCTCCCCAGTCCCTTCTAGCTTCTCTGCTTATTCTGGCCCACCAGCACTGGGGATTGGGCTTAACTGACTCATCCTTACAGATCGCTCCACAGTGGTCTCTCAACAGTGATGGCATGGGTCCAAGTCCTCAAAGAGGGGTCTGTTTCCATGTCCTGATGTACTTGTGGATTCTCCACTGAGGCCCAGTGATGAGGCCTAGCCCCAGTCCTTCTTGGGGAAGCTGAGCCTTGTCACCCACACCTCAGGCACTGGATAAGGTTCTTGACTCTCAAGTCCATCTGCCCCTGGGTCGGAGTTCCTACAGCTGTGCCCTCTTATCCACTTGGTCTCAAGTGGTGCCCACTGGGTCTTCATTAGCCTCTGTAACCCCTGGACTACCTCCCTCCATGTACTCCTGACCCATCTCTGCCTCCTCCCTTTCCTGCCCACTCTCCTCACAGAGCTGCTCCTGCCTGGGTCACCACACCTGTCCCTGTGCCTAGAAATGGCCCAACTTTCAGATTCCATTGGACAGAATACTCCTTATATTAGCCCTGCTACATGCCAGTTCATAATGACAACAGCTAACACTTAAATAGCACTTGCTATGTGCCAGGCACTGTCTCAAGCACTCGGCACTTATTAAGCCTCCACATATTAATTCATTTAACCCTCACAACAATGCTATGAGATGAGTACTATTATGTCCATTTTAAAGATAAGGAAATGGAGGCTCACAGCAGTTAAGGAGCTTTTCCAAGGTCCCACAGGTACTGTGCAAGTGATCCAAACACTGTGAGGAAAAAGCCAAAGTTCAGGAACATCTAGATGTGGTTCTGGCTGCCCCCCCCCCACCCTCTATTCCCACCCCCTCCCCACCAAAAGTATGTGGTTTTGCTGACATCAAGCTAGATTCAAGAACAGGGAGAGACTAATTTTTTTCCCTGTGACAGGAGGGCCTACTTTTTGAAAACAGAAGCACATATTTTGTTAGTGTCACGTTCTCTCGGCATGGTAATGTAAGCCTTAAATATAAAAAGGCTATTTTTATAAGAATTTGGCTGCTTTCTCAAGTTGACAGAAACCTACCTGGGCAGAGTATCACCAGAAGCTTCATGCCCTGTGTGGCAACCAAAGAGCAAAATATGCTGTGAAGACCCCAGCCAGTGTGGTCCCTTGTCACCAACAATCTCCAGGCCAATTAAGTTAGGAAATTCATTCTCTCTAATCCTATAATGGATATGTGTGTGGTCTATTTCTGCTAATCCACAGCCCACCTGAAAGGTACACAAGCATTATCTCAGCCAATTTTCACAAGACCCTTCCTTCACTATAAGAAAATCATCACCCCATTTTACAGATGGGGATACTGAGACTGCTGCTGCTATGTCACGTCAGTCGTGTCCGACTCTGTGACCCCACAGACAGCAGCCCACCAGGCTCCTGTCTGTGGGATTCTCCAGGCAAGAATACTGAGGTGGGTTGCCATTTCCTTCTCCAGTGTAGGAAAGTTAAAAGTGAAAGTGAAGTTGCTCAGTCGTGTCTGACTCTTCTTAACCCCATGGACTGTAGTCTACCAGGCTCCTCCATCAAAGGGATTTCCCAGGCAAGAGTACCGGAGTGGGCTGCCACTGCCTTCTCCCAAACTAAGACTAAAGAAGATTAAATATCTACTTGATACACTTCTAAACTGTTCAACCTTTGTTTCTTTTATTTTCACAAGTGGCAGTGTGATTTTTTATAATCAACCAAAACAAGAAGGATTTTCCCTTACTGTGCTCCATTTACATAAAAGGCAATGGCACCCCACTCCAGTACTCTTGCCTGGAAAATCCCATGGATGGAGGAGCCTGGTAGGCTGCAGTCCATGGGGTCGCTAAGAGTCGGACACGACTGAGCGACTTCACTTTCCCTTTTCACTTTCATGCATTGGAGAAGGAAATGGCAACCCACTCCAGTGTTCTTGCCTGGAGAATCCCAGGGACGGGGGAGCCTGGTGGGCTGCCGTCTACGGGGTCGCACAGGGTCGGACACGACTGAAGCAACTTAGCAGCAGCAGCAGCAGCAGCAGCAAGAGGTGGAGCTGCGACTTGAACCAGGTCTGTCTAATACCAAAGCTCAATTTCTGCCCCTTTTGTACCATCTCAGTGAGCCAGTCCCTTGGGAGTCACAGCTCTTCCTAAAATGTTTAGTACAGGTCATGTCTTGCTTCCTTTCCCTTGTCTCCCGTTCAAAACTTGTAACAAAGCTGCAGTAATCAAAACAGTGAGGTACAGGCATAAGGATAGACATATAGACCAATGGAATAGAATTGAGCATCCAGAAATAAATCCATATATCTACGGTCAATCGATTTTTTTTAATTTTCAAAACTGAGATATGGTCAATTGATTTTTCACAAGAGTGCTAAGTCCATTCAATGGGGAAAGAATAGTCTCTTTAACAGATGTGCTAGAACAACTGGATTTCCAAAAGAAATGAGGTTGCACTCCCACCTCACATCATATACAAAAAGTAACTCAAAATAAATCCGTGACCTACGTATAAGCTCTAAAGCCACAAAACACTTAGAAGGAATCAGTGGTAAATCTTAATGACCTTGGATTTGGCAATGGATTTATAAATAAGACACCTAAAGCATAAACAAAATAAAAAGGGATAAATTTAACTGTCCAAGTTAAAATCTGTTGTGCTTCAAAGAACATTATAAAAAAAGTAAACATTTGTACACTGTTGATGGTAATATAAATTGGTATAGCCATTGTGGAAAACAGAATGGAAATTCCTCAAAAAAATTTGAAATAGAACTATCATATGATCTAGCAATCTAACTTTAGAGTATATCCAGAAAAAAAATGAAATCTGGATCTCAAAGGGATATCTCCACCCCCATGTTCATTGCAGCATCATTCACATTAGCCAAGATATGGAAACAATTTAAATGTCTGTGGACCAATACATGGCTAACAATGTGAGATTTTATATCTATATCTATAGCTATAAGGGAATAATATTTGGTCTTTAAAAAGAAGGAAATTCTGCCATTTGGGACAACATGGATAAATCTGGAAGACATTAGGCTAATTGAAGTAAGCCAGCATAGAAAGAAAAATACTGTATTGTATCACTTATATATTACTCTAACACAGTCAAAGCCATTGAAACAGAGAGGAGAATGGTGATTGGCAGGGGCTGGAGGGATGGGGAAATGAGAGCTGTTAATTAAAGGGTACAAAGTTTCACATACGCAAGAAGAACAAATGCTGAAGTTCTAATGTACAGCATGGGGACTCCATTTATCAACTCTGTGTTGAATTTTTGCATTTGCTAAAAGACTATATCTTAAGTGCTCTCACCACAAAAAAAGAAAAAGGAAAGAAAATGGTAACTATGTGAGGTGCACGGTGACAGGTTATGTTAATTAGCTTGATTGTGGTCACCATTTCACAGTATAAGCGTATATCAAACATCATGTTGTACACCTTGTGCTGTGCTTAGCTGCTCAGTCGCGTCTGACTTGTTGCAACCCTATGGACTGTGGCCCACTAGGCTCTTCTGTCCATGGGATTCTCCAGGCAAGAATACTGGAGTGGGTTGCCATGCCCTTCTCCAAGGGATCTTCCTGACCCTGGGATCGAACCTGCATCTCTTATGTCTCCTGCATTGGCAGGTGGGTTCTTTACCACTAGCGCCACCTGGGAAACCCCCACTCCTAGGTATATATTCAAAGGAACTGAAAACAGGGACTAGAGCAAAACGTTGCACACCAATGTTCACAGCAGCATTTTCACAGTAACCAAAAGGTGGAAACAGCCCAAGTGTTCATCAACAGATTAACAGATAAATAAAATGCAGTATATCCATATAATGGAATGCTGTTCCACCACAAAAGGAATGAAGGGATTTCCCTGGTGGTTCTGTGGCTAGGACTCCACACACTCAACGCGGGAGGTCTGGGTTTAATGCCCAGCTGGGGAGCTAGATCCCACACGCTGCAACTAAAGATCCTGCATACTGCAACTGAGACCAGACACAGCCAAATAAATACTTTTAAAAAAAATTTTGTTTAAAAAAAAAAAAGAAATGAAATCTCATACATGCTACAACATAGATGAACCTTGAAAACATTATCCTAAGTGAACTAAGCCAGAGACAAAAGAAAAAATATTGTATGATTCCTCTTATATGCAATATCTACAATAGACAAATTGATAGAGACAGAAAGTAAGTTAGAGGTGCTGGGAGAAGAGGGTAATGAGGACTTATTTGTTAATGAGCACAAAGTTTTTGTTTGGGGGTGATGAACAGTTTCAGAAATCTACAGTGGTAATGGTTATACAAAATTGTGACTGTAATTGATGCTACTGACTTATACACTTAGGAATCACCAAAATGGCTAGTTTTATGCATTTACATATATTTGTGTGTGTGCTCAGTTGCTTCAGTGGTGTCCAACTGTGTGACCCTATGGACTGTAGCCCCCCAGGCTCCTCTGTCCAAGGGATTCTCCAGGCAAGAACACTGGAGTGGGTTGCCAGGCCCTCCTCTAGGGGATCTTCCCGACCCAGGGTTCAAAGCCTCATCCCTTACGTCTCCTGCACTGGCAAGCAGGTTCTTTACCACTAGTGCCGCCTGGGAAGCTCAAATTGATCTACAGTCCTCAACAAAACCCCAGTAGGCTTTTGTTTTGCTATTGTAGAACTTGAATATCTCATTGTAAAATTAATGTGAAGTTTTAAAAAAGGACCCAGAATAGCCAAAACCTTGAAAAAGAACTTCCTGGTATCTCAAGAGCTTCGATGAAAGGCCCTCTCCAAATCATCCTTCTCACATGGTTCTGACTCCACACTCTTCAAGAAACCACCAGATTGTATCTGTTGTGTAGCTTGATTCTGGGTTGGGGATGGGCCCCAGGCAGGACCACAAACACTGTAATAACTGGAAAGAAATCTTCACAATTGTGGAGTAATAGATGAGTACTGTGGTTTGAAAAAAGAAAAAAAAAGAACCAAGTTGAAGGTCCTAAACGACCTGATTTCAAGGCTCATAAAGCTATAGTAATTAAGACAGTGTGGTATTGGTGTCAATAAATACAAGACCAGGCTTCCCTGGTGGCTCAGTGGTAAAGAATCCACCTGGCGATGCAGGAGACACGTGTTCGATCCCTGCTCAGGGAAGGTCCCACATGCTGCCGAGCAGCTAGGTCCATGTGCCGCAACTATTGAGCCTATGCTGTAGAATCTGGGAGTGACAACTACTGAGCCCACGCACTGCAGCTACTGAAGCCTGTAGGTCCTCCAGTCTGTGCTCCACAGGAGAAGCCACCCCAGTGAGAAGCCCACACACTGCAACTAGAGAGTAGCCCCCACTCACCGCAAGTAAAGGAAAGCCCATCAGCAACAAAGACCCAGAACAGCCAAAAAAATAAATCACTCACTAAATAAATAATTTGTTTAAAAGACAGACAAGATCAGCAGAACAGAGAATACAGAAATAAATATATAGACACATGATAAAGGACAAAAAAGTAGTCCTTCCAACAAATGGTGCTGGAACAATTTAATATTCATTTAAAAAAATGAACTTCATACCATATACAAAAGTTAACTCAAAATGGAGCACAGATGCAAAATGTTAAACCTAAAACCAGAAAACTCTTAGGAGAGAACCTTTGTCACCTTGAGTTAGGCAATGATTTTTTAGATATGACTCCAGAAGCACAATCCACAACAGCAGAAAGTGATAAATTGGACAGCATTGAAAGTGAAAACTTCTGCTCTTCAAAATACATAAGAGAATTAAAAAAAAAAAAGCCATAGACTTGGAGAAAATATATGCAAGTCACATATCTTGCATATATAAGGAATGTATCCAGGATATGCAAAGAACTCTCAAAATTCAACAATAAGGAAGAACCCAATTTAAAAAATGGGACCCCAAAGGAGATATATAGATGGCAAATAAGCACATGAAAAGGTGCTCAGTAAATAAATGCAATTAAAAATCACAATGAGATACTACTACGTACCTACTAGAATGGCTAAAATGAAGGAGACTGACCCTATCAAGTTTGTGAAAGGATGTGGAAGAGTTGGGACTCCGCTTGTGGGAATGCAAAATGCTACAACCACTTTGGAAAAGTTACACAGTTTCTTAAAAAGTTAAACGTACACCTACCATATGATCCAACCAGTCTGTTTCTAGGTGTGTTTACCGCCGAGAAATAAAAACACATGTCCACACAAAGACTTCTATAGTCACAAAGCTTTAGTTGTAATAGCCAAAAAGTGGAAATAACCCAAGTGTTTACGATCAGATAACGATTAACAAACTATGACATCTACATATAATGGAATATTACTCAGCAACAAAAAAAATCAACTACAGATCCATGTAAAACATGGAAGAATATCAGAGTAACTATGCTGCATGGAAGAAACCAGACCAAAAAAGAATACATACTGAATGAGTCCCATTCTACAAAATTCTACAAAAGGCAAAGAAATCAGACCAGTAGTCTCCTGAGGATGGGGAGAGTAGGACTTGGTGGGGGAGGGGGAGTTGGAAGTAAGCATTCCCAGGTGGGCTTCCCAGGTGGGCTTCCCAGGTGGGCTTCCCAGGTGGGGCCAGTGGTAAAGAACCTGCTGGTCAATGCAGGAGATGTCAGTGATGCAGGTTTGATCCCTGGGTAGGGAAGATCAGTAGGGAAGATCCCCTGGGGGAGGGCACGGCAACCCACTCCAGTATTCTTGCCTGGAGAATCCCATGGACAGAGGAGTCTGGTAGACTATAGTCCATGGGGTTGCAAAGAGTCAAACACGACTGAAGTGACTGAGCACAGCACATTATAAAGAGGCACAAGGAAACACTTGCCTCTGTGCTGTTCCCAAATAGACACTGGGCTCATTCTTACCGCAGGACCTTTTTACTCGCTATTCCTCTTCCATGGAACATTCTTCCCATTAGCCACATGATTCACTCTCTGGCTCTTTTCAGGTCTCTGCTGAAACATCACTTTATCAGCAAGAGTTGCCCTGACCACACTATATAGTGCAGCATACTCACAACCACCCCAGCCCCCGTGTAGTCAGACTGTCCTTATACTGCTTTACTTTTCTTCTGTACACTAACCAGATCATGTTTCACTTAGCACGGATACATACATACATATATATATATAAATATAAACATAGACCAAACTATTATATATAATTACAATTATATATATATATATATATATATATATATATGGAGAAGGCAATGGCACCCCACTCCAGTACTGTTGCCCGGAAAATCCCATGGGTGGAGAAGCCTGGTAGGCTGCAGTCCATGGGGTCGCTAAGAGTTGGACACAACTGAGCGACTTCACTTTCACTTTCCACTTTCATGCATTGGAGAAGGAAATGGCAACCCTCTCCAATGTTCTTGCCTGGAGAATCCCATGGACGGAGAAGCCTGGTGGGCTGCAGTCCATGGGGTCGCACAGAGTTGGACACAACTGAAGCAACTTAGCAGCAGCAGCATATATATATATATAATAGTTTGGTCTATGTCTATCTCCCCTCACTAGACAGTAAGAACTCTGGGACCAAGCACTTTGTTTTGTCCACTGCTCTGTCTCGCATGGCTAAAATATTGTCTGGCATTTAGAAGATGCTCAATAAATACATATTAAATGAATGGACCTACTCAAGAGGCAGGTACAATTATTATTATCTTTTTTTGTAGCTAGAAGTTGTCACTGCTCTAAAGTTACATAACCAACAATTGAGGGAGCTGGGCTTCTAGGTCAGGTCACTTTGGCTCCAAAATCCAAGTTCTGAACAATTATACTACATAGTCTCAGAGTCTGGGAGGTCAAATATTTGATAGACTATTATCTATCAAATAGATAATCATACAACCATGTCGGTAAAGTGACTAAATATGAGAATACAAATCAATTCACTCCTTTAGGAGAAAAATCTGTCAACAATCCCAAAATCTGAAACTAACAATCCCTCTTCTAATCAAATAATCAATCATGAGAAAAAAAATGTTATCTGGGACTTTCCTGGTGGTCCGGTGGCTAAGACTCCACATTTCCAGTGCAAGCGGCCTGGGTTCAATCCCTGGTCAGGGAATTAGATCCCATTTGCCACAACTAAGAGTTTGCACACTGCAACTGAAGATCCCACATGCCATGAGGAAGATCAAAGACCCCACGTACTGCAACTAAGATTGCTGCTGCTGCTGCTAAGTCACTTCAGTCATGTCCGACTCTGTGTGACCCCATAGACGGCAGCCCATCAGGCTTCCCCGTCCCTGGGATTCTCCAGGCAAGAACACTGGAATGGGTTGCCATTTCCTTCTCCAATGCATGAAAGTGAAAAGG
This sequence comes from Bubalus kerabau, assembly GCF_029407905.1. Lineage (NCBI taxonomy): Eukaryota > Metazoa > Chordata > Mammalia > Artiodactyla > Bovidae > Bubalus > Bubalus kerabau. The sequence continues at coordinate 44,513,304 of NC_073638.1, forward strand.
GAAAGTGAAGTCGCTCAGTCGTGTCCGACTCTTAGCGACCCCATGGACTGCAGCCTACCAGGCTCCTCCGTCAAAGGGATTTTCCAGGCAAGAGTACTGGAGTGGGGTGCCATTGCCTTCTCCTGCAACTAAGACTGGGCACAGCCAAATAAATAAATGAATGAATATTTTTAAAGATATAAAATAAAAATAAAGTTTAAAAAAGTGTTATCTTATACAAGGATGTTTATCATGGAATGGTTTCTAACAGAAAGATGTGGAAACAATGAAAAAGTCCCCACAAGGGAGTGACTGATGTGCAGGAGAAGTGATGTGGAGACAGGAAGTTATAGAAGATCAAACTGGATGTGACTGATTTTTCTCAAAGGCAATATCATTTCCTTAGAGTCTGGGGACATGGAGAAAGGGTCAAGTGAGAGGAGTCTTGAGTACGATGCTTTGGAAAAGCCATTGTGGGAAATGAGAGTGAAGGTAACCCAGAAGAAATTAAAAGATTGAGAGGTGATGGAGATAGCCAAGCTGCGGTGAAGACCATGAAAGTGAGGACAACCTGCAGAGCTGTGTGGTTTATGTGATAGGGTTCTGGCGCCACCATAAGAAAGAGGGTAGAGATCCAGACAGGGCTAGGGTAGTGGTGAGCATGTTTGAGGAAATACCAAGTGCTGGGAGCGAGTGATTCAAATGACCTCTCATGTGGTCCTGGCTGGGAAGCTAAGAAGAAAGGCCAGGAAAGGGCTGCAGAGATTATGCAGAGATGAGGCACTAAAGGACACTATAGTATCATCCTAGAGGATGGGATGATCATGTGTATGATAGTAGAAGTCAAGCAATTCCAGGTATCAACATCTAGGAATGTATCCTGTAAATAACTGAAGAGAAGCCTCTAGAATAGGAAGATCTGGAAATTGGAAGGAGTACGTTTAGTCATTGACATGGGCATTGAAAGCTCTAGGGATAATGACTGGAGCCTCAATAGATACAAGGTAGTTAGCCAAGTGCCAAGTTGTTGAAAACACATGGAGTTAATGATACTTTGTGCCAGTTATTTTGGATATATCGTCTCATTTTACGTTCCTATTAATCAGTTGTAGAGGTAAGGACAGACAGATGAAATGACTAGACTTGGAAAGTTCAAGGTCAGTGTCAAAGTCTTGAGTTGTTCATTTGATTATCAGGGAATCTAAATAGAGAATATAGATTTATCAGGGAAGGGTCTGATTTTGAACTTCTTGAGTTAGTTATGAGATGTAGAGATGTAGGGCTAGGCTCAACAAAAAGACTGGGGTTGAGGAATTCCTTGGTGGTCCAGAGGTTAAGAATCTGCCTGCCAATGCAGGAAACAAAGATTAGATCCCTGGTCTGCGAAGATTCCACATGCTGTGAGGCAACAGAGCCTGTATGCCACGGCTACTAAACCTGTGCTCTAGAGCCCACACCCTAGAATCTGTGCTCTGCAACAAGAGAAGCCATGGCAATGAGAAGCCTATGCACCTCGACTAGTGAGTAATCCCCACTTGCAGCAACTAGAGAAAGCCCTTACACAGCAACGAAAGACCTAGTGCAACAAAAAAATTTATCTTTTAAAAACTCTATTAAAAAATTGGGGTTGAAGATATGGATTTCTATGTTAAAAGCATTGAGTTGATAACTGAGAATAGAATGGAATGGAACAGAATGGAAAAGGGGAAAGAGTTTTGGTGTGTGCTCACATTTAGAAGGTGGGAAACAAGAGGAGGCAACAATTTTTAAAATGTAGGTAGCATATTGTAACAATTGGCCATGAATTCTTTGCAGCTCCTCCCTTCAAGAGGTGAGGCTTATTTCTCTACCCTTTGATTTATTTTGGCGAGTAACTGTGTGGCAAAGTGATGCTGTACAAGTTCTAAACCTAGGCCCAAGAGACCTTACAGCTTCTTCTCTCTCACTGGGAACCCTTCTAGTAGTATGTAAGGAAACCTGAGTTAGCCTGCGTGAAGGAGAGAGGCCCCAGATGGACTAGTCTTAACAGCTGAGGCACCAAACATGTGAGCCAGTATAGCCAAAAAAAGCTGAGTTTGGCCCAGACCACAAAAACTACCCAACTGCAAAGCCCAAACTGCTGATTCACAAAATCTTGAGCTAACTCAAACAGTTATTATTCTAAGCCATTAAGTTTAGGAGTGATATGTTACACAGCAATGGATAACTGATACATAAATGGCCTCAGAAGCCAAGGGGAGGGAATTCCCTGGTGGTCCAGTAAGGTTAGGGCTCAGCACTTCCCCAGTTGTGGACCCAGGTTTAATCCCTGGTCAGGGAACTAAGATACAGCAAGCTGCATGGACATGGTAAAAAAAAAAAAAATCCAAAACAAAACCAAACAAACAAAAAAGAAGAAGCAAAGGGGAAAATAGCTTATATGAATAGGTTACACACAGCACAGAGGTCAACTTCAATGGGAATGTGATGGAGAGTACCTTCCCAGGTTCAAAGATGTGGTGGGGACAGAGGCTAGAACAGGGTTGGAAAGTGAGGGTTAAACTGTTAGCAGTGGTTTTCTCCTAGGAGTTGGGGGTGGGGGGCTACAGAATCACTGAACTTCACTTTTAATATCTATGCACTATCTGCGTTTGTTGATTGTGTAATCTTTTTAACAGCTTTTTTGAGGACTGCATAACTTTTTTGAATAATTCAATTCTTATGTTTTGAAAACTAAGTAGTAACTAGAAAATGGAAATGGGTGGTATACATCAGTGGTTTCAGCTGTACCAGAATCATCTGGGAAGGTTTACCAAAGTATTGATTCCAAGGGCCCATACTTGGACGTTCAGATTCAGTTTCTTTGGAAAAGGGCCTGGGAACCTGTTTTTCTTCACACAGCTCCCCAGGTGTCAAGGTTGTCAGAGTGAGAAGAAAAGAGTTCTGAGGATAGAATTCCTGGAAATATCTTAATGTGGGGGGCTTATAAAGGAGAATAATGATTTTCAAATAGTTTCTGTGGAAAACCAGGGATCCCAAGAGACATTTACAATACAAGCGTGCTCAGTCGCTTCATTCATGTCCAACTCATTGCGACCAGGGATTGAACCTGCATCTGTCTCCTGCACTGGCAGGCGGGTTCTTTACCACTAGCGCCACCTGGGAAGCCCACAGGAGACGTTTACAATATTTATTAATAAAACAGCAATGAAAGTTGCTTAGTCGTGTCCGACTCTTGGCGACTCCATGGGATGTACACCAACAGGCTCCTCTGTCCATGGGATTCTCCAGGCAAGAATACTGGAGTGGGTTGCCATCTCCTTCTCCAGGGGATCTTCCTGACCCACAGATCAAACCTGGGTCTCCTATACTGCAGGCAGATTCTTTACCATTTGAGCTACAGGGGGTTCCCAGCAATAGGTTCCACTTTTTACTATGTACCAGGCAGAATGCTAAGGCCTTTATATTTATTAATCCATCTAGTGTATGATATTTTTCCATTTTACAGATGAAGGAACAAGTTCAGAGAGGAAAAATAATGTGTTTAAGCTTAGCTAGGTGGAGTCAGAATTTGAATTCTGTGTAATTCTAGAGACTTGCTGCTTTTGTTTGTTTGTTTATGCAGGGGGAAAAAAAGTTTAGTTACTATATAGAATTAATTTAATTTAAATACTTCCTCCCATATATGTATTAGACCTTTGGTATAATGCTACTCCCTGGAGAAGGAAATGGCAACCCACTCCAGTATTCTTGCCTGGAGAATCCCATGGACAGAGGAGCTTGGTGGGCTACAGTCCGTGGGTTACAAAGAGTCAGACACGACTGAGCGACCTCACTTTCACTTTCACATAATGCTACTGTGTATTTCTTTCTTTCTTTTTTTACCCCAAATCAAACGGATAATCTTATTAATTTCTTATACAACAGACAGTAACATCAACTTTTTTTTTTTAACACAAATCTCAGGTCATTTGAGAGGCCAAATAGATCCGAGGAAGAAAGACAATAATTAAACAGTTGAATTAATCAATAGGCACTACAACACCACCTAAAACCTACTACCGTGGTGGTAGTGGGCTAAGGAAGATTAAGCTACAAATAATCTCATGTTAATGTTACAGATTATATAGCAGGAGTTTGAGCTTGCTTTCCAGAAGACTATGGTACAATCACATGGCACCAAGGGATATTTGGCCGGGGAAAGAAGTTCAGGCCAAATGGAAAGGAAAAGGGACAAAAGAGAATCCAAGTGACAGAATCCCAGCAAAGGGTGATGGATCATGCTTTTTCGTGCACATGCATTTTATTTCTCTGAGAATCTAGACAGTGAGCTTAATTCGGGGAAGGAAGTAATGTACTTTTTTATATCCTTATCTCCAGAGCCCTTAGTTTGCACTCAATACATGTTTGTTGATTAAGTGAATGAACGTGTGGTTTGGGATCTGAAAGTTTTGCTATTTTAAGGTTAATATTTCAATCATTTTAGAGTTCCTCTCTATAGACAACACTGCTTTTCAAAAGAGCAAGTTCACTGGAATTGTGAGGCAGACTGCAGGCTGATTACTAGGGCTGTGCAATGAAGGGCGGATGAGGAAACGGCATCAAACCGATCCTTTTCAAAGGAGGCAATGAAAGCCAAGAGAGAGGCGACCCAGGTGCGCCTGTCCTGCGGAGGGAGACAAGACAGGTTTGAAGGGGTTTACAGGCTGAACGGAGGGGACCAGTAAAGAGGGAAAGATGAAGATGGATGGGGTCGGTGGGAGGTGAGACCCAGGAGGGAGGGAAGGAGGGGTGCCAGGGGAATTAGCCTGAGGCAGGAGGGACACAAGTTCCTCTGAATCTTTGAACACAGGGCTGTCAGAGATGCAGGAAGGTTTTAAGCAGAAGAGTGAGGAGGAAGGCAGGAAGCAAGACTTCAGGGAGATGAGAGCAGCCTGGCTACTGAAGTTTCTCTTCCAGGCCTCACCATAAGGGCCACTGCTGCTGCTGCTGCTAAGTCGCTTCAGTCGTGTCCGACTCTGTGCGACCCCATAGACGGCAGCCCATCAGGCTCCACCGTCCCTGGGATTTTCCAGGCAGGAGTACTGGAGTGGGGTGCCATTGCCTTCTCCGATAAGGGGCACGTATCAAAGCAATTAACTTCAGCTTTCTGGAGAATGACAACGGGTTATGAACTTTAACAAAAGCAACATAAAAAATCCATTTACCATCATCATGACTTCATTAAAAAGAGGGGTGGCATTTAACACATCAAAAAAGGTACAAAGAACCAAATCTCAGAATAAATCTACTCTGCTTTATGACCGACTCATTCCGTTGCTTATTTTTCTCATTTCTTCAGAAGGATGGCTGATCCTTCCTCCCGGACGAGTGCGTGGGGAGCGCGGCTTCAAACCGCCCACGCCGGCAGCCGCTTTGCATCCCCACGGGGAGGATACTGAGCCTGGCAACCCGGCGGGCGCGGGTGCCTCTCCTGGGGCCCCAACAGCCGGCCTCGGGCTGCCACCTCTATCCGCCCAGTAGGCAGCGACTAGCGGGTCCCCGACAGTGACCCGGGGCACTCCGCCCTGGGCTAGCCCTGTCCACGCCGAGGCCCTGCGGGGCGCAGACCCAGGCGGCGACTGCAGTGCCAAGGGGGGCGCGGCCCGTACTCGAGGGGCACCCCTTCTCTCCCCACGCATCGCGGGCCCGCCCCGACCCGCAGTCCCTGGAAGCTCTTTTGCGCTGTTTCAGCGCGGATTGCCCCCCGCGGGGCAGCCGGGTGGGGTGGGGGAGGGGTGGGAGGTGAGTGCCAACTCGCGGGTCCCACTGCCCCGGTGCCCTCCTCCGACAGTTCTGCCCCGCAGGTGTGAGGACACTCTCGCTTGGCTCCGGGTTCGGATATCCGAGGCTCTCCGTTCAACCGTCCCGGATACTCAAGCGTTCGAGTGCACCCTGATTGCGGGGTTGGGGGGGCGGTGGTCTGGACGATCACACCCGCTCTCACCCCGCGAGGGCCGGCTTCTCCCGCAAAAGTGCGAGCTTCGAAGAGCGCCCACTCAGGGCCGCCCGGAGGGTCCTTGCGATGCCCATCCTCCAGGCGCCCGCCCTACCTGTCGTAGCTCCAGCGGCTGTAGGACAGGGTCCGGTGGCTGCTGACTCCCTCCATCTCCGCCTCCCGACTCTGCTTCGGACTACGCTGGCGGCGGTGGCGGCGGCGGCGCCGTGGGGATCCGAGCTCGCCTGCTTGCTGCGGGCCGGGCCAGGGCGCGGGTGGAGGACTGTACCATTCGCCCCCCCTCCGGGGGGGTGACCCCCCCCCCTCCGGCTCTGCCAATGGAGGGGACGCGCGGGCTGCGGGGACCCGGGCCCGCAGGGGCCCCCTCCCCCGCGCTCGAGTCCCGCGGGGGCGCGGCTGCTGCAGCCAGAGCTGCTTATTTATTTATTTCCGAGGTGTGCTCTACGTCGCCATAGCAACCGTTCCATCTTTTCCGGAGTCACAAGGGCACCGCTGTTTTCAAACCTTCCCGGGACAGGGACTACTTAGAGGTTTTCCCTTCTTCTGCGGGCGTAGGAGGCCCGGACGAACACCCGATAACACAGACCACCCTGGACAGATAGCTCCTCCATCGCCCTCCTTCTGCGTGGGATCTTTATCCATTAAACCTGTCACGGTCTATTGCCTCCCTTCTCAGGAAAGGGAATACCTATCTCGGAATTTCAAAGATTCCCGCCGTGTCCCCGCTCCCATGCCTTCAGCAGGGAAAACCTTTAATCACTAGAGTGCCCCCTCTCCTAAAACTGTCGCAACTCAGCCTCCTCCTTACCCGAGAGAAAATCCACTTCTTCCTCCCTCTAAACCCAGCCAGATTCCCTTGGCATATTGTGTCCCCCTTGGGTTCTGAAGACCAAGTTCTGTAAACACTCCTACTTCAGGGCCATCGCTTTCTGCTTATTTTCCTTTATGCTTTCCCTCCATTACCACTCAAACTCCTTTGGAAAAAAAACCCCAGGTATATTGGCTTAACTTCGTCTACACCTGGCTGAGGGTGGCCCAAGGACGAGTGTCTATGGGCGAGGAGCCCGTTGGGTGGGGCGGGCTGGGTGCAGAGAGCCGACCCCGCAGTGGTTCTGCCCCGCCCCTCCTTCCATTCCCTTCCCCCACCCCGGGCTCCTGGCTTGGGGATTTACAGGTATAATCTTCTTGAAGAGGTCGTGGAAGCCTAAGAAGGCCCTTCCAGTGCCCCAGCTGTGGGGAAGTTGCGCTAACAGGCTGAGGCAGGGTCCGGGTGGAGGTGTCAAGGTTCCCTAGAGGTGGAGTGCGCCGCCGTAGGGCCCAGCCTACACTAATCCAAGGATCAGGGTCAACTCCCTTGAAACTAGCCTTGCCTGTTAACCTCCTGGATCACAGGGCTTGCCACTAGCAGCTCACCTGTTGCATCCAGCTCACAAACGTATTTTCATTTGTCCTGAGCAGGTTTTTCTTTTTTTCCCCCAGTAACTAAGCAGACAACACTGGAGAAGGAAATGGCAACCCACTCCAGTATTCTTGCCTGGAGAATCCCAAGGACACAGGGTCACAAAGAGTCAGACTGAAACGCCTTAGTACACATATATCAAGGTTTTATTTTCATTCCAAAGAGCCAGGTGTTGACCATCACATCACTGGGGGCACTTCCTTAATAAATCACTTGTGCTTCAGAGTCTGGTTCTGGAGAACCCAGCCTTAGAAAGGGACTATGTTGGCAATTTATTGAGTGACAGGGGGGTTGGGAGGTAGGATTTATTATATGAGACCAGAGAATGCACTATCTTATCTCTTCTAGCTCTAAATGTGGACTAAAGCAAGAAAGGCATCTTTAGCAGGTTCAAGCTGAGGTCCCAGCTGCCGAGTCTTGGGTTCAATTACTCAAAACTCCCAACAGCGCCAGAGGCTTCTATGTTAGATGAGGACACTGAGTGGAGTCTGTGGAAAGTTCCAGTAGGAGATCTTTTAGGTCTGAGAGCTAAGCCATGCCTTCAGCAACACAGAATTACTCATTTGAAAAAGCAGCTCATGATGTACTATGGGGCCCGGGTAGCCTGTAAAGACTAGAAAATGGGATATCAAGACACCATGACCAGAAACGCCCATCGTAGTCCCGGTTAGCAGTCAAGTTGGCCCAGTCATTAGCGTGGTGATTATGTTCACTAGTCTTAAATGGACGATTCATTGCATGATGACAGTGGTAGTTTTGGGTCAGGTTCAGAGAGTGCAAGGACGCTGCATGAAAGGAAAGGTGGTTTAGACTCGATGTCATACCCCTATTGCACCAACCTACTCTCTCAGCTCACATTCACACCTGTGGGGGTGTTTCTGACTGTCATAGCTATAGGACAAAAATTTGAGCCCCGGCCTATGGATGAGCTGGCTTCATATGATGTGCAAAATAAAAATGAATTGTAGCAATATCACACACCCACTCAGGAGGAGTGCTAAATGTGAGTGGTGAGGGAAATCCTTCTCGTGGGCAGTACACTTGGCCATCGGCTTTGCAGGTAGGGAGGCACAGCCTGAGGGGAGAATAATACATGGACTTCTGGGCAGTGGGGAGTAACTCAACTGGGTGGTCAGCGGCCTGGATGAAGCAAGACTGGAATCCTGGAGAAGAAAGTCTGGGGGAAAGGCGTGTGGATGGACTAACAGGAGCAGCTTCAGACTGGGCAGATTTTTGAATCTCAGTGTTCATCAGAAAGCATCTGTTGCAGAGGAGGGGCCCTCAACAACCAGGTGTTCAGAATGATGTGTCTGGTGGGTATCAGTTTCTATCCTCAACTAAGAGTTTGGGCCCACGAACGGAGTGGGAAGGTGACAGAGATGGAAGCTTGGCATACGCCCAGACAGGGCTTCCTCTCAGCGAGGCAGATTTGTGTACTGCTACTGCTGAATGCTCATTGCAGAGGCTGGATCCTCACTATGCTGTCGTTCCTTGAGACTGCCCCAACACCAGGGAAGTTGATTGCATCAGACTCCCTCCACCCTGCAGAGGGCAGCAGGGTGTCATTACTGGAACTGAAAGCTTTTCTGAATATGGACTCATCTTCCCTGCTGTAGTCTTTTCTCCAGTGATTTATAGAATGTCTTACTATCAACCCAGGATCCTGTAGAGTGAAATCTCAGTTGAAGGGTGTGTTTTATGGTGAAGGATTGTGACAATGGTTCTGTACAACAATGGGTCTTACCATATTCTTCATTACCTGAAAGCCAAGGGTGGAAAGTGGGAATGCCCTTTCAAAGACTTCACCTAGGAGCCAGCTTTGGGATGATAACCGTGGATGAGGTCACTCACTGTCTTCCAGGATGTAGTACATGTATTAAGCTATTGGCTGATAAACAGCGCTGCGTCCCTGGTAGTTAGAACACACAGGGCCAAGCAGTCAAGGGGTGAAGTAGAATTGACCCCTTTCATCATCACCCTGGGGACTTCCTTGCAGGAACTACATTCCCCATTTCTGTGACTGGTTCTGGTCCTTGAGGGGACGTCTTTCACTGGTTAACATGGAAAGTTCTCCATTTGGGGCTCTCTGTGCCAGTGGACCATCAGGTAAAAGAGAATTGCTATATTTGAGGGCGTGACCACCCCTGACTGTCCAGAAGAGAGAGGTAAGGATAGTCTGTCTGATGAGGTCAAGGAGGGGTCATCTGACACCTGGTGCTGGAGGGGCTCTTGGTGCTTTCAGGCCTGGTGATGGCAGCAACTAGGCAACCACAGCCAGCACCACCCGATGACGGCAAAGCCGAAGGCTCACACCCTCAGGACTAGCAATCGGACCACCTTTTGTGGGGAAAGAGATGATAAATATTAATAGTGGCTTAGGAGCAGCCACAGCAGGGGAACTACACTTATTATACTTTATTCTACTGACTCTCCTGCTGAAAGTTTTTCTTTTTAAACGTAGAGCTTGCAGCTGACCACTGCCTTTAAAAGTCCCTGGCAGTCCAGTGGTTAAGACTCCATGCTTCCAATATAGGGGGAATGGCTTTGATCCCTGGTCAGGGAACTAAGATCCCATGTGCTGTGTAGCACAGCCAAAAGAAACAAAAAACAAAAAAAGTCAACGACAGAGTGGACTGACTTATTGTGGGTCATGAGCAGATCTGAGCAGTGTAAAGGGTGTATCTTTGCAGACACTTTTGGTTCCCTGTGCCATAGCCCATAATCTCCCTGACTTCAGCACAGCTATGGTGGACAGCTCTTTGCACAGTGCTTGCATCCCACTTCAAGCTCTCCTGATTAGCTGGAAAAGTATGCTTAGTCCACCTGTGCAAGCAGCCTGCAAGTATGAGGAAGTTAATCTCCTAAGAAATTCTTCAACCAATGGGAGAACTGGTTAAATGTCCCAGCCTTCAAGTCTTTCTGCAGGATAATTCTCAGTGAGATGGAAATGACCAGCTTAATACCATAGATTGTATTTCTTCCCCTGCTTGTCTCCATTCACTTGTTTCTTGGAGGATATTATTGGTTGATTGTGCCCTCCTCTTCCCCAAAGATATGTTGAGATCCTAAGCCCTGGTATCTGCAAATGTGACCTTATTTGGCAACAGAACCTTTGAAGATGTCATCAAATTAAGATGCGGTCAGTAAGGTGAGACCTAATCCAGTATGACTGGTGTCCTTACAAGAGGGATATATGGACACAGGCCACAAGGAGAATGCCATATGACAACAGAGGCAGAGACTGAAGTGCTGCAGCTGCAAACCAAGGGACAGCTGGGCCTACCAGAAGCTGGAAAAGGCGAGGACGGAACCTCTTCCCGAGGCTGCAGAGGGAGCATAACCCTATAAACCCCCTTGACTTCAGACTTCCAGCCTCCAGAACTGCGAGAGTAAGACAGCAAGTTTGTGGTACTTTTAAAATGACAACTCTCAGGACTCTAAAACAGATTGCCTTCCCCATCAGGCACCTTCCACCCAAGTCCTTGCCACAGATATTACTTTCAGAGGACTCAAACTAAGTAGGTCCCTTTTCCAGCTGCATTTTAGGTCAAAATTTGGGGTTTCTCAGCTACCCCTTACCTCGATCCATCTCTCACACCCCCATCAGCTGAGTGGTCTTATCTGGGACAGTTTGGATGTGACCCTGCCTCGTACCATCTTCTTCCAACCTCCTGAGTTTGGAGAGGGTCCCTCACCCACCTGCCCCAAACTCTAGTAACATACTGACAGGCTGGGCTCTTTCACAGGATGCCCAGGACTACTCATGAGCTTTGGTACCACTCTTTACCCTGGATGGAAAGCCCTAGAAACCTCATTTTGATAGTCAGGGCCTGGACGAGAGTTCCTCCTGAAAAGTGGAAGCTGTAAGATTTTTGTATAAAAGGTCTTGTAGATTACAATCTGATGGGAATGAACGTGGGCCCTAGGAGATTTATGCAGAGAAGCATCTCTAGGAGCTTTGTTCACCTATTTTGTACCAAGCTAGCCTCTCCAACGTAGAAGGTGCTTTTTCTTTACCAGGCCTTTGGAAAACCTACTCAGAAAACTGTAAACTGGCAACCAAAAGACTTCAGTTGGTGCCAGGGCACCCTCTGGTGGCCATGACTCAAAGCCTCAGCCTTACAGCAGTGTTCCTCATGGGACTAAGTGGTCCGTCATCACGGACAGAGAGACTGTTACAAAACTGATGGTCATCATCACGAGACAGAAACATCAACACAGGACTAGCAGCCTGAATGAGGCAGAAGATAGATCAAGATGGACCAGACCACCATGGAACAAACGGACCTAATCATAGGCTAGATCAGCACCAAATGCAACTGTTTTCCCTTCTGTGAGACATCACTGGGGAAAAGGGGGTCAAAGCAGGATTTTATTAGCCCTCTAAGAGTTTGAATGGACTCCTAGACATTAGTGAGTGTAAAAGCAACTCAGTTCCAGCAGCTGGGCCCTGTTTGAACATTCCTGGCAATGCTGACCATGGCTAGTATGTGGGAGAAATGCTGATTTCACCAGATAAGACTGATGTCGCAGCCACAGCAGGGCTTGCTGGAGCACAGCCTGGCCATTGCTAGAAGTTCTGTGGATGCTGGAAGGTGAAATGGTCTTTCTGCCTAGAACGGGCTGAGCAGAGCCAAACAAGATGCGACCCCCTGCTGAAGCCTTGCCTCAGACTCCCTGCCTTAGGAGGTGGGGGGGACTCAGTAGATCTGTTCAATCGTTCTTGGCCAGAGCAAGAATCCAGTAAGACCCTATGCCTGCTTCCCTCATAGGTCCACCAGTGATTATGGGCCATGTTCTTCACAGGATCCAGAACTTTCTGGTCCTTGCCAGAGACCTCTTTGTAAAGGCCTCCCAGTACTTCCCTGGCCCAGCTTTTCCCAGGGACAAAGCTCTAAAGTCATTCCCTCTCTAGGGACTCCAGCAGAGCCCAAGGCCTTGCTTATAGCCAAGCAGCCCACAGGCTCAATTGAGAAGGCAGGCTGGAGTCAGGAACAGGGAACCATGTGCAGATTTCCATGTCCCTCCCATGCTCTCCAAACCTACTTTTTTTTTCAAAAGGACTCTGGTTTGGGCTGACGGAGGAGAGGTTTATGGTGATTATGGACCCATAGAGGGCAGAGGCTGGGGTCATATGGTCTCTGGTCCCCTCAGCCTCTCCCTCTCTCCACAGTGGAGAGAGGGCAAGTGGAAGCTGTGATTTATTCTCACAAAGGTCTCTTCCCCTTGCAAAGGCTGGGCAGTACTGTGTGGACTTCCTCGGTGACAATGTGTGTCACAGAGTAGGGGACACCGATTACCCCAAAGAAATGTAAAGCCAGATATTCATATCTGCACACAGTTGTTCACCAAGGAATGTTAGCACAAGATTGGAAATAACCCACATGTCAAACATTAAAAAACTATTTAGTCTGTCCACATTTCATAAAATTTAGTTGAAATTTCAAAAAATCGACTCCTGATTCAAAGAACTTGAGATTCTGGGAGGATCTGAGGAAGCAGGTGTCCCCAGAGAGGACAGGTAACAGAAACTGTTGTGGCTTTTATGGCAACTCTATTTTTACCTCTAGGCTGCTACATCCTTGGAAATACAACTCCCTATACACAGACCATTATAAAACTGAGGAATATTTTGATCTTTATCCCACTTTCTTCAAAGCACTTCCTCTTCTGTGCCCAGTCAATTCCTAGTGTTTTTCAAGACTGAAGTCCCTCTGTAGCTTTCAGGCAGATTTAAGCCTGCCCTCTACTGTGTCTTTCCAAGACTTATTCCTATCTTTTTATAGCAATTAATCCATTTTGTCCTATTTATTTTTGTCTCTCCACTTGAAGACTGAAACTCAGGCCAGGGGGTAGAGAACATGGTTCACCTACTTCTGTATCCCCAGCTTCTGATACTGTCTAGCACACATAAACATCACTAAATACCGATACTTGTAGGGTAAGTTAAACAAATGACCTACCTGGTGTGCTCCCTCCCTCTGGCCCTTCTCCAAAGTATCCCAATGCCCCTGATGAACAATGTCCAGTGTGTCTCGAGGTAATTATCTTACAAGCCATCCACTCATTTATTCATGTCACAAACATTTACTGAGAACACACATTTTCTGGTATCTAACAGCCAACAGAACAGTTTGGCCCTCACAGAGCTTATGTTCTAACAGAGGGTAAACAGACAAGTCCAAAATGGTGAGACAGATGCTAAGTAGGAGACAGTTGTGGGACCATGGCATGGGAGCACTTTCCAAGAGGAGGCAGCATCTAGACTAACCTAGAGCAGCAGTACTAAGCCAGCCAGAGGTGTTGTATTCCAGGCAGAGGGCAGAGCAAAGGGAGTCCAGCCTGTGACTTCATGGACGAAGCCGAAGAGCCAGGCAAGGCCATGCTGAGCCTACAGACTGTGGCAGAAGCGTGACTTCACCCTGGCAGTAGACACCTATCAACTTCATCAGCAGTTTGTCCTGGTTGGATTTATAAGAGCAGTGTGTCTGCTTTGAGAATGGATGGAAGAGGGGGAACAGGTCAGCTGTCTCCCTCTACTCCACACTACCACATCAAACACTTCTATGACCAGAAGTGCAGCTGATTTCCTCACATCAAGCGATGCCCAGACACCAGGTGAGTGTTCTCCAACCTAACTCAATTCTGACATCAACTGCCTAGTCAGCACCAGATCCTAAGGCTAAAGTTTCAGTCCCACAAGACCGCCTCCCCTCCATATCCCCCTTCCACCTCCATTTCAGATACCAATCACAAGTCCAGGTTGACACCAGAGCTTCTTGTCCACTGGCTATGAACTGGAGGTTCCCACAACTGCCTCCTCAGATCCAATCAACTTGCTGGAGCAGCTCACAGAACTCAGGAAGTCTACCTACTATTACTGCTTTGTTACAAGACATTAAAGGATGTGACTCAATGGCAGATGAAGAGGCACAGGGTGAAGTCTGGAGGGTCTAGAGCAGAGGTCCCTGTCCCTGTGAACTTTATGTGCCCTGTCTTCCTGGTATGTGTCTTGTTGGTGAACATGTGCCTGTTCACCAATCCAGCTCTCCAAACTTTGGGCTTTCAATGGAGGACTCATCACATAGGCACAAGTGATTAAATCAGTGGTCATTGATTGAGTGATCCAAACTTCAGCCCCTCTCCCCTCCCTGAGCTGAATGTTCTAAGCTCCAATCACATGGTTGATTTACCTGGCAACCAGCCCCCATCCTGTGGTGATCCAGCTGCTATACAAACATCGCTCCATTAGCATAAACTTAGGTGCAGTTGAATGAAGTTGGTTAGGGATAAGACTCTCTCTTTATAGGTCTTATTACTTAGGAAATTCCAAAGGGTTTAAGAACTGCATGCCAGGAATCTAGGAATGTGGATGAAAAAATTTATTTCTTATTGTATCACAGAGGGCAAGAGGGATGGCTGAGTTGTGATGAACTGTTTGAGGCATGATGGTGGGTGGGGGAATTAAGGATTCACCCAGGCTTTCTGGGCTTTGACAACCGCGTACATGGTTGTGTTATTCCCTGAGGAAGTGATTTGTTGGGGAGGAAGAGTCAACTGAATATGAAACATGCTGAATTTAAGATGCTTCTGAGACATCCAGGTGAGAGATATGGTATTTCTGGAATCAGGAAACCAGTTCTGAATTTCAGCCAGAGTTGGAGCCTAGGCATCATTCACGCAGAGGGAGTAATCAGCCCCAAGCTTCTCTCAGCTCCTCCAGGCAGAGGGCTCAAGATGGAACCCTGGGGAATGGAGCTTGTTGGGGGTGGGATGGGATGGGGGATATCAGAGGAGGAAGGACCAGTTTGTAAGAGTGTTGGGAGAAAATCAGGGAAGTGTGGTATCACAGGACTCAAGTAACACATGATGTCACACCCAGACACACTGCAGTGTTTTTAGCAAAGGCACAACCACATACAAAGAGAATGTGTGAAAACACATTTCATAGAAAAAACAAACGTGCACACATAGGCAAAGCCTGGGGAAAGAAAAATTGAGCATCCTTGTAGGCACAGAGGACTGTTCTTGTCTTATAAACAACTCTGTGGCCAGGGTGGGCAACAACGGAGCAACGTTCGGTGACAGTCTTCCTCCAAGCCTTTGCACACACTGTTTTTTGTCTAGAATGCCCTATTTTCCTTTCTTTTCTTTTTCAATCTGCCTCTTTCTCATTCTTCAAGTCCAGCTTAGATTTCATTTCCTAACTGGAAGTCTTCCACGACCTGTAACATCTTATGATTCCCAAAGTGATGGTCTCTTTGTCCCCCCTGCAGGTTCTAAGCAGGCACCAGGACCTCTTGCTTAGCACACTTAGCATTTGATAAGTATTACATGAGCCAACACGTAACTTGAATTCTTCAGCCTTTCCTCAAAACATCTGGTGTGGCCCCAGTTTACAAAATAAGTCACATTTATTTGCATTTAAGACTTCACCATTTGCTAAACTACCCTGTAACCCTACCTCTGCATCCTCAGCTTCTACCACTCTCGAGCAGCCAGGGTTTTCAAGTATCACCAGCCCTTCTATCACCTTTATCAGAAACCAGGCAACATCCCAAACTGCCCCCATCTCTCACCATCCAAGTGTCAACCGGACTCCAGGTCCTCCTTGGAGTCTGCCTCCTGAACCCAAGTCTCTGTCACCACCCCCAAGGCCCGGCCTGAACCTGGGCTCTCGTCATCTCTTGACAATCACAGTGACCCTCTGCCTCTCTCTCTGCCTTCTGTTTTTCTCCCTTTCTCTCCTTCCTCTACCCAGTACCCAGTAATCTTCCTGAAATCCAAATCTAATTATCCAATGCCTTCCCACAACTTCCAGGATAAAAATCCAACCTCCACAGGTTGTGGGCCCTTGTGGTCTGGCTCCTGCCTTCTTAGATTCTAAACAGGTTAAGCAATTTTCCATGTACTTCCTTTGTCCCAGTCACCCTTTTCGGATTTTCTGGTTTTAAAAAAAAACATCAGCTCAGATATCATGTCTTACATAGACTCTGACAGACTCTGGTCAGCCCTTATGTTCCCGTTATGTTGTATTTTTGCTTTATGAGAGCAATTATTTCACTGGGCCACTAAACTATGAAGCAGACAGTGGCACAAGAAAGAAATCCAGAGCTGGATTCAGGCCACACACACACGACCAGCTTCCACCAAAGTACTCACTTCCTAGTTCCTGGGTGAGCTCCAGAACTGCCTTTTCTCTTCCACCCAGAGGGAAACTCACATTAGATGGAATTCACTTAACAAAAGGTAGTCTATGTTTATTTAGAGTCACAAGCAGTTGATTGACTCAGTGTGACTCAGACCACAAAGACACCATTTCTCCTTCACTCCATTCTGGGTCCTGGGCTTGGCTGGGGTCCAGCGTGGCAGGAGGGCTGCCTGAGGCCCCTTCACAGGTTCACAAGCTTCTCATTGAGGGCAATTTGTGACTGTGTGAGGTTGGCCAGATAGGTCACCATCAACAGGTCCTAGAAGAGAAGGAATCCAGGATGAGTGCGGGGCTAGGTAGAGAGTAAGCAGAAAGGCTGGCCAGCTGTATGATGGACACTGAGGGTAAGGCAGTCCTGGGCAAATGAAAGCTGGGAGAGGCTGATCATGAGGAGGAGGAAGACAAAACGGAAATGCCTGAGAACACCTTCTCATTTCTGATACACCTGAGCCATGGGAAGCCAAGAAATGGCAGGAGGAGAATCTGAGCACCTGTGCTGTCTTCCTCACAGCTTGGACTGCAAGGGGGCCAAAAGTGCTGCCCTGCCTCCTCTGTCCTCCCCAGGCCACCTCCCCCAACCCCTTTCACACGTGTATGTGCTGAGGCGCAGGCTCCCAGAAGCCCAGGGACGGCACTCACATTGATGTTGCTGTTGAGCATGGTCTCGAAGTCCTCGGGAACTATTTTGGGTACTTGGTTAACCAGACTCATCAAGAAGCGGCCCACGGTATTGTCGGCTGACACCTTTCCAGACTGAGCACCAAAAGAGTCAATGCGGCACAGTTAATTCCTGTCTCTGAGACCGTGGCTTCGCCAGTGCAGCCCCTGCCGCCTCACAGTGGAGACCCACGCCCCTCTCCTCCCGTCCTCACCAGCACGTCCTCCGCATACTGCAACACTGTGCTGAGGGCGTCCTGGATGCGAGCGGAAGCCCCGCCCACTTGCTGCAAGTCACTGGAGAGGCCAATCACCCGGTTGGGGCTAAAACAGGTCTTCATGATCAGGTCAACTGTGGGAGCAGGTGGGGTAGAAGAGACAGAGAATTCAGCCATCCCATCAGAAAAGTGAACTCTACCTCCTTCTGGGCTCAGTCAGCTTCCCCAAACTCCCCCCACTCTGCCCTTACTACCTTTTCTTTCTTCTAAGAGAGTTCAACCCCTGCACCCAGGATGCTAATCACTGGTTTTGGTCTTATATGAATGACCACGTAGCCTCTGGGGCTGATGATTTCCCACCTCTAACAACTTCTCAAATAATTCCTTGCGTCCCATACAAACCTTAGATCAATGGTTGCTCTTAACCCACCCAAGGTCCTCCATCCTTGTTATATAGAAATCCCCTCCCTTGAAAAATGTCCAGGACCTAGAAATGGGGAGGTCACTTACCTCCAATGCGTTCAGTGTCGTAATACGTGTATTTCACTGTCAGAGGGGTGAACATCACCCCCATGGTCCTCCCAGGAACACCCATTAAAGTGCTGGGGAGACAGAAGTCAAGGTTAACAGATGGCTTTGGGGGACAGTTTCCATGTTTGGTCCTGGCTGGGAAAGCAGTCATATCAAGAGTATGGCTTCCAAGGTTCTGATATGAGAAGGTTGGACCAGATGAAGCCCAGAGGTCTAAAGAGAACAAGCCACTTTTTTCCCTTAGCTCTTTCCACACACCCAACTCTTGGCCTGAGAGAATGGACTCAGCATTTGGATGGGGCCTGGACCCTTTACAGAGGATTACTTCACACACTGAAATCTCAGTGAAGAGGACAGGACACTGAATATCCCTGTGGAACTGGGTGCCTAGACATCCTTCCCCACAGAAAGAAGTGACAGGACAGGTCTCTTCTGGGACAGAGAAGCACTCATCAGCACTGAAAAAAAAAAATCTATTCTGGTCCATCAAGATTAGACTGGATGCAATAATTAATCTCAGTAAAGGAGACTGCCTTTACTTAGTCAACTATCCACTTTCGTTGGATCTGCAGGAGTCTGAAATATTTGGAAAGGCTAAGAAATCAGGCAACAGCTAGAGTTTAGTGGTACAATAACTGGCCTGTAAGAACTGACATGCACCACATCTGTCCCACCGCATAATGGTTAACCGGTCACTTCAGTGTCAGACACAGAAACAGCACAAAGTTAAGTGTTGTTAAGAGACGCACTAACAAAGGGTGTCATTCCAAGGAGAAAATATAATCCTTTCAACTCTTTTCTGGCATGCCACTACAGCCTTTCCCAACATCCCCCATTACCCAGCATTCCTGCTGCCTGCAAGCTCAACGTGCCAACAGAACAATGTTACTGTCATTCAAACTGTACTATATCCAGGATTAATAGACATGTGTAAGGTAAGGACAGCCATTCTTTAATCTGTACTGCCCTGTGTTCTATGCACAGTTTTAGGGATAATGACAAAAGGGCAATTCAGAAAATCAATGAACATGGAGAAGAATCCTGGCCAGCACACCATGTGAGGATCGGCAGTAGGAGCTGTGTATGAGTTAACTTCTAGAAAAGATGACAAGAAAGACAAGCTTGCTCAAATACCTAAAGGGCTGCCCTTGGAAACTGGCTATCAGCAATGAGCAGAAGTCTGGGCAGGCAAGGGTCAGCAAGTGGTAACTTCAGGGACAGTTTCTTTCTGAGTAAAACCTCTCCAGTGATAACTGCCGAGAGTGAGGCAGGGGCTTCCTTAGGAGGCAGCAGGTTGCAATTGAAGGATGACACCGGCATGGGGTGGAGGCGGGTGTTACCCAGGCTTAGCATGAACGAAGGAGCCTTCATGCCCTTGCGGCCCAAGCCCCTGGTCACCTGACGTAGGCCTTGATGCTCATGCGGCCGTTCTGGAGGCTGGTGTCCACCGTGAGGTGAATGGGGTTGGGGGCTTCTCGGCTGTAGTACTCGTGGATCAGCACTGAGTGCTCCGTGATGTCATGGCCTGTAGCGTACCTGGAAAACAGAAGACTCGTGGACTCATGTCTACATGTGACATCAATACTAAACAGGATGGTGGCATGGGTGTCTCTGGGTACCTGACACCCTTGTAGTGTTATACCCCCAGGGACAACATTGAGGGGAAAAAAAAAAGTGCACTGATAATTTTATTAAATCAAATAAAACAAGGCTGACTTAAAAGCTCATGAAAAACTCTAAGTCACCAGCGAGGCAAAAACAACTCACTCAGAAGCTGCAGCTCAAAGTGAGTATTCCTGGCCTCACAGGATCAGAAGTGCCAGCAAAACACACAGAATTCCTAGCTCCTTGAGACAATACACATTCAATGCCCTGTCTCCAAAAGAGGAAGTATGATAGCTAGTCAGCTGGCAAAAGGCGCTGGCGATCGACCACTGAGATGTTCCACCCCCATCCCAACTTACCAGCCCAGGATGAGCTCGTTTGGAGAGACTTTCTTGTGCAACTCATACATGTTCTTGGCAAACTCCATGTCAACAGCCACCTAAGAAGAAGGGCAGGAAGAAGGCTAAGAAGCCACAAGTCCACAGCAAAATGGGTGAAGAGGACAAGAGGCCACTCCCAACAAAGACAAGAAGCCCGGCAAATATGTCCAAATGGAACAAAGCTCTTTGAACTGCAGTTCTAGTTATGAGCATGGCACACTTGGTGTAGGAGGGCCTCACAGAGAGCCTGGCAAAGGAATAGCTATAGACCACATGGCAAAGGAATAGCTATAGACCGCATGGGGGGCTCAAATCCCCACTCACCTCATCTTCTGACTCATTGTGTGGCACTGAAAAGCAATTGGTGACTTCCACTGAGTGCTTGTCAACGGTTCCTGTGAGAGAGAGTAGTCCAAGTGTTATAAAACCTGGGCTTCCAACTGCCCCAAACGCTTTCAAGAGGTCTCCTCGAAGTCAAGGAACAATAACAAAAATCCACACTGAGCTCATAAGCTCCCAAGTTTCAGCCATGTGCACCAATGGAAGCTGGATTTTCCAGAGAACTCAAACTCCAGAGTTATCTCCAACTCTCTCTTTAACAGGGTCTATTCTTCCTTCTCAGGGCCTCCTTTTGCCTCACTTCCTGCTACCTGTCCTGCTCCAGATCTTCACTGTAAGATCTTCGTCTTTTGGCCTCTGGACTTTCTCCTTAATATAATTTCACCTGAGAGCTGCCTGGAGGATTCCAACCGTGTCTATGTAGACCACTCATGTAGTAGCCCATCCTCAGAGCACACTTTTAGGGAGCTTCCCCTGCACCTCCCTGCAGCCATATGGTCCCAGTCATAACCTTAACCCTACCATCATCCAGAAAACTTCTCCCTGTGAACCCTAAACATCACACCACAAACTTTTATTTTCCTAGTTCTGATATTTTTATTCCTGCTACATTGTTTCTTGACCTCACTAAGACTCCCAGTCCCTGGATTGCTCCATTTTTACCCTAACCTACTAGCCCCTCCTGCTAGGCTTCAGGTACCTTCCTCTCCATCAGACTACACTGTTGCTCCCGACCCATCAGTGTCTGTTTAATCCCACTTCACTGTGGTTTCTGCCCTCTTGGCTGAAACTATATCCCCAAACCCAATGATACTTTTTCTTTTTAATTGAAGTACAGTTGATTTACAATGTTACAAGTGTACAGAAAAGTGATTCAGTTATAACACACATATTCTTTTTCAGATTCTTTTCTATGAATACTAAGTATAGTTCCCTATGCTATACAATAAGTTCTTGTTTACTTTATATATAGTAGTATGCATACATACTCTTTATCTTATTTGACCTCTTGTCAACAGACTTGACCACTCTGAGCTTCTGAAATAGTCTTCTCTACTTGCATGCCATTATGGCTCCCTTCTATTAGAGCATTTATCACATTATACTCCAGTTACTTGCATATAAGAGTATATCTTCATCTTGAATCTAAGGTTAAGAGTGGCATTTGTTTTATCAGCTTTTGAATTCTAAGTGTTTAATAGTTTTATGGCACATAAAAGGTACTAGTGATTTAATTTAACCAAATGGAATATGTCTCATGAATTGCTTTCTAACTTAAAATTTCTAAGTTCTGCTAAAAACTTAGAATTAAAACTTAAAGAACTTAAAATTTTTAAGTTCTTGCTAAAGCAGAATCTGTGCTTCACTCTTCAGTAGGCATTGCCTCTGTAACATCTAGCATTGTACCATGATTCCATTCTGGAAAAGGAGCTGAAAATCTAGATTACAGTTGGTCTAACTCGGGTCACTGTAATATTTGGGGGCACCTAATACAAACCTATTTCTGCTTTATTGACTATGCCAAAGCCTTTAACTGTGTGGATCACAATAAACTGTGGAAAATTCTGAAAGAGATGGGCATACCAGACCACCTGACCTGCCTCCTGAGAAACCTATATGCAGGTCAGGAAGCAACAGTTCAAACTGGACATGGAACAACAGACTGGTTCCAAATAGGAAAAGGAGTATGTCAAGGCTGTATATTGTCACCCTGCTTATTTAACTTCTATGCAGAGTACATCATGAGAAACGCTGGGCTGGAAGAAGCACAAGCTGGAATCACAATTGCCAGGAGAAATATCAATAACCTCAGATATGCAGATGACACCACCCTTATGGCAGAAAGTGAAGAGGAACTAAAAAGCCTCTTGATGAAAGTGAAAGAGGAGAGTGAAAAAGTTGGCTTAAAGCTCAACATTCAGAAAATGAAGATCATGGCATCTGGTCCCATCACTTCATGGAAAATAGATGGGGAAACAGTGGAAACAGTGTCAGAATTTATTTTTTGGGGCTCCAAAATCACTGCAGATGGTGATTGCAGCCATGAAATTAAAAGACGCTTATTTCTTGGAAGGAAAGTTATGACCAACCTAGACAGCATATTAAAAAGTAGAGACATTGCTTTGCCAACAAAGGTCCATCTAGCTAAAGCTATGGTTTTTCCAGTGGTCACGTATGGATGTGAGAGTTGGACTATAAAGAAAGCTGAGCGCAGAAGAATTGATGCTTTTGAACTGTGGTGTTGGAAAAGACTCTTGAGAGTCCCTTGGGCTGCAAGGAAATCCAACCAGTCCATCTTAAAGGAGATCAGCCCTGGGTGTTCATTGGAACAACTGATGCTAAAGCTGAAACTCCAATACTTTGGCCACCTTATGCGAAGAGCTGACTCACTGGAAAAGACCCTGATGCTGGGAAAGACTGAGGGCAGGAGGAGAAGGGGACGATAGAGGATGAGATGGCTGGATGGCATCATTGACTCAATGGACATGAGTCTGAGTAAACTCCAGGAGTTGGTGATGGACAGGGAGGCCTGGCGTGCTGCGATTCATGGGGTCGCAAAGAGTCGGACACGACTGAGCAACTGAACTGAACTGAATACAAGCCTAGGGTGGAGAATTTAGAATTGTTTCTTTAATTAATAGCTCTAGAGAATTTGGGAAATCTGACAGTGCAGCTGAAACAATAAAATAGTATTTCTTGAGAGCCAAGTCAATGATGCAAGAGTCATTTATTACAGAAGCTCAAGGCAGGGCATCATTACAGAATTCTGGCATACTGTGGGAGATTGGGACTTCCCTGGTGGCTCAGACTGTAAATACTCTGCCTACAACCAGGAGACCGGGGTTCGATCCCTGGGTCAGGAAGATCCCCTGGAGAAGGAAACGGCAACCCACTCCAGTATTCTCGGAGAATTCCATGGACAGAAGAGCCTGGCAGGCTACAGACCATACAGTCCATGGGGTCACAAAGAGTCCAACAGGACTGAGCGACTAACA
The DNA here is from genome assembly GCF_029407905.1 of Bubalus kerabau. Classification (NCBI taxonomy): domain Eukaryota; kingdom Metazoa; phylum Chordata; class Mammalia; order Artiodactyla; family Bovidae; genus Bubalus; species Bubalus kerabau. The sequence continues at coordinate 44,536,656 of NC_073638.1, forward strand.
CTTTCACACTTTGGGAGATTATGAGTAGAGGTGAGGGTGGGGTTGTGGGATGAAGGACAGAGTAAAAACTTTTCCTGGGAACCTGGAAAATGAGTGGAACTTAAAGGAAAAATAAGGAAGAACAAGCAAAGAGAATACAAAGGCTTGGTTTGAGATAGCTATGGCAATGTTTGTAAGATAATGGATCAACTGAAGTTTCCGTAAAATGCTACACTCTCAAAGAGAGAGAATGTGTGTCAGGAGTGTGCCTGATGTGTGGACGACAGCAGCCAACAGCTGCTTCATACCTAGTCTGTGTCAGCACACTTAGACATCTTCAGCAAGCCCCTGAAGGAAAGAGACTTCCCTAACGTTTGCAGAAGTCTGGCCACAACTATTGTCCTCTTCTTAACACACCAATTGTCTTTTACAATGGAAACTATTACAAGTTCAAGGGTTAAGAAACAGAAAGCAGAATGGCATTGAAACATGTAAAATATCATGTATGAAACGAGTTGCCAGTCCAGGTTCGATGCACGATACTGGATGCTTGGGGCTGGTGCACTGGGATGACCCAGAGGGATGGAATGGGGAGGGAGGAGGGAGGAGGGTTCAGGATGGGGAACACATGTATACCTGTGGCGGATTCATTTTGATATTTGGCAAAACTAATACAGTTATGTAAAGTTTAAAAATAAAATAAAATGAAAAAAAAAAAAAAAAAAAAAAAAGAACTCAATAAATATTTGTTGAATGACCAAACGGGGAAAAAAAAAAAAAAAAAAAGAAACAGAAATCATAAATGTGACTACAGTGGAATCACAAAAGTGCCCCATATCTGTGATCAAGATGGAGTGAAAATTAATTTGATGGGACCAGAAGTCCCCAGAGAAAAGAATACATTGTCAGAAACCCCTTTTTTATGGTTTCTTGGTTTTACTCTAACATAAAATACCCATTCCTCAAATTTGGAACATGGCAGGGAAAAACGTTATTTCTAAATGTGATCGTTAATACAAAGAATAGATTTGTATTGTATTAATTGTTTGTGTCCAAACAAAGAATCAGAGTCTACACTGGGGGAACGGGGGTCAATATTTCACTGGTGACTAGTATTAGAGCGAGGAAAGGAGGATCAGGCTTAGACGTTTAAGAAAGCAGAATACTGAAATTCAAATGGGTTCCTGCCAAACTGGTTAGATGCTGAGAGGGATATCTTTCTACAGATGTCCCCACTCCGTTGCCAACTAGTTAGAAAAAACTTCTCGGTTAGCACTTGGAAAATAAAGACCAGTAGTAGGTAAGGGGGAAAAACTTGGTCACTGGGTTTAGGGAGTCAAAAGGTTTTTGATGTCCCAGTAAGGGTGTGAACACATTTTTCGTCGATCAGGACTAGTAACACGAAGTGAAATGGTACTGTGAAGATTAAAAATAAAACGTGAGTCACGTGGCACACTTATTCAACAAATAACTACAAGGGAGTGAGAAGACAGGGGAACAAGATAAAAGGAGGTGGGAAGTAGAGGAGAACGTCAATTTCCCCTGACCACTCACCCAGCAGGGTCCCGATAACTCGGGCAGCTCCCTCGTTGCGTCGCTCGTAGCTGTCCACGATGGAGGCCAAAATGACCGGGTGCAGCCGGACCACGCGGCCGCCGGGGAAGGGGCCTGGGATAGCAGGGCCAGACAGAGACTGTGCGGGGGTCTGCGCTGGGGCTGGCGCTGAGGCCGGGGTCTGGCCCGGAGCCGCGGTCATAGCCGCTGCTGCTGCCGGGTCTGAAGATGACGCGGGAGCCGGCGATGAAGCTGCAGCCGGAGCCGGCGATGGAGCCGGGGCAGAGGCTGAGGCTGGGGCTGGGGCCGGGACCGGGGCCGAGGCCGGAGATGAAGCCGCAGCTGGGGCTTCGGATGGGGTGGCAGGAGGCGCGCTCGCCGGTACTGCCGGTGTGGCCATCTTGTCGAGAGAGAAGGAGCGAGGAGCGGAAGGGAGCGAGTTGGAGAACATCAGGAGCGCCATAGGCTGAACCTGCACCACGTGAGCTAGGTGCTTCTGCTTACTGGCTACTGATGATGCGTCTCAGAGCTACAATTTCCTGCTCTGAGTTTGTGCTCTTTGATTTTGGTCCGATGCGCACTCAGCGAGAATCAAGCTAAGTAGTTCCGAGTAAACTTGGGACCGCCCTGGGAGGAGAGAGACACTGCCACCAGATGGAGCCATACAGCGGTGCAAAGGTCGCAGCTGGCACTTCAATGGGATAATTGGCATTAAGGAAAGAGCTTTGTTCTTGACTGCATCCTAAGGTGTCCATACAGTGTGTCATTCATTAAACAATTTGAATATGAGCCAGACACTTTTAGGAGATATCAGAGAGGAAAACAAAGACCATTGTCCTTGAAAAGTTTACGTTCTAGTACAGAGAGACAAATAAGTACTTTATAAATGTGTTAGTGAAGAGGAAAAGTTAAAATTTTACATAAACTCCTGCTCGTTCTGCCTCTGTAACTCAGTTTGCTCCTTGCAAAGTCTGGGTCATGTAGGTCATGTAGCCTCAGAAAGTGAGGACTTACAATACTAGGAACTGGAGCTTATCTCACGCACCCTTGTCCCGCTCTTTGCAATTGGCCAGCCCCTGCAATCCTGCTTAATCACGCCTGCCCATGTAAAGGTCAGCCATTCATCTCTCCGTTTTGACCCCTGTTTCTGTGCGTGTGAAACGCCTTAGTTTAAATCAACCTGTTGGCAGCTAATGCTGTCCACTATAGTCTGTCTATAAAAACTCCTTAACTCCTTTGTTCAGGGCTCAGAGCTTGGAGTGTTAACTCCTCTGGGTCTGCTGGCTTAACAAACCTGAGTTCTCCAACTCTCCGAGTGTGGTGCTTGGTTTATCGATTACTGGTTTCTGCAACACTATGTGTGGAAGGAGCTCTGATCCTCACTCCTTGTGTAACTTTGGGGAATCTCAGTTCTGTCAGTCAGTTCAGTCGCTCAATCGTGTCCGACTCTTTGGGAACCCATGAATCGCAGCACGCCAGGCCTCCCTGTCCATCACCAACTCCTGGAGTTCACTCAGACTCACGTCTATCGAGTCATTGATGCCATCCAGCCATCTCATCCTCTGTCGTCCCCTTCTCCTCTTGCCCTCAATCCCTCCCAGCATCAGAGTCTTTTCCAATGAGTCAACTCTTCGCATGAGGTGGCCAAAGTACTGGAGTTTCAGCTTCAGCATCATTCCTTCCAAAGAAATTCCAGGGCTGATCTCCTTCAGAATGGACTGGTTGGTTCTCCTTGCAGTCCAAGGGACTCTCAAGAGTTCTCCAACACCACAGGTCAAAAGCATCAATTCTTCCACGCTCAGCTTTCTTCACAGTCTGACTCTCATATCCATACACGACCACTGGAAAAATCATAGCCTTGACTAGACGGATCTTTGTTGGCAAAGTAATGTCTCTGCTTTTGAATATGCTATCTAGGTTTGTTATAACTTTTCTTCCAAGGAGTAAGTGTCTTTTAATTTCATGGCTGCAGTCACCATCTGTAGTGATTTTGGAGCCCCCAAAAATAAAGTCTGACACTGTTTCCACTGTTTCCCCATCTATTTGCCATGAAGTGATGGGATCAGATGCCATGATCTTCGTTTTCTAGAGGGTTTTTATTTTAACTTCCTGAGCCTCAGTTTCCTTTATTGTGTGAGGGGTATGATAACATCTGCCTATGAGGAAACTTGTCAATTCCTTTAGTTGGGTCATGTGCCAGCTTCCAGGTGGCAAGGTGGGTGGGTGAGGTTGGACTTCTTAGCCCGGACTCTCATGCCCAAGAACTACCTTCTCCTTGCATCTACCTTTTTTGATTAGAATTCGCACGATCCTGCTCCTTTGCTAGTATTCTGGGTACATTGTTTCTTTCCATTCCCCTTGAGAAATGGAATATTTCCTGACATATCACTAAACAAAGGAAGTCACAGCCAGTAGTGATTAGCCACCACAGATGGAGAGCTGATGAGCTTGAGGGAATTTAGGAAGGAAAGAATACCAGCCATTTAGCAGCCTCAGACTATAGCCATGCCCCATTGTGAGCCCCAAGGAAATTCAGGATGTGCAAACACAGAATACGGGCCCCAGATAGGTGGATGCATATCAAAGGAATGATTTCTGTGAGCCTAGACTCTTGCATCTTCCCATACAAATAAAAGTGCTAAATTCCTTGAGATATCTGGTTTTCTTTAAATAACAATAGTCTTTTGACATCAGACTTACCAGCCCTTTGTTACAAAACTGTGTAACCTGGCCCCCTGCCTGGCTTCCTTGGAGCAGCTGTATCAGGGTTACTTGAGATGTTGCCTCCTGGGCTTGAAGTCCTAAAAATTCCCATTGAATAAAACATAACTTTTAACTTGTAGGTTGTGAATATTTTTTAAGCTAACACCCCAAACACAGGTAAAGAGCCAACCCCAGGAGGATTGAAGTGATCCTTGCATTTGATGACTTAGATGTTTAGCAGTCCCTATAGAGCAGTGCCAGTGGGTTGGGTTGGATATAGAAGCCAGAATTCAAGAGTGAGGGAAGGGTCAGGTTGACTTCTGGTATGAGTGCTGGCTACTCTCTCAAAGAAACTGCCTGGGAAGGAAAGGAGACAGTTAAAGCAGTAACAGAGGGAACAGCAGGATTGAGATGGGGACAATTCAGGCTGGAAGAGTTTTCAGTTCAGTTCAGTTCAGTTCAGTTTAGTCGCTCAGTCGTGTCCGACTCTTTGGGAACCCATGAATCGCAGCACGCCAGGTCTCCCTGTCCATCACCAACTCCTGGAGTTCACTCAGACTCACGTCCATCGAATCAGTGATGCCATCCAGCCATCTCGTCCTCTGTTGTCCCCTTCTCCTCCTGCTCACAATCCCTCCCAGCATCAGAGTCTTTTCCAATGAGTCAACTCTTCACATGAGGTGGCCAAAGTACTGGAGCTTCAGCTTAAGCATCAGTCCTTCCAAAGAAATTCCAGGGCTGATCTCCTTCAGAATGGACTGGTTGGATCTCCTTGCAGTCCAAGGGACTCGCAAGAGTCTTCTCCACACCACAGTTCAAAGGCATCAATTCTTCAGTGTTCAGCTTTCTTCACAGTCCAACTCTCACATCCATACATGACCACAGGAAAAACCATAGCCTTGACTAGACGGACCTTTGTTGGCAAAGTAATGTCTCTGCTTTTGAATATGTTATCTAGGTTGGTCATAACTTTTCTTCCAAGGAGTAAGTGTCTTTTAATTTCATGGCTGCAGTCACCATCTGGATTTTGGAGCCCCCCAAAATAAAGTCTGACACTGTTTCCACTGTTTCCCCATCTATTTCCCATGAAGTGATGGGACTGGATGCCATGATCTTCGTTTTCTGAATGTTGAGCTTTAAGCCAACTTTTTCACTCTCCTCTTTAACCTTCATCAAGAGACTTTTTAGTTCCTCTTCACTTTCTGCCATAAGGGTGGTGTCATCTGCATATCTGAGGTTATTGATATTTCTCCTGGCAATCTTGATTCCAGCTTGTGCTTCTTCCAGCCCAGCGTTTGTCATGATGTACTCTGCATAGAAGTTAAATAAACAGGGTGACAATATACAGCCTTGATGTACTCCTTTTCCTATTTGGAACCAGTCTGTTGTTCCATGTCCAGTTCTAACTATTGCTTCCTGACCTGCATACAAATTGTTCAAGAGACAGGTCAGGTGGTCTGGTATTCCCATCTCTTTCAGAATTTCCCACAGTTTATTGTGATCCACACAGTCAAAGGCTTTGGCATAGTCAATAAAGCAGAAATAGATGTTTTTCTGGAACTCTCTTGCTTTTTCCATGATCCAGCGGATGTTGGCAATTTGGGCTCTGGTTCCTCTGCCTTTTCTAAAACCAGCTTTAAGTGTATTTTAAACCAAGGGTAAGGATTCAGAAGAGAAAAAAAGATTGAATATACAAGTGCAAACAAGGTGAATTGTCTCCAAGGGAGGAAGGAGGACTGGATGGGAAAAGCCTAGTTTAAAAGGATGGTCTTGCATGGCATGAGGGACCTGCTCGAGAGGCTGCCCTGGGCTCTGGCCTGCCTTCTGGATGCCTGGGGGTGGGGGGCAGGCATCTTCCTTAGCCAGGGCTGGTCCCCTGAGATCATCCCATGGGAAAAAGTCCAGAGGCAAGAAGCACTCCAGTGAAGTGTTGCTGCTCCCAAATGACCATGCAGAACCTTGGGACCTCATCTCCATGTGTGGATTTGAGTTGGCTGTGGACACTGCACCCTCAAGAGCTTTGCCTTTATATCAAGGGATTAAGGACCTTTTTTTTTTTTTTTGGAGGGACAGAGAAAAGGATGAATCGAGATTCAGAGACATTTGAATGGGGGAGAGAAGGGACATTGCAGGAACTCCTGTCAAATGCTTTTCTCAAGAAGGTGGAGGCAAGACCATCTGCTGAGAATGGCCATGAGCGTGGACTTACTCAACATTTAGGCAGGGAGAGTTCACTTAATTTGAGAGAGGGTCAACCTTTTTGTTCTGTTCAAGCATTTGGCGTTACAGAAGGCAATCTGCTTTACTCAGTCTAGCAATTTAAATATTCATTTCATTCAAGAGCACTCACAAACACACCCAGAAAAAATATTTGATTATTTGGGGATCCTGTGCCCATTAAAATTGACACATAAGATTCTCCATCACACATGGGTTCCTGGCTGTCCTGAGGAACATGCTTGCTAGTCCTGCCTGACAAGCCCAGGGTCATAGCTGCAGGCTCATGTTAAAGGTGGACCTATAGCTTGGTGCACCCCCTCACCCCCCGACTCCTGTGATGGCTGGAGTGGAGTGAGCCCCAACTTCAGTGACAACCCATCACTTCATGGCAAATAGAAGGGAAAATAATGGAAACAGTGACAGACTTTATTTTCTTGGGCTCCAAAATCACTGTGGATGGTGACTGCAGCCATGAAATTAAAAGTCGCTTGCTCTTTGGAAGAAAAGCCATGACAAGCTGAGACAGTGTATTAAAAAGCAGAGCCATCACTTTGCAGACAAAGGTCCCTATAGTCAAAGCTATGGTTTTTCCTGTAGTCATGTACGGATGTGAGAGTTGGACTGTGAAGAAGGCTGAGCACCAAAGAATTGATGCTTTTGAACTGTGATGCTTTCAAAAGACTTTTGAGAGTCCCTTGGGCAGTAAGGAGATCAAACCAGTCAATCCTAAAGGAAATCAACCCTGAATATTCTTTGGAAGAACTGATGCTGAAGCTCCAATATTTTGGCCACCTGATGACTCATTGGAAAAGACCCTGATGCTGGGAAAGATTGAAGGCAAGAGGAGAAGTGGGAGATAGAGGATGAGATGGTTGGATGGCAACATTGACTCAACGGAAATGAGTTTGAGCAAATTCTGGGAGATAGTGAAGGACAGGGAAGCCTGGCATGTTGCAGTCCATGGGGCTGCAAAGAGTCAGACAAGACAGAAGCGACTGAACAAAAACAGCAACATGAGAGAACCTCAAGGGGGCACCCCAGGCTCTCTCAACTCTGCAATTGGGACTTGCTTGGGCTGCCCTGTGGGACAGAGCCTACAGGAACCAGTCCCTCAGACAGTGGCTCAGACAGTAAAGACTCTGCCCGCAATGCAGGAGACCCAGTTTCAATCCCTGAGTCAGGAAGATCCCCTGGAGAAGGAAATAGGCAACCCACTCCAGTATTCTTGCCTGGAAAATCCCATGGACAGAGGAAACTGGTGGGCTGTGTACAGTCCATGGGGTCACAAAGAATCAGACACGACTGAGTGACTAACACTTTCCACTTTCTGGCTGCCCTTGTGGGGCAGAGACCACAGGAGCCACTCCTTAGTGGACAGTCACCCCATCCTTCTGCAGACTTGGACTGGCACAGGCAGGCTGGTGGGTTGCCTCCCACCAGTAGTTGGTCCCTGACCACTACAGGTGTTTTCAGGAAGCCATGCTCCTCAGCCAGTCTCTACTAGCCTGAGACATTCCCGTTACACTGAAATTCAGTGACATTAAAGCCCTCTGCTTGGAGACACTTTCAGTGGCTGCTGCAGACCTGCTTCCTGCAGGAGGAATGTTCTACAGCAACCAAACCCCATCAGCTGATTGGTCACCCTGTCAAAAGCCAGCCTGACCAGGCGACCCATGGCTTATAGCACTTGCCTGTCTCTGGGGCTCTCCAAGACCAGTCTCCTTCTTGTCTTCTTGGCTTGGCACTCCCTTCTCTCCATTCTCTGGTTTTCTGATATTCATATCTTAGTTTCTATACCTGCCGCTGGCCTTCCCTCCCTCCCCCCTGGTTTTGGGTCAGTGTAGCTTCTTTCTTTGGCTTGTTAACCCTAACCATCCCTGACTCCTGCCTCTCCAGGACGCTTAGATTCTAGCAGCAGTGAGCCTGACCAACCCCCTTGACTTCATGCCAAGTTGCAGACAGTGGTATGCTACTAAGTGTTCAGCAACCAGCTACCTGAAAAAAAAATGTGGCTCTGGTTTTGGTGTTTACTTATTTCCATGGTGTATGTATATACATAGTTGACTGCAAACTATAAGCTGTCTAACAAGTGGCTCTCAAAATACCAGAAAATTTAACAATTGGCTTTTGTGAGACAGGATGAGCTGGCTGTAGCATCTCTGTTTCATATATACTATGTCTTCCTTTCCAATATTTCATTGCTTCACTGCCCAAACCTTAGAAATGACCATCTATTTAGGGACTTCCCTGGTGGTCCAGTGGCTAAGAGGGTTGAGTTCAGTCCCCAGTCGAACTCAATCCCATATACCACAACTATCAATAGGAGACTCCACATGCCACAACTAAGGAAAAAAAACAAGATCCCACAGGTTACAATTAAAGACCCCGCATGCTGCAATGAAGATCAAAGATCTGTGTGCTGCAACTAAGACCCAGAGCAGCTAATCAATAAATCCTTAAAAAAGAGAGAGAGAAATGACACTTTACCTGAATTTTGTGTCTATCATCATTTACCTAAAATCATGGCTTTATTTAAATTATATATATGACTAAATAACGTATTCTTTAATTTTGCTAGCTTTTGAACTCTATAAGAGTATAATACTGAAAGTGGGAAACATCTGAAATAGTCTTTTCTTCCCAATCTCAGTTCACTAGGATGTATTCATGGTATTGCATTTAACTATATTTCATTCGTTTCCCTTGCTGTATGATATTTTGTTGTTTAAATATATCAAATTTTATTTTCCAATTTATTGAGTGGGCATGGAGTTGCTTGCATTTCTTGATACTATGAACAACACTGCTTTAAACATCCTTCTGTATATGCGGCCTTGCTACTGCTGCTAAGTCGCTTCAGTCGTGTCCGACTCTGTGTGACCCTATGGACAGCAGCCCACTGGGGTTACCCCCGTCCCTGGGATTCTCCAGGCAAGAACACTGGAGTGGGTTGCCATTTCCTTCTCCAATGCAGGAAAGTGAAAAGTGAAAGTGAAGTCGCTCAGTTGTGTCCGACTCTTAGTGACCCCATGGACTGCAGCCTACCAGGCTCCTCCAACCATGGGATTTTCCAGGCAAGAGTACTGGAGTGGGTTGCCATTGCCTTCTCCGATGTGGCCTTGAGCACCTGGTAATTGGTGTTACTTGTCCGACGGCGGCTGCGACCGGCGCACTAAGCGCGACGGCGGCTGCGACCGGCGCACTAAGCGCGACGGCGGCTGCGACCGGCGCACTAAGCGCGACGGCGGCTGCGACCGGCGCACTAAGCGCGACGGCGGCTGCGACCGGCGCACTAAGCGCGACGGCGGCTGCGACCGGCGCACTAAGCGCGACGGCGGCTGCGACCGGCGCACTAAGCGGGGCCGAGAGGAGCTACCCCACGTCCGAGGTCAGGGGCGGAAGCCGGGAGGGCGGCCCAGAGGAGTTACCCCACGTCCGAGGTCAGGGGCAGCGGCTGAGAGTGCCAGGCTGCAACGGTGCAGAACGGCAGAGAAGAGCTACCCAAGTCCGAGGCCAGGGGCGGCAGCCAGGAGGACCAACCCCACGCCCGAGGCCAGGGGCAGCGGCCGGGAGGACCAACCCGACGTCCAAGGAGCGGTGGCTACGCAGGCGCAGGAAAGCCTAGAGGTGCTATCCCACGTTGAAGGTCAGGAACGGGGGCGGTGAGGAGATACCCCTCGTCCAAAGTAAGGAGCAGTGGCTGCGCTTTGCTGGAGCAGCCGTGAAGAGATACCCCACTTCCAAGGTAAGAGAAACCCAAGTAAGATGGTAGGTGTTGCAAGAGGGCATCAGAGGGCAGACACGCTGAAACCATACTCACAGAAAACTAGTCAATCTAATCACACTAGGACCACAGCCTTGTCTAACTAAAAGAAACTAAGCCATGCCCGTGGGGCAACCCAAGACGGGCGGGTCATGGTGGAAAGATCTGACAGAATGTGGTTCACTGGAGAAGGGAATGGCAAACCACTTCAGTATTCTTGCCTTGAGAACCCCATGAACAGTATGAAAAGGCAAAATGATAGGATACTGAAAAAGGAACTCCCCAGGTCAGTAGGTGCCCAATATGCTGCTGGAGATCAGTGGAGAAGTAACTCCAGAAAGAATGAAGGGATGGAGCCAAAGCAAAAACAATACCCAGCTGTGGATGTGACTGGTGATAGAAGCAAGGTCCAATGCTGTAAAGAGCAATATTGCATAGGAACCTGGAATGTCAGGTCCATGAATCAAGGCAAATTGGAAGTGGTCAAACAAGAGATGGCAAGAGTGAATGTCGACATTCTAGGAATCAGCAAAATGAAATGGACTGGAATGGGTGAGTTTAACTCAGATGACCATTATATCTACTACTGTGGGCAGGAATCCCTCAGAAGAAATGGAGTAGCCATCATGGTCAACAAAAGAGTCCGAAATGCAGTACTTGGATGCAATCTCAAAAACGACAGAATGATCTCTGTTCGTTTCCAAGGCAAACCATTCAATATCACAGTAATCCAAGTCTATGCCCCAACCAGTAATGCTGAAGAAGCTGAAGTTGAACGGTTCTATGAAGACCTACAAGACTTTTTAGAACTAACATCCAAAAAAGATGTCCTTTTCATTATAGGGGACTGGAATGCAAAAGTAGGAAGTCAAGAAACACCTGGAGTAACAGGCAAATTTGGCCTTGGAATATGGAATGAAGCAGGGCAAAGACTAATAGAGTTTTGCCAAGAAAATGCACTGGTCATAACAAACACCCTCGTCCAACAACACAAGAGAAGACTCTACACATGGACATCACCAGATGGTCAACACCAAAATCAGATTGATTATGTTCTTTGCAGCCAAAGATGGAGAAGCTCTATACAGTCAACAAAAACAAGACCAGGAGCTGACTGTGGCTCAGATCATGAACTCCTTATTACCAAATTCAGACTTAAATTGAAGAAAGAAGGGAAAATCACTAGACCATTCAGATATGACCTAAATCAAATCCCTTATGATTATACAGTGGAAGTGAGAAATAGATTTAAGGGCCTAGATCTGATAGATAGAGTGCCTGATGAACTATGGAATGAGATTTGTGACATTGTACAGGAGACAGGGATCAAGACCATCCCCATGGAAAAGAAATGCAGAAAAGCAAAATGGCTGTCTGTGGAGGCCTTACAAATAGCTGTGAAAAGAAGAGAAGCGAAAAGCAAAGGAGAAAAGGAAAAATATAAGCATCTGAATGCAGAGTTCCAAAGAATAGCAAGAAGAGATAAGAAAGCCTTCTTCAGCGATCAGTGCAAAGAAATAGAGGAAAACAACAGAATGGGAGAGACTAGAGATCTCTTCAAGAAAATTAGAGATCCCAAGGGAACATTTCATGCAAAGATGGGCTTGATAAAGGACAGAAATGGTATGGACCTAAGAGAAGCAGAAGGTATTAAGAAGAGGTGGCAAGAATACACAGAAGAACTGTACAAAAAAGATCTTCATGACCCAGATAATCACGATGGTGTGATCACTGACCTAGAGCCAGACATCCTGGAATGTGAAGTCCAGTGGGCCTTAGAAAGCATCACTATGAACAAAGCTAGTGGAGGTGATGGAATTCCAGTTGAGCTATTTCAAATCCTGAAAGATGATGCTGTGAAAGTGCTGCACTCAATATGCCAGCAAATTTGGAAAACTCCGCAGTGGCCGGAGGACTGGAAAAGGTCAGTTTTCATTCCCATTCCTAAGAAAAGCAATGCCAAAGAATGCTCAAACTACCGCACAATTGCACTCATCTCACACGCTAGTAAAGTAATGCTCAAAATTCTCCAAGCCAGGCTTCAGCACTACGTGAACCGTGAACTTCCTGATGTTCAAGCTGGTTTTAGAAAAGGCAGAGGAACCAGAGATCAAATTGCCAACATCCGCTGGATCATGGAAAAAGCAAGAGACTTCCAGAAAAACATCTATTTCTGCTTTATTGACTATGCCAAAGCCTTTGACTGTGTGGATCACAATAAACTGTGGAAAATTCTGAAAGAGATGGGAATACCAGTCCACCTGATCTGCCTCTTGAGAAATCTGTATGCAGGTCAAGAGACAACAGTTAAAACTGAACATGGAACAACAGACTGGTTCCAAATAGGAAAAGGAGTACATCAAGGCTGTATATTGTCACCCTGTTTATTTAACTTATATGCAGAGTACATCATGACAAACGCTGGACTGGAAGAAACTCAAGCTGGAATCAAGATTGCCAGGAGAAATATCAATAACCTCAGATATGCAGATGACACCACCCTTATGGCAGAAAGTGAAGAGGAACTAAAAAGCCTCTTGATGAAAGTGAAAGAGGAGAGTGAAAAAGTTGGCTTAAAGCTCAACATTCAGAAAACGAAGATCATGGCATCCAGTCCCATCACTTCATGGGAAATAGATGGGGAAACAGTGGAAACAGTGTCAGACTTTATTTTTTGGGGCTCCAAAATCACTGCAGATGGTGATTGCAGCCATGAAATTAAAAGACTCTTACTCCTTGGAAGAAAAGTTATGACCAACCTAGATAGCATATTGAAAAGCAGAGACATTACTTTGCCAACAAAGGTCCGTCTAGTCAAGGATATGGTTTTTCCAGTGGTCATGTATGGATGTGAGAGTTGGACTGTGAAGAAGGCTGAATGCTGAAGAATTGATGCTTTTGAACTGTGGTGTTGGAGAAGCCTCTTGAGAGTCCTTTGGAAAGCAAGTAGATCCAACCAGTCCATTCTGAAGGAGATCAGCCCTGGGATTTCTTTGGAAGGAATGATGCTGAATCTGAAACTCCAGTACTTTGGACACCTCATGCCAAGAGCTGACTTATTGGAAAAGACTCTGATGCTGGGAGGGATTGGGGGCAGGAGGAGAAGGGGATGACAGAGGATGAGATGGCTGGATGGCATCACTGACTCGATGGATGTGAGTCTGTGAACTCCTGGAGTTTGTGATAGACAGGGAGGCCTGGCGTGCTGCGATTCATGGGGTCACAAAGAGTTGGACACAACTGAGTGGCTGAACTGAACTGAACTGTCCAGTTGTGGCCTCCCCAAATTCATCATAAACCCCAATGGTTATGGTGCTTTATCTCAAGATAGGGTCTTTAAGAAGTAATTAAAGTTGAATAAGGTTATGAGGTTGGGACTTTAATTTAATAGGATTGTGGTCTTATAAGAAGTCCACACTGTGAGGATATAGTGAGAAGATAATGGTCGGTGAGCCAGGAAGAGAGCACTCAAAAGAAACTGACCTTGTTGGCATTCTGATTCCAGACTTCCAGCCTCCAAAGCAACTTGTTTTCCTAGGGGTTTTACCAATTTACACTACTGTTAGCAATATATAAAAGTACTCACTGATGAGTGAACTCTGAAACATCTTAATTTTTCCCAATTGAATGAATATTTAATGGTATCTACTTGTGGGCATAATTTGCATTTTCCAGGTTACTAATGAGGTTGAGTACCTCTTTATATGTCAGTGGCCATGCCTATTTTGACTTCCATGAAAAATCTTTTCATGTCATTTGCTCTGGTTTCTATTAGGTTGCTTATTTATTTACTTGTATATTATTTATTTTATTTTTAAAAGGGATTTCTTTACATCTTTATACCCATCTCTTATCAGTCATAAATGTTTCAAATACATTCTGCAAGTTTATATATTTTCCTTTCACTTCCTATGAGGTATTTTTTGAAGAACCAATCTTGGTTGTAGTGTAGTAAAGATTGTCAATACTTTCTTTATGGTTAGAGCTTTTTGGGTCTGGTTTAAGAAATCCTTCCTATTTGAATATCATAAAGATAGGCATATATTTTCTCTATATTTTAATGTTTTTTTAAAATTTTGTTCTAACCCCTTAATTTATCTGGAATTTAAAAATTTTGACTTTTGAATTGTTATTTCTTTCCTCATTGACCTGCCATGATTATATCAAAGTTTCATAAATGTCAGGTACTAATCCTGGCTCTTTTTTTTCTTTTCCATTTTGTCTATTCTGCACAAATATAATGATTTATTAATGACTATATCTCTGGTTTTAGAATAAGTCTTGGGAATTCCCTGGTGGTCCAGTGGTTAGGATTTTGGGCTTTCACTGCTGGGGGCCCAGGTTCAATTCCTGGTCAGAGAACTAAGGTCCTGCCAGCTGCACAATACAGCCAAAAAAAAAAAAAAAGTCTTGAAATCTAGTAGAGCAGGCCTGATATTAGGTTATTTTAATTGCTGTAGTTTTGGAATATGTCTCATTGTTTGGTAGGGCAGGTTCTTCCTCCCTTCTGCCATCTTTTTCTTTAAAAGTGTTTTGCCTATTCTTGGCCTTTTGTTCTTTCCTATATGTTTTAGGGTAAATTTGTAAAACATTTTTTAATTAATTGTTTTTATTCAAGGATACTTGCTTTATAGAATTTTGTTGTTTTCTGTCAAACCTCAACATGAATCAGCCACAGGTACACATATATCCCCTCCTTTTTGAACCTCCCTCCCATCCTCTCCCCATCCCATCCCTCTAGGTTGATACAGAGCCCCTGTTTGAGTTCCCTGAGCCATACAGCAAATTCTCTTTGGCTATCTATTTTACATATGGTAATGTAAGTTCCCATGTTACTCTTTTCATACATCTCACCCTCTCCTCTCCTCTCCCCATGTCCATAAGTCTATTCTGTATGTCTGTTTCTCCATTGCTGCCCTGTAAATAAATTCTTCACTACCGTTTTTCTAGATTCTGTATATATGCGTTAGAATATGATATTTATCTTCCTCTTTTAGACTTACTTCTCTCTGTATAATAGGTTCTAGGTTCATCCATTCGATTAGAACTGACTCAAATGCATTCCTTTTTATGGCTGAGTGATATTCCATTGTGTATATGTACCACAACTGCTTTATCCACTCATCTGTTGATGGACATCTAGGTTGCTTCTATGTTCTAGCTATTGTAAATAGTGCTGCAATGAACAATGGGATACATGTGAATTTTTCAATTTTGGTTTCTCAGGGTATATCCCTAGGAGTGGGATTGCAGGGTCATTTGGTGGTTTTATTCCTAGTTTTTTTTTTTTTTAAAGGAATCTCCATACCATCTTCCATAGTGGCTATATCAATGTACATTCCCACCAACAGCGCAAGAGCATTCCCTTTTCTCCACACCGTCTCCAGCACTAACCATTTGCAGACTTTTTGATGATGGTCATTCTGACTTGTGTGAGATGATATCTCATTGTAGTTTTGATTTGCATTTCTCTAATAATGATCGGGAAACAGTGGAATCAGACTTTATTTTTGGGGGCTCCAAAATCACTGCAGATGGTGACTGCAGCCATGAAATTAAAAGACGCTTACTCCTTTGAAGGAAAGTTATGACCAACCTAGATAGCATATTGAAAAGCAGAGACATTACTTTGCCAACAAAGGTCCGTCTAGTCAAGGTTATGTTTTTTCCAGTGGTCATGTATGAATGTGAGAGTTGGACTGTGAAGAAAGCTGAGCACCGAAGAATTGATGCTTTTGAACTGTGGTGTTGGAGAAGACTCTTGAGAGTCCCTTGGACTGCAAGGAGATCCAACCAGTCCATTCTCAAGGAGATCAGTCCTGGATGTTCTTGGAAGGACTGATGCTATAGCTGAAACTCCAGTACTTTGGCCACTTCATGCGAAGAGTTGACTCATTGGAAAAGACTTTGATGCTGGGAGGGATTGGGGGCAGGAGGAGAAGGGGATGACAGAGGATGAGATGGCTGGATGGCATCACTGACTCGATGGACTTGAGTCTGAGTGAACTCTAGGAGTTGGTGATGGGCAGGGAGGCCTGGCGTGCTGCGATTCATGGGGTCGCAAAGAGTCGGACACGACTGAGCGACTGAATTGAACTGAATAATGAATGATGCTGAGGATCTTTCATGTGTTTGTTCGGCATCAGTATGTCTTCTTTGGAGAAATGTCTAGTTAGGTCTTTTTCCCACTTTTCGATTGGGTTGTTTGTTTTTCTGGTATTGAGTTGTATGAGCTGTTTGTATATTTTGGAAATTAATCCTCTGTCAGTTGTTTCATTTGCTATTATTTTCTCCCATTCTGAGGGTTGTCTGTTCACCTTGCTTATAGTTTCCTTTGCTGTGCCAAATCTTTTAAGTTTAATTAGGTCCCACTTGTTTAGATGGATTTAGATTGCATTGACTCTAAAGATTAGAGCTGAACTGACAACTTTGTGATATTAAGTTGACCTATTTGTGAATATGGTACGTAATTTATTTAGGCCTTATTTGATGTGGTTCTATAAGATTTTATAATTTTTTTGTGTATAGTATACACATATTTTGTTTATATTTTTGTTGCTTTTGTAGATATTGCATTTATAACTATATTTTCTAATTTTTTATTGCTAATTCATAAAACTGAAACAGTTAATCATCTGTCAGCTCTATTCACCTATCATTTTTAATAATTTATCTATTAATTTTTTTTGTTTTCTATGCATATAATCATTCTTTGCAGAAAATAGCTTTCATTTTTTCATTCCTAATCATTATACCTTTGTCTTTTCCCTCCCCCCACTTTTTTAATTGTGCTGTCTACAGACTCTAGAAAAATAGAATTAAAGTGGTGATAGCAACTGTGCCTGTTTTGGTCCTGATTTTAAAGGGAATAATACTTTTTCTAATCTTTTCTAATCTTTCTAATCTTTACCTATTTGAATAATGTTTCCTGGGGCTATTTTTGTAGGTTCCATTAAAGAGGTTAAGTAATTTCTACAATTCCTAATGAGTTTAAGGAATTCTTTACAGTATCTAGTTCACTAAGAAAGTTTCTTAAAAATAGTTATGAATAGTTTTCAATTTTATAGTTTTTTGCTCCATTATGATTATACATTTTATTTCTTTAATTTTTAATGAGATTAATATTTGTAGATTAAAAAAATTAAAACAGTCTCCCATTCTTGAGCTAAACCCAATTTGTTTACTACATATTACTTCTTCCACACAATACTGGGTTCAGATTGCTAATATTTTGTTTAGGATTTTTGTATTTAAATTTATGAGTGTAATGGGTCTGGGTTTTATATTAAGTTCATAAAGATGAATTTAGATTGGATTTGCATTGACTCTAAAGTAATGTATGGAGCCCAGGAGGCTGTGAAAGTGGTGCTCAAGGTCTCAATGGTTGTGAACCTGTTGGCGCTCAGCCACGTTTGCCTGGATGGCGAGTGCAGCAGGGGACAGAGGAGGCCCTGGGACTCTTCCTTGGTCCATGGTATTTCCAGAGACTCCTCTCCCCACAGCCTATAATTCCTGCCTTCTCTCACTCTTGCCCTCTGCCCTTGCCTGGGAGCCCCAGTGCCTCAGGGTCCTAGTGGCCTTGAGCTGAAGGCTCTTACTGATTTTGGGTGGCCTTGGTTAGCAGTAACAGGAAGCAGGATGTCAGTTCCCTGACCAGAGATTGAAGCCAGGCCACGGTAATGAGAGCTCTGAATTCCAACCACTAGACCATGAGGGCCAGTGGCTACTGGCAAGGCCCTGGCTTGTCTGCTTTGTAGAAATGAATTTCAACAAAGAGATGGAAAATAGTGAAACAAGTGTTTATTAGGAAGTAAAAAAAGTACGTGTGAATAGGCACACATGGATGGGGTCAGAGAGAGTTGTGCTTCTGTGTATTTTATATGGGGCATTTCTTCTGGGTTTCCTCTGGCCAATCATCTTATTTTGCCTGGCTCTGAGTTTGTATTTGGTATACCTCAGGGTCCTCTACTCTTAGCCAAGGTGGATTCCAGTGCAGAGGCCTGTGGGAAGCTTGACACCATCTATTATGGGGTGACACCCTCTCCCTTTTTAGCTCTCCAAGAGCTTTTCTGTGCATGGATGGCTGGGAAAGTCTCCTTGACATCAAGAGTTGAGAAATATGTATTTTATTTATCTTTTATCTGGGCAGGACTTGGCTCCTCTCTGCCCCTGCTATTTTGTTTATCTTGGAGTATCTGCCCACAGGGGATTCCCAGGAAGCTCAGTGGCAAAGAATCTGCCTGCCAATACAGGAGATGGGAGGGATGTGGGTTCAATTCCTGGGTTGCGAAGATCCCCTGGAGTAGAAAATGGCAATACACTCTAGTACTGTTGCCTGGAAATGTCCATGGACAGAGGAGCCTAGTGGGCTATAGTCCATGAGGTTGCTATATTCCAAGAGCTGGACTCAACTGAGCAACCGAGCATATACGTACACATCTGTCCACAGGGAACAGACTTCAAGTCCTCAGCCTGGGGCCCATCTATATTCTGCTTCATGGTCACTGCCAGGTGGAGGGTAGGTATTTATTAATAGAAAGACTAGAGTATCTTATAATGCCCTCCCGTCTCCAGTTGTCATACTAGAGGAGGGGAAAGTATGAGGAGCTTAGAAGTTGGGGGTGGTGTTCGTGAAGGTATTTCTGCTAACTAGAAGAAGCAGCCTCAAGCAGTGGGCTCAAACCTTTCCCCAGCTTCTCTCATACAGGCAGCTCAGACTGCTTCTCACAAGGAACCAGTGGACTGATGCCCCCTAGAGGGTGGGGCAGTCATGTTGCCTAAACACACCCCATCCCTTCTAGGGTGCTGGTTGAGAAAGGAGGGTCTGTGGAACCAGTGCTTCCTCCACAGTCTCCTTTAATGCCTGATAGCTCCTATGACAGAGACAGGAGGGTTCTGTAGACCAGGAGTTGGGGAGCTCCTGCTCAGAAGCTGGTTTATCTTTAGCACCTGGCTTACCTTTACTAGGTATGGGCTCCTATGAAGTCACCATTCTCCAGTTTTCCTTTCTCCTCTTTCTGTCTTCACCAATTCACATGGGGACATTTCACATGAACACTCAGACATTTACACACACAGTGACTTTTTCATATACATATATTTTTACAAAGATACATGCTGATGTACACTGATGCCTTCCCTATGCAAAAATACACAAACTTCCATAGCACACTTTCATGAGCATGTGGGGAAACAAGGATTCACTCACACTGCACGAACACCCACACACAAACAGAACACAGCCTTGCACACTCATATAGCTGGGCACAAGCACACCACACATGCATATATGCACAGACACACATACATACACGCACTCACATACACATACTTGAAGTGGGCCCTCTCCATGTTGCTAGAAGTATAATCTCAGAGCAGAACACAGAAGATAAGAATAAAGGACAGAGGCCAGCGTTACTCTTTTTATTCCCGTCTCACTACCTAACACCCCACTTGTCTAGCACAGATTATGGACAGGAGAGCATGTGCGCCACCTACAGGAGAGTCAAGAAAGGGGCAACAATGGCAACCATGACCAGCTTCTTCCAGTGTCCATGCCCAGCTCAGGGAGCCCAGACTCATCTCCCTGCCCCAGCTGGGAGCTGGAGCTGGACTCTGTCGCAGTGGAGGCTCTATTTGATCCATGAGAAGAGCCCTCCTAGGTCCCACCCAGAGTGGTGCTACAGGGGTCAGCTGGCATAGGAAAGATAACCCTGGTCGGAAAATTGGTGCTGGACTAGGACCACTGGCACCCTGTACCCAGGCTGGTTTGATGATATCTTATATGTGAGCTGTAGAGTGGGTCCTTATATGTGGCCCTGCTGGCATAAGGCAAACTGGACCAGCTTCTCCTCTGGTGTTTTAGGGACAATCAAGCAGCTGTCACAGAGCTTCTGAGGCAGCTGGAGTGGTTCCAGTTCATCCTGGATGGCTATGATGATCTGCAGGGGCCCTTGTACAGAGAGGTTGAAGAGGCTGAGGTCCAGTCTGATGGAGTACGTGCTGCACCCTTGAATGAGGAGGACGGTACTGCCGAAGTCCTCCCTTCTCATCACCTCCCAGACCCTGGCTTCGTGGAATCCAGAGCCCTTGCTGAGACAACCACACTCTGACCACATCCTCAGAGGTTTCTCTGAGGACAAGAAGAGGAGTTATTTACGCTCATATTTCACAGATGAGAAGCAAGTTAGAAATGCCCTTGACATTGTGCAAGCAAATGATGTTCTCTACAAAGCATGTCAGGTTCTAGGAATTTGCTGGTTGTCTGCTCTTGGCTGAAGGGCAGATAGAGAGAGGCAGAGAGGTCTCAGAAGTGCCCAGCACAGTGCCCAGTCTGTACTGTGGTGTAATGTGATCAATTGCAGCTTAAATAAATAGTGGCTTCACAAATTTTGAGAAACTTCTCAAATTTCCATGTTGGAAATGAGCCAAGGCTTGTCACAGACCTTTAGTCTTGGAAGCTGTACTGTGACTTGATTTAGCTCCACGCTAATAACATATCATGACTATCCCCAGAGGTGCCTTTACCTGACTTTTCTTTCTGGAAATATCAGTCAGTTCTAAGTGCTAACTCATAATCTCTTTTTTCTGCTTTGGTTTCCTCTGTAGAGAAAAGAAGAAAAAGGGAATTCTAGATGTAGATGTGGTCAGTTCCCAGCTCTCATTCTATTTTTTTTTAAATTTTATTTATTTATATATTCATGAGCTATACCACCTGGCATGTGGGACCTTATTTCCCCAACTACGGATTGAATCCATGTTCCCTGAATTGGAAGTGCAGAGTCTTAACCCTGGACCACCAGGGAAGCCAGCCAGCCCTCATTTTACAGATGAGGAAATTGAAGTTCAGTCAGGGGCCCCATCAAGTTCTGGGGTTCCTCAGGCAGCTCTCTAGTCTCCCACACCTCAGCCCATGGTGTAGAGCAGAGGTCTGCAAAGACTGTTCAGGCGCCGCAAACCTAACCCCATTCAGCAGTCGCCAAGAGCCCCAGTGCAGCTGAGAATTTTGACACTGCCTTGGACCCTCAGACACCCCTCTTTTTGTCTTTCACACAGTTTTATTGCTGTTATGATTCCTCACAAATTGAGTTCACATGGACCAGTTCCAGAAAGCTGCTGGACATGCTCAGTATATGAATCCAAGTTAACTCAGCCTTGAGTGATCAATGTGGGACCCCATGACACTAATTATTATGAACTCTTCTTCACACAGGAAGTTTGGTGGCTCCACATTTGATAATTATGTACGTACCTGTTGAACACGTAGACTGTGTGTATATACAGAATCTGTGTAAGAAACTGCACGCATGTGTGTGTGCTTGCCCAGTTGCTTTAGTCGTGTCCAACTCTTTGTGACACTACGGACTGTAGCCCGCCAGTCTCCTCTGTCCGTGGGATTCTCCAGGCAAGAGTACTGGAGTGGGTTGCCATACCCTCCTCCAGGGGATCTTCCTGACCCAGATGCGGGACTGATCCCACATCTCTTATGTCTCCTGCATTGGCAGGTGGGTTCTTTATCACTAGCACCACCTGGGAAGCCCGAAAGTGTGCACATGTACTTAATTAAAGAGCAGTTTGTACTGGATTACTGAGGAGGCTAGTGGAATCCACTTGGCTAGTTTGTGTTGGCCCCTAGAGAGTTTGAATGTTCTCAGCAGACCAACTCCTGAGAGTCATAGATATTTGGGGAACAACAAAACAGGTGCCCAGTCATGTTGCTGGTTTTTCATGGGAACAAAGAGACCTGTTTTTTTTTTTTTTTTTATCAACTCACATTTATATTTATTCTTGGTTATTTAGCAGTCTTCTTTCACTTTTTTTTTTTTTTCCACTTTACAATATTGTATTGGTTTTGCCATACATCAACATGAATCCGCCACGGGTGTACATGTGTTCCCCATCCTGAATCCCCCTCCCACCTCCCTCCCCATACCATCCCTCTGGGTCATCCCAGTGCACCAGCCTCGAGCATCCTGTATCATTCATTGATCCTGGACTGGCGATTTGTTTCACATATGATATTATACATGTTTCAATGCCATTCTCCCAAATTATCCCACCCTCGCCCTCTCCCACAGAGTCCAAAAGACCGTTCTATACATCTGTGTCTCTTCTGCTGTCTTGCATACATCTTTCTAAATTATCGTTACCATCTTTCTAAATTCCATATATGCAGTAGTATACTGTATTGGTGTTTTTCTTTCTGCCTTACTTCACTCTGTATAATAGGCTCCAGTTTCATCCACCTCATTAGAACTGATTAAAATGTATTCTTTTCAATGGCTGAGTAATATTCCACTGTGTATATGTACCACAGCTTTATTATCCATTCGTCTGCTGATGGACATCTAGGTTGCTTCCATGTCCTGGCTATTATAAACAGTGCTGCGATGAACATTGGGGTACACGTGTCTCTTTCCCTTCTGGTTTCCTCAGTGTGTATGCCCAGCAGTGGAATTGCTGGGTCATAAGGCAGTTCTATTTCCAGTTTTTTAAGGAATCTCCACACTGTTCTCCATAGTGGCTGTACTAGTTTGCATTCCCACCAACAGTGTAAGAGTGTTCCCTTTTCTCCACACCCTCTCCAGCATTTATTGCTTGTAGGCTTTTGGATCGCAGCCATTCTGACTGGCGTGAAATGGTACCTCATTGTGGTTTTGATTTGCACTTCTCTGATAATGAGTGATGTTGAGCATCTTTTCATGTGTTTGTTAGCCATCTGTATGTCTTCTTTGGAGAAATGTCTATTTAGTTCTTTGGCCCATTTTTTGATTGGGTCATTTATTTTTCTGGAGCTGAGCTGCAGGAGTTGCTTGTATATATATATTTTTTTAATTTTATTTTATTTTTAAACTTTACAATATTGTATTAGTTTTGCCAAACATCGAAATGAATCCACCACAGTTGCTTGTATATTTTTGAGATTAATTCTTTGTCAGTTTCATTTGCTATTATTTTCTCAGGAGACCTGTTTTTAAAAAAATGAATGTAATATCCAACTGAAGTTTAGACATGCTATTTTACATAGGATTCACATTCAAATCAAATTAGATTAAGCAAAAATTAAATGACCCAGTATTTTCTTTCTTTTCTTTTTTTAAAGCTGATTTCTAGTTAGGTCTGTCTGGCTCTTTCTAACAATGTTATCTGGGCTTCCACTCTCTTTCCCCTCTGTTGCTCTTTCTATAGTTGCCTTTTGCTCTTATATGTCAGAGAAGATGGTCACAAGGGGCATCAACCTAAACCATTCTTACAGCCAATAATTCCATAGGGAGGGAATAGTCTTTATGAATAGCTCCTGCAGGGAAGTTGGAAAATGATTCTGACCTGACCCTGAGCAGGTGTCAAGCCTTGAGCAATCTCTTTGGTCTGGACAATGAACTCTGACTTGGGTGACTCTCATGGCCTAGGTCACATTTGAAGGGCTGAGTAAGAAAGGACCAGCACCTCCTGAAACATAGGGAATGGAAAAGTGGATCCCCTAAGGAAAGAATGCTGAGCAGACAATATATCATACTGTACACTGATAAAGCGTCTACATACTGACCACAGACAAAGGCTAGGCTGGCCTCTAGTCTGGTTGGTTGTCAGACTCTGCCTCGTGGGAATGCTGCTGGCTGCTGTTAAGCAGGGCCTGATAAGAGGTGTCAGGTTGTGGAACCCTCAGAGGCCCCCGGGCTAGTGCTGGCTCACTGGTGGGCAGAGTCAGGGTCTTGAAGACTCTGGGGCTGCTGCCCACCCACTGGCAGGTGAAACCAGGACCTGGGATTAGTGCCAGACTACTGGCAGGCAGAGCTTGTTCCTGGAGTCTGGTGGCAGGGCATAGGGATCTGAGGGCCCATTTTAGACTGTATGTGGAGATGGGGAGGTGGCTCCTGACACAGTTGTGTATGGCGTCAACTGAACACAGCTGTTGTTCAGTTGCTAAGTCATATCCAACTCTTTGCAACCCCATGGACTGCAGCATGCCAGGCTCCTCTGTCCTCCACCATCTCCTGGAGTTTCCTCAGATTCATGTCCACTGAGTCAATGATGCTATCTAACCATCTCATCCTCTGCCACCCTCTTCTCCTTTTGCCTTCTATTTCCCCCAGCATCAGGGCCTTTTCCAATGATTCAGCTCTTTGTGTCAGGTGGCCAAAGTATTGGCGCTTCAGCATCAGTCCTTCCAATGAGTATTCAGGGTTGATTTCCTTTAGGATTGATTCATTTGATGGGATCTGGAGTGTCCTGAAGTTTGCGTTGCCCTGCTAGTGGGGAGGGTCTGGCCTACATTCTGGTGTCTGCCCTCTGGTGGATAAGGCCAGTCTAGAGGTCTGCGCAGGCTTCCTGGTGGGAGGGGCCCGTGCCTGGCTACTGGTGGGTGGAGTTAGGTCTTGGCCCTCCGGTGGGCAGAGTGGCAGTGGGCTTAGGAGGTCTTTAGGCCCCTGTCTGCAGAAGGCTGGGGCTGTGTCCCTGCCCAGTTAGTTGTTTGGCCTGAGGCATCCAACACTGGTGCCTCCAGACTATTAGGTGGGGCCAGGTCTTGGCCCTAAATGCTGGAGAAAGGAGCCCACACAATGGCGACCGCCTGTCAGCTCCTCCTTCAGCGTAGAATGAGCTCCTAAATATGGGTGCTGCTGGCGTCTACGTCCCCAGGGTGAGCTGCAAGTGCCTCTCCAGGAGACTGTCCAAGACCTGCAAGTAGGTCTGGCCCAGGCTCTTATCAATTACTGCCCTTGCCCTGGGTCCCAGAGTGTGTGAAATTTGTGGAGTGGAGTCTCTATTTCCCCTAGTCCTGAGGGGCTCCTGCAATTTAGCCCTGCTGGCCTTCAAAGCCAAATACCCTGAGGGCTCGTCTTCCCAGTGCTGGACCTTCTAGATTGGGGAACCTGATGCTGGGGCTCAGAACTTTTGCTCCTGTGGGAAGGCCTCTGGGATACAATTATTCTCCAGTTTGTGGGTTTCCCCCCTGGGGGTGGTCCCTCCCACCATGGGTCTTGGTCTCATTTCTTCTTTATGCTGGTAGCTGTGGAAGATCTTTTCTGGTAGGTCCCAGTCTTTTTCACTGACGGTTATTCTGCAGATAGTTGTGATTTTGGTGTGCTCTTTTTTTTTTTTTAATGAATATTAAAAAAAAACCTTTTATTTATTCATTTATTTTTGGCTATGCTGGGTCTTTGTTGCTGCATGGGCTTTTCTCTAGTTGTGACAAGCAGTCACTACTCTCTAGCCGTGGTGCGCAGGCTTCTCATTATGGTGGTTTCTCTTGTTGCTGAGCGTAGGCTCCAGAGTGCTCAAGCTTCTGTAGTTGTGGCTCCTGGGCTCTGGAACACAGGCTCAGTGGTTGTGGTGCATGGGCTTAATTGTTCCTCAGTATGTGGGATTCTCTCAGACCAGGGATCAAACCCGTGTCCCCTGCATTGTCAAGTGCATTCTTTACCACTGAGCTACCGGAGAAATCTGATTTTGGTGTGCTCTTAAAAGGAAATGGGTCTCTTAAAAGGAGGCTCTGGGTCTTTCTCTAGTCTCTTGGCTGCTCTCCTCATCTCCTTACTTAGCTTCCCTTTGTGGGGTGGGAGGTGTGAGCCATGAGAAAGAAAAGGCTATGGTCAAAAGTAAAGAACCAGGAAACAGCTCTCGGGTCCTTTCTGAAAGAGTGGAGTTTGAGAGTGGCACATGGAAAGTGAATCAGACAAAATATAAGATGTCTAGTTAAATTTGAATTTAAGATGGACAATGAATATTTTTTTTTTTCATGGGACATACATTGAAAAATTAGTTGTCGTGAAGGCAATGGCCCCCACTCCAGTACTCTTGCCTGGAAAATCCCATGGATGGAGGAGCCTGGTAGGCTGCAGTCCATGGGGTCACTAGGAGTCGGACACGACTGAGCGACTTCACTTTCACTTTTCACTTTCATGCATTGGAGAAGGAAATGGCAACCCACTCCAGTGTTCTTGCCTGGAGAATCCCAGGGATGGCGGAGCCTGGTGGGCTGCCGTCTATGGGGTCGCACAGAGTCGGACACAACTGAAGTGACTTAGCAATCTGAACCTCAGATTCAGACTGGTCATCCTGTGCTATTATTTGCTCAATCTGGCTGCCCCATTCGGAGGAGGGTCGTGGCAGAACAGGCAGTGGCCATGAGCCAGGTGGAGTAAGGTATCAGCTACTG